>NC_042628.1:39603267-39919990 GCF_901001135.1 Rhinatrema bivittatum
AAGAACAGAACAATACACAAACTGAAGAGGTAAAAATATATTGTGTGTGTGAAAACATAATTCACACTGCACCCTTGCCTGTTCTCTTGAACAAGCTAAAGACAGATCACAATAAATACAGAAAATGAACCTTTTCTTCTGCTCTTGAGTCCCCTGCATTCATGCCAAAACTACAGCACAGCACGTCTGAGAGGGGGGTGCTCCTTATGTTGTTACAGATCCAGCACTCCTCCGAGGTGGTGTTATATATCCAGGCAGGGACACCCAAGCCCCTCATTACAACCTGCAAGCTGCTAATGAGGCAGGGATATAGCAGTATCAGTGTCAGTAATGGGTGTCCAGTAGCAGCCACAAAAACAAAAAAAATCTACATTCATATAATGGGCACCACATTAAAGTTTAAGCAGATATAGCCCGTATCCAGTAGCACATATGCAGGCTACCATTTGCTCCCAGGTTTCTTCAGGTACCTGTTTGTGTTCAATAAGGATCACTCCCCACTGCAGGGCTCCTGCTAAGAATCCACCTGCATCTAATGTCCTGCCTGTAACAAGCTTACTGCCCCCTACTTTTGTATGTACATCCCTTCATTTTAGTAGATAGCCAAAAGCCATTCCTCCACTGCCCCCAAAGTAGCCCTGACTCTAGAAAATCACAATTGCCAGCTCCAATGCATTTCAGTGGTTATTTAAGTCAAGCACTTTATACAGTCTTTTCCCCACTTACTGCCAATGCTCCCACTGTTAGCAACAAGGGGCTTGGTAGATTCTGTAAACCTGCATTTGGAAGGTACAGTGCCGTTCAGTCATACACAATGAGAAAGTGTCATGGATTTCAATCACATTATCTACAGCAGCCTCAGCTGCCCCTGCCTTTTCCCTCAATTTCCTCCAAGCCCAACTCACTTCACTTACCGCTTTCATACAGTTAATAGATGGCTTCAGGTCATCAGATCAGACAATTTTTACGGACTATCCCACTCTAATATTGTTAGATTCAAAAGTAGGTCACCTGGACAATGTTACAGTCTAATGATTGTTTTAATCTGGGAGAAATCCATACAACCAGGCTATAGAATCCCACATGCAACCGGATGGGAGTTTTAGCCAAAATGTCTGGCTCAACTTGTACATGAGAATCTAAAGATTTATTTCAAAGTCACCTTGATTCAATGAGTGAAACTGTTTAGGGGTCTGGGGAGCTCCATCATGTTCTCATCTTGGCTACCTATGTGCCAAACCTTACTCTCAAGCCAAGATGGCGACATCACACATGACACACACACACATATATATATATTCATGTACTAGTGTCATGTAGAAAGGTAATCTTCCTCACAGCATGGTTTTGAGTTACGTATGAAGAGTCATGAAGGAAACAGGTGAAATTAATGGTAAACGTGTACTCACAAACTGCCTCCTTAACTTGGTCTTAACCTTCTCCGCCTTGGTGTCCGATGGGTGCATGGAGTAGTTGAGTGAGCTCAGGTGGTTATCCACAGAGGCACTTTTCCTCATGTAGAAGGAGCGTGTTCGGAAGTAACCAAAGGGGGCCTCGTCCACAGCAGTGCGCAGCTGTGGACTGAAAGCAGCCTCCATAGGTGGCTCCATGCTGTCATCTTCCAGCCGCCATGCCTCCCCTCAAAAGGAAGCAGGAGAGAACAAAAGGGAGAAGTCATCAGAAAGTAAAATCAAGATCCAACACACCTTGTGAAAACTTTCTTCCAGAATAAGTGGGTAAACAGGCTCCAAAGAGAAGAGGACAAATGTAATTCACAACAAATAATTATTTACTACTTTCTGTAAAGCTGGGATTCTGGATTACTTTGAGATTCACAAATGTTCCTCTATGCCTGGATCTAAAATTGTTTCAGTTATACAATTCTCAGAATTATCAGTACAAAAGGTAACAATGCATACAAAAGCAGGGCCAGAACAAATAATCAGATCTTTCACACACAGGATATGAGATTAGATAAGC
The DNA here is from genome assembly GCF_901001135.1 of Rhinatrema bivittatum. Lineage (NCBI taxonomy): Eukaryota > Metazoa > Chordata > Amphibia > Gymnophiona > Rhinatrematidae > Rhinatrema > Rhinatrema bivittatum. The sequence continues at coordinate 39,605,248 of NC_042628.1, forward strand.
TCACATTAACTGTTTTATCCAGTACCTCATTCTGAGATTTGTCACCTGGGGATTTGTAGAGTCACTAAAAAATCTATATCACCTTTACACTTATCCTCGGTTCTTCCCAAATTTGTTGTGAACCGGGAATTGGACCACTGTATTTCAGTTATGTGAGCCTTCCTCTTGAGGAGGGGCTTTCAGCTCTTTAAACCAACCATAAAAGGACAGTCTCTTCACTTTTAACTTCACTCCTAATTTGTTCCCACTTTTTCCCTCACTTCTCCTTCTAGATGTGCACGTCGAGCAATTAAAATTCCCAGCTGGAAGACAGCATTAGGGAACAGCTCTTAAGACAGCCAGGACTGATACTGCCATGAGTGTGAGATCATGCTCCACCTCCAGTATCTTCCTGGGGCTCCATGTTGCACCCAAAATCTTACAGGCCCTATTCACGAGGAGAATCAAAATCCGGGTCTCTTGGTCTGCACTGCAATATAGCTACCACTACCAAACTGGGGGTTGAATCACAGCCCATAACTGCTCTTCCGATGCAGCTCGGTTCTGGCATAGAACACAACATGCTATCGCAATCTTGAGCCTGTGCAAAGTTAATTTAATTAAAGTCTCTCCACATGTTCAGGGAAAGAAGCTTTCTATCTTATGCCAAATCTGGTTCAATTTTTTTCTTCTTCTGTGGTACTTCAACATTAGGATTGGCCCATATCACTATCCCCCTTTCTAGACAAGTTGTAGCCAAGTCCAATTATTTCGATTTGCATATCTGTGCTGCTGTACCAGGGCAGTAAACACATGTCAGTGGCCTTCATCTTACTAATCTGGAAAGTGTGGTCCTTTAATTCTGAGAACAGTACTACACTCAAATAAGCCCCAAATATAAAATGAAAATGTATGGCAAGACATTGGTTGTAAAAGCTTTATTGCAAGTTTCATTGGTATGTATTTGAAGCTGATATGGCTATGTTATTGTTTCGGATGCCAATAAAATTTAAATTAAAAAAAAAAAAAAAAATAAGCCCCAAATATTAAACTGCCTTGTGCTGATGGAATCATTGTTTGCTGTATGACACCAGTGCAGAGAAAGAAAAGAAGACAATACAGGCTAGACAGCTGTTAGTCAATTACATAAAGGGTGGACCCCCACGCACCTTTGGTCTTCATTCAACCTAACCAGCTATTGTAACTTATAAGACAGCTTGCCCCATTATGACAGCATAAAAGCTCACTTGCTACCTTTAGCTTCCATATCAAGTCAGAAACTGGATTCCTTGTAATAGAACAATTCATTACGTGTCACTTCCATTTCACTAGATAACACTCCATCTTGTCTATTAAAACAGCTGTGCCAGCTTGACTGTTCAAAACATCAACTTGTCTCTTTTCCGCTCTGTTACTTCATTTGGGCTTATTCCTGAGACAGCTCTTGAGAACTGCACAACAAAACCTACAGACTACCAATAAATGTTACCCACCTGCCCCCCCACATTTAGCTGACCCGGGCTCTGGCAGAGATGTACAGGGTACTGCAGTGCTTTCAGGGATAGAATTGGCTGCATTTCCCTTCCTGCAGGACTGTGATCCAGCAACCTACCTGTAAGTCCCCTTTGCAATCCTGCCCTCTCTCCTGTTCTAAACAGGAACACCCCCCCCCCCCCCCCCCGCAGAGTGCGCTCAGGGCTACCATGGGGTGTGGGGAGTGGGAAAGCAGGCCAGCTCAGCAAACATTGCAGCCAATGCTGCCCCACTTCAGGGAGGTGCAAGGTAACAGGTTGCAGGTTGCAGGTAAAAGGTAAAAGGTAAAAGGTAAAAGGTTGCAAGGTAACAGGACTGCAGGTGTATGCAACAGGGCGGCAGCACTCAAAATTCAAAAGTACCACTTGGCATTTTGCAAGCGGTGTACTTAAAGGTTGCCAATACATTTTATTTCCTACTTTGTATACTTTTTTAGAACAAAGGAGAAGCAGGTTTTATATGGCTGCATACTCCTATTTTTAAATTTCATTTCCTAAAAACAAACATACTTCAGCTAATGGTCCCTTGTATGTGTTCGTGTGAAGCCTGCAATTCACTTAGTGGGTATTACCTAAGTAGAAACGGTTGCAAAAAAAAAAATATATATATTTTTTAATCACAAATAAAAAAGTCACGATTTTGTTTTCATTGGCAAATTGGAATAAATTTGTGTTTGTTTTCCTAGTACTGCTGCTTTAAAATTATTAGTTCTAGACTAATATTTCTGTGTCAAAAACCTACAGTTCAGCCTTCCCCATAACCTCAAAAAGGATTTTTTTTTTGAGTGACATTGTGAGTCGAGGTACAGTGGAATGTAGTATGTTGGTGCCCACAGCTGACTCTGCAAGCCAAGTTTCCACATCATGGTATCATGGTTTATAATGAAATATTAAGCTTCTTTCAGCCAGGAACAAAGTACATTCTGCAGTCATGCTACTAAATCCAAAAGGCAAAGACTAGGAATGCTTTCAAAGGTGGGGGCATGGCTGCTATAAATTAAGAGGTAACTTCCAGGAAGAAGCTTTCAAGAAGCTACCTCTGTTCCTCGCTCCATAATGTCACTTCTTCCAAGACAGGAACTTGTACTTTGAAAGCTGCAATTATTCTACAGGTAAACACATCCATTGAGCCGGAAACAGGGTGCTGCTGAAGGATAACATTGCTCTGAAAGAGGAGCAGAGCATCAGATCTGAGGAGGCTGCAGTTTTACCATGGAACAGCTCAGGCTGGCAGCCCGGGGAATCAAAGGCATAGCGGTGTAAAGAAAGCATCTCACAATATGCCGTCTTTACTTTGTTCCTGGCTAAAGCAGAGCTCACCTAAAACCTGATGCACATCCTACCTCCATTTCTACACTCTCCCCCCCCTCCCCCACATTATTAATCCTGATCTGCTTTTCCTTGTGACCTTGGGCAAGTTGCTTTGTTTTTCATTGTCTCAGGTATCCACAGGTGGTAAGCTCTTTGAGGAAGGCACTTATTACACCTGAATGTTTATCGCCATTGTTCAGTGCTGCATATTACTATCATCTCCCATTTCAAAAGAACAAATAGCAATTGATGTAAAAGCAGATATTTCTACAGGAATAAAAAATATATTTGCAGTCCACAGAAGGAGAAGGAACCAAAATAAGCCTCCATTAATGTCCTCCACTCCATCACCAGCCTACAAGGGTTGATTCACACACAAGTATATGCGGTCTTTATTCAACTCCTGGTACCTTCGGAACCATATATTTATTATTTATTCCAGCTCAGGGCTGGCATATCTCTGGAAAGTCCCTGGTTGCAGCCCTTCTATTATAATCTACAGAAGTGATTTTATCAGCGCTCCAACAGGCTCAGCGGAGGCTAAGTGTGAGCTAGATACACAGATCTGGAACAAAGTAGCGGAGAGAACCCCAAAGTTAAAAACATGGAGACTGTCCCCTCTCACTAAGAGATAGTTTACAATGTTTCTCAGAGGTTAGAAAGATTAAAAAAAAAAAAGACGACCAGAAGATGAAACTGAGCAGTGAGGAATGAACATAATCATCCCAAGGCAAGTTGCTGAGGTGTGTGAAATCTGTCTGTGTGCTACAGAATGTGTTACCAGAGTAATAATCATTGGTACAAGGCATCAGTGCCACAACCTCCTGTTTACACATCTCCATCCTGCTGCCTCCCAGTCCTCATGTCCATGTGGAATTTCCCAGGTAGGTCAGTGACCAGACTGACCAGAGATGGAACACAGCACCACCAAGAGCACAGAGCTGCGTCAAGCGTTTCGACTGCTTGACACGACTATAGCACTAGGTGAGGTAGGCAGCACTGTAGAAGTGTGGAAGACAGACTTTTCCATCAATCCTTCAGAAATTAGCTAGCTGCCTTACTAATTAATCAGCCATCCAAAAAAAAAACTTCCTCTCTTCCCAATGTACATATGAAGTTTTTACTGTAATCTTAACCAAAATTACTTTGGGCTATGCTGATGGTATAGATCTGCTTCTTAAAGGGAGTCAGAATCCAAATAAAGATCAGTGGGGGAAGAGCATTTCCTAGCTAGGATGTGAGAACTAGGAAAACAATTCTGACTTTTCAAAAAGCTCTAGAAGATTCAGAAAGTCCTAAGATGCTTTACAAAACATTTTGGGCTTAAAAAACACATCTAAGCTTTGAAACTAAATTTCCAAAATACTCTTTTCAAGGACTCTTGTGCTACATTATTTCCACTATTTGTGTGTTGGTCACTCTGTGTGTCACACTCCTAAAAGTATCTTTGCACTTCATTTCAGGATATTTAATGATGGATTTGGCTTTCCTAGGGTGAACTTTTGGTATCTCACCATAAATTATGCCTTAATAACCTTAACTGAAGAGGAAATATAATAAAAAGGAGCAGATCTATACCATGCAGGTTTCCCCCATGCCTTCTGTTTAGGACTGTAATTGCTGATCCATGCAGGTGTCCCCCATGCCTTCGGTTTAGGGTTGTAATTGCCGATCCATTCAAGTTACCCCCATGCCTTCTGTTTAGGGTTGTAATTGCCGATCCATGCAGGTGTCCCCCATGCCTTCTGTTTAGGGTTGTAATTGCCGATCCATGCAGGTGTCCCCCATGCCTTCTGTTTAGGGTTGTAATTGCCATGCCATCCATATTATTTCAGATGCTTCATTACCATCCTAGGGATCCCTTGCCTTTTTAAATTCCAGTACTATTTTTTAATCCACCACTTTCCACTGGGAAGGCATTCCAACCTTTCTGTGAAAATATATTGTCTGATGTTGGTCCTGAGTCTCGGTTGGAGTTTTTTGCCTGAGAAAACTTGGACTGCTAGAATACAGTCATTTTCTAGCCCAGTTTTCTGAGTCACTCTGACAATGGGATTACATCCTGTTCCAGTTTCTAACCACATCTGATATCTTATAATTTGAAATTGTGGCAGGACAGGAGCTACCAGAATACAGATTTATTTATATTTGGTCTTGTGCTAATTACTTTTTTCAGAAAGGATCTGAAGTTACCAAGGTTACCTGTAACCCTGAAGTGCCACACCACTATGGTGATCTGAATCTACAGGGCTGAAAGGTACATCTTTGGAGTGGCAACATGTGCACAAAAGGAGGAAGAATTAAAGCAAGCAGCAAGGAAGGAGTCTAAGGCCAGTTTAGAGTTTAATTATACCTTGGACACTGTGTTAATTGTGAGCATTAGCATAAATGTTCCATTTAAAATCTAATCTTGATCATCAGCAAATTATACTTCCAAAATGTATCTGAGTTGGGTCAGAGTTAAAGGCCAATAAGAATGGGAAATTAATCACTGCAGTACAAGAGCAGATAGCAGAAAGGGTCTCTACTACCTTTGACACTCCCTCCATAGAAACACAGAGATATAGAACATGACAGCAGATAAAGACCATACGGCCCCCATTCAGTCTGCCTAGCCACATCTCCTGCTCAGCTTTGTAGTCCCTTCCGCTCCCTCAGAGTTCCTCTGTGATTGTCCCATGCTCTTCTGAATTCCAGATACTGTCCTTGTATCTACCACCTGCACAAGGGAGGCGGTTCCATGCATCTTCCACCCTTTTTGTAAAGAAATATTTCCTTAGATTACTCCTACCCACTTTCACCCTTATCCCATAACCCCTTGTTCTAGCGCCTCCTTTCCTTTGGAAAAAAAAAAAAAAAAAAGGACTCCTGTGCATTTATTCCTTGGAGGGATATAAGTATCTCTGTCATACCTCTCCTTTCCTCCATGGCACATGTTTTACAAGTTTAGATCTTTAAGTCTGTCTCCATATGTATTATGATAAAGATTGCTGACCATTTTAATAGCATCCCTCTGGATCAACTCTATCCCATTTATATCCTTTTGAAAGTGAGCGATCCACAATTGCACACAAATGAGGTCTCACCAGAGAATTATATAGATACAATACCTCCTTTTTTTCTTTCTGGCTATTTCTCGCCTTATACACCTAAGCAACCTTCTGGCTTTTGCCATCACCTTATCTACCTGTTTAGCCATCTTAAGATCATCAGATATGATCACTTCCAGGTCCTGCTTGTTTTGTGCACCAAACTTTATCCTTTATTCTATACTGCTCCTTTGGAGATTTTGCAACCTAAATGCATGATCCTGCATTTTTAGCATTAAATCTTAACTGCCAGATTCTAGACCATTCCTCAGGTTAGACTCCTCATATTTTCCACACTTTCCAGGATGCAGATTATTATCCACATAATGGCAAACCTTTCCAGATAACTCTTCTGCAACATTGCTAACAAAAATGTTGAGCAGAACTGGACTGAGGACCAATCCCTGAGGCACACCACTGGCAGCTCCCCTTTCCTTAGAATGAACTCCATTTACCGTTTGTCTTTGTTGTCTCCCACTCAACCGGTTTCTAAACAGGTCAGTCACTTTAGGGTCCATACCAAGAGTGCTCAGTTTATTTACAAGTCACCTATGCAGAACCATATCAAAGGCCTTGATGAAAAATCCAAGTAAACTACTCCTAGTACACTCTCCAGTTTGCTAATCACCCAGTGAAAGATACTTTATTAGATTCATCTGACAAGACAAAGTCTCTGGTAAAACCATGCCACCTCGGATCCTGTAATCCATTAGATTTCAGAAATTGCACTATCCTTTATTTTAGCAGCAATTCTACTAATTTAATCACCACCGAGGTCATTGGTTCCTAGACTGATGATTACTTCCACTTTTGTGAAGAGGAACTCTCTCTGCCTGTCTCAGACTGTCTCTGCCTGTCTCAGACTTTAAAAATATTTTGAAAAGCTCAGAGAGCAGAGCAGCCAGAACTTCCCTAAACTTCCTTAATACCATCTAATGTATCCCATCAGGTCCTGTCACTTTATCTACTTTTAGTATTGCTAGCTCCTCATGAGAAAGTTCTGAAATTGTTTGAGGTCTACCTCACTTCCATTCCTATTTGTGGCAGTTTTCTGTTGTCTTACTCCAAGACTTTCATCAGTGAACACTGAACAGAAATATTTATTCTGCTTTCTCCTTATCAGCCTCTACACATTCCCCTTCTTCACTTTTGAATCTTACAAACCCATTTTTGCACTTCCTTCTGTCTTAAAAAAAAAAAAAAGTCTTGTTCCCTCGTTTTACTGTATTAGCTAGTTTTTCTTATATTTGCACCTTCGCTGTTCTGACTACTTTTCCATCTTAGCTTTTCCAGATATTGTTGCCTATCTTCCTCTTTCTGCAATCTTTTGTAGTTTATGAATGATATCCTTTTCTCAATTAAATTTTCAGCCTTTTCTTTAGAAAACTACAGTGGTCATTCTTTCCTCTTTCCTAACAAAAAGGTTTGTTGCCTACTGCTCCTCTATTCCCCTAGCTTAGCCCATGTAGTTAATGAATCCTTGAGGAACTCCACCATAAAGTTTATTTCCCTGATGTCTAGGAGAACCATTGCTTTTGAATGAACCATCACTACCTGAGCTCTAATACTGAGCCACATCATCCGGTGATCACTGGATCCCAAGTGATCCCCTAGTATAACATCAGAAACACTCTCCCATTTGGTAAGCATTAGGTCTTGTATTGCCCCCTCTAGTGCAGCTTCTGTTACCAATTGCCAAAATAGTTCTTTCTTCAGACAATCCAGGACCTCCCTGCTTCTAGATGATGCCACAGCTGGGATGTCCCAAACATCCAGCAGATTGAAATCACCAATAGCACCTCCCCTTTCTTAGAAATTTTATGAATGCCTTCAATTAAATTGCTATCCATTTCTTCTGCCTGCAGATGTCTAGTTAATATACCAACATAAATAGATGTGCCATTCCCTATTTCCAAATTAACCCTCAGTGCCTCCTCCTCATCTCGTATCCCCTGCAGTTTTGTTGCTTTAATAGATATATAAATAAATAAATACATAGTACCACTCCTCCTCTCTTTCCTCATATCTTGTCTTTCCTATTTTATAGCCTGGTGTAACTATATTCCAGATGGTGTTCTCTGTATACCACATCTCTATGACTGCCACTATTATCCAGGTCAGCCTCTCCCATGACCACCTCTAGATCTAGGACTTTATTTCTCATAATATGATTATCAGTGAATATAGTTTTCCACATGTTGCCCTTTTTCCCCATTTCTCTGTGTGTTTAATATTTTAATTACCGGAGGACTTTTACTTTCCTTAGAGTTGTATCCAACCATCCCCAATGATCCTAATTTAAAGCCCTTCATAGCAGGTTTTGTAAGATGCTGTGCCCTTTCAACAGGCGAATCCTCATCTCTGGTCAGCAGTCCTTGGAATACCATCCCATGGTCCAGGAAGCTGAAATGCTCTTGTTCACACCATTCATTCATCTTGTTCACACCATTCATTCATTCATTCATCTTTACCTTTGGCTGGGAGAATCAATGAGAATACCACTGGTGCACGTTTGCTGTACATCCCGCCCATTCTCTCTTCACCTTCAAGTCACTTGTGAAGATGGCTCTCCTTCAGGAAGGCATTCTATTAGTTTACATTAAATCTGCTTATTGTGGTCTACATTCACACAATTCCTGGAACCACTCCATTCTCATTTCTATTCCATTTCTCCCTTCCCTCCGCTATAGACTGGAAGCCCTTTGGGACAGATAACTGTTTGCAAGTTGCTATATTTATGACTTATATTAATCATTCATTGTATTCCTGTACAGTCTGCCATATTTACCTATATAACCTGTACAAAAAATACATGAAGAGCAACAAAGCAAGCAAATAACAAAATTGTAGCAATGCATAAGATTGCAAGTATATACACCAAATATTACCCAAAGATAGAAGAAAATAACCATGCTTTACATAGTTTACTAAAAGTAATTAAATATTTTACTGATTTGAGCTCCTGGGGAATAGAATTCCAGAAACTAGGTCCAGCACAAGAAAACAAGTGGCCAATCTAGGTCACAAGTGTTGCTATTCTGAGCTAGACAGTGGACCCTTGGGCCCTCCTGACGGAGCAGCGGCTCCGGAGGAGGACGGAAGGCCGGGAGGCGGCACCCAGCTGGACAGATGAGACAGTACTTTGCCCTGGAGATCCTAAATCCCCCCAGGAGGAGCCTGTAGGGATCCGGACAGCTGGGACTTAGGAGACAGGCAACGGAGAGGTGTCGGGACAATCAGGAGGTCGAGGCAAGTGGCAGACACGGAGAGTCAAGACGAGCCGAGATCAGGAACCAGAGAAGCAGCTGAAGACACAGGATGAGGAGCAGCAGGAGCGGATCAGGAGCAGCAGGAGCGGAACCACAGGAACTGGAACGACTTGGAGGCACACAGGAACTGCAACTAGAACTCCAGCGGAGAGACCTCGTTGCAAGGCAAGGAACTGAAGGCAGACGCCGGCTTAAATACTCTGCCGGTGACTGACCTCAGTCTGGGGGCTGTCCAGCACTTCCGGGTGCTGGACCTTTAAAACCTCGGGCCTCGCGCGCGCATTGCATAGTGGGGGCGGGGCCAGGATCGGGTCTCGGCGGCATCTCCCTCGTGGAGACGCCGCTGCAATGCAGCCTGGTAGGCCCTGAAGTCTGCAGTCCCCGGTGCGACTCGGAGGGCAGCAAAGGAGGTAAGGACCCGGTCGCTAGTCTAGCGACCGGGACTGCAACAACAAGTACCTAGCAGGATCCCAAAGGGTACATTCCTGCAACTTCACCTTAATAATGGTTTATGGACTTTTCCTCCAGGAACTTGTCCAAACCTTTCTTAAATGCAGCTACACTAATAGCTTTCACCAGATCCTCTGGCAATGAATTCCAGAACTTAATTATGCATTGAGTAAACAAATATTTCCTCTTATTAGCTTTCAATGTATTACACCTAGTAACTTGATGTGTGTCCCATAGTTTTTGTACTCTTTGAAAGAGTAAACAACTGATTAATGTTTACTAGTTCCACCTCATTTATTATTTTATATCATATCTCCCCTAAGCCATCTCTTCTCCAACCTGAAGAGTCCTAATCTATTTAGCCTTTCCTCAAAGGGGACTCGTTGCATCTCCTTTAATCATTTTTCCCTTCTCTCTACCTTTTCTAATTCTGCTCTATCTTTTTTGAGATGTAACCAGAATTGCACACAATACTCAAGGTACGGTCGCACCATGGAGCAATACAGAGGCATTATGATATTCTTTGTTTTATTCTCCATTCCTTTTCTAAGAATTCCTAGCATTCTATTTGCTTTCTGGCTGCTGCTGCACACTCAGCAGAAAATTTCAATGTATTAGCAAAGATAACGCCTATAGATCCTTTTCCTGAATGGGAATCTACTAATGTGGAACTTTGCTTTGTGTAGCTATAATCTGGGTTACTCTTCCGTAGGTGCATCACTTTGCACTTGTCCACATTAAATTGCATTTTCCATTTGCATGCCCAGTCTCCCAGTTTGCAAGAGCTTCTTGCAATTTCTCACAATCCTCTTGTGATTTAACAACTTTGAATAATTATGTGTCATCGGTAAATTTGAACACCTCACTTATTCTTCCCATTTCCAGGTCATTTATAAATATATTAAAAAGCAGTGATCCCAGAACAGATCCCTGGGGCACTCTACTATTCATCTTTCTCCATGATACCATTTAGCCCTACTCTCTGTTTTCTATCTTTTAACCAGTTGGCAATCCACAATAGGACACTGCCTCTTATCCCATGACTTTTTAATTTCCTAAGTCATCTCTCATGAAGGATTTTGTCAAATGCTTTCTGGAAATCGAAATACACTATATATCAACTGGCTCACTTTTATCCACATTTTTTTAAGCCTTCAAAAAAAAGATAACAGATTGGTGAGGTCATACTTCCCTTGGCTAAATTCTTGTTGGCTTTATCCCATTAAACTATACCTATTTATATGTTCAGCAATTTTGTTCTTTACAAAATGTCTACCATCTTGCATGACACAGACTTCAGACTCACTGGTCTGTAGTTTCCTGGATCTCCCCTTGATCCCTTTTTAAAAACTGGTGTTACATTAGCAACCCTCCAGTCTTCAAATACCATAGATTATTTTAATGATAGTTAAATTATAATAGCAGATCTGAAATGTCATTTTTCAGTTCATTCAGCATTCTAGGATGTATACTATTTGGTCCAGGTGATTTGCTACTCTAGTTTGTCAGTTTTTTCCTATTACATCCTCCAGGTAAACTGAGATTTGTTTCAGTTCCTCTATCTCACAACCCCCCCCCCCCCCCCTTTGAATATCATTTCTGGCATGGGTGTCTCTCTGCTATGGCTTTGCCATCCCTAAGTGCCCCTTTTACCCCTCTCTCACAGGCTTTCTACTTTAAATGTACCTGAAAAAGAATTTTATGAGTTTTTGCTTCATGGCGAACATGAGAGAGAGAGAGAACCTATCTACAAGGCCCTCATACTAGTTAAGTATTTATCTCTCTATAGGAGGGCCACCTGATACTTCGAGGTGAGGTGTTAGTAGTGATATAGTGTTTTTGAGCCAGTTTCACATGTAGAGTGAGACTTATGAACAGCACAGTACACCTTGGTGAGGATTTGGCATCATTTGGAGTGAGGAAAGTCTCAAAAAGATGAAATTTCTACTTTGTTCTCTCACCCTAGTTTGATGGACTCTATAACACTTTCATGCATGACCCTGTTAGATTGTTAACTTTGAATGTTTTGATTATTCAATAGTATTAACATAGATACAATTACTTTAAATAAGAACCTGTTCATACAATGCAATCAAATACAATTTATGTGAACCGTTGTGATCTTCTGATGGCATGAAAGTATATTTATTAAATAAATAAATAGATAGATAGATAGATAGATAGATAAGCTATCACAGTACATTTCTTTAGTGTCATCCAGTCATTAAGTCAAATTTGTTCAGGTTGTGAACCCTTTTGCCAAGTGGCTCCAACATTGTTACCTCTTGCACCAAATCCTGTGTTCCCTTAAAGGACTAGGTCTAAAAGTTTCCCCTCTTGTTGGTTCTTTTACCAGCTGCTCCACGAAGCAGTCATTTATTTCATCTAGGAACTTTACCCTCTCTAGCATGTCCTGATATAACATTCACCCAGTCAGTACATAAGAACATAAGAAATTGCCATGCTGGGTCAGACCAAGGGTCCATCAAGCCCAGCATCCTGTTTCCAACAGAGGCCAAACCTGGCAATTACCCAAACACTAAGAAGATCCCATGCTACTGATGCAATTAATAGCAGTGGCTATTCCCTAAGTAAAATTGATTAATAGCCATTAATGGACTTCTCCTCCAAGAACTTATCCAAACCTTTTTTGAACCCAGCTACAATAACTGCACTAACCACATCCTCTGGCAACAAATTCCAGAGCTTTATTGTGCGCTGAGTGAAAAAGAATTTTCTCCGATTAGTCTTAAATGTGCTACTTGCTAACTTCATGGAATGCCCCCTAGTCCTATTATTCGAAAGTGAAAATAACCGAGTCACATCTACTCGTTCAAGACCTCTCATGATCTTAAAGACCTCTATCATATCCCCCCTCAGCCGTCTCTTCTCCAAGCTGAACAGCCCTAATCTCTTCAGCCTATCCTCATAGGGAAGCTGTTCCATCCCCTTTATCATTTTGGGGTAATTGAAATCACCCATTATTACTCTGCTGCTGATTTTGTTAGCTTCTCTAATTTATTTTAACATTTCATTATCTGTTAGTTCATTCTCTCAGGTGGACGGTAATTTACCCCACTGCTATTTTATTCCCCCTTTCACCTGGAATTTCTATCCATAAAGATTCTACAGTGCATTTCATTTCCTGTTTAATTCAATGCTCTCTTTAACATATAGAGCCACCCCTCCAACAATTTGATCCATCCTATCACTTCAATATAATTTGTACCCTGGTACCACAGAGTCCCATTGATTATCCTCCTTCCACCAGGTCTCAGATGCCAATTATCTCTACCTCTTCATCCAGTGCTATACACTAACTCTTCCATCTTATTTTTTATACTTCTAGCATTTGTAAACAGACATTTCAAAGTATGTTTTTGCTTGAATTAATAAACTGCTTATCAGATGGTGGCAGGTGTAATTTGGAATCTTTCTGCTCTGTCTGCTCTTTACTTAAAGTCACCTTGTCCATGTTAGTATTTATTGCAGCCTCTCTATTGGGATGCCCTCCAAAGATACATCATTCTGAACCATGCACTTCTGAGCAGCTTTCGGCTTTCCTCCATCATCTAGTTTAAAAGCTGCTTTATCTCCTTTTTAAAGGTCAGTGCCAGTAGCCAGGTTCCACTCTGATGGAGAGAATCCTTAATACACATTCTTGGGCCATCTGATAGAATTCAGACTTGTAAGTTCTTCACTATTTATAGGCGCTCCCATGGTCTGTCACCAGCTTGTGCCAATTTCTCAGAAAAAGAAAGGTTTTCTCTTTGCATCGCTCACCTTTTCATTATATATTTTAATATCTTCTTTGTACATCTTCCTGTTGCAGGACTTGGTTGATTTCCATGTACTCTCTTCTAATCTCTGGCCTTGCTGTTTTAAATCCCTCAGAAAACTAAGGTGCTCTTTCACACCATGTCATAACTCTAGGTTTTTCAGGCGTAGTTTTATCTATAGCTGCCTGCATAACCAAATGCCATTTTTCTGCTTTTTTCAGCCACTGTGCCATCAAATCAATTTAAAACCTCATCTAAAATCTTTATTAAATGCAGAGTTGTTAAATCCTTCCTAGACATAAGAACATAAATGCATGTGGGGTTTTTTTTGTTTTGTTTTTTTTAATTATGATACTTTACTATATGCTTTACACACAATTTGTGAAAAAGGTATAAGAAACTGAAGATTAGATTAGACATACAGAGCCTTAGAAATCCAATGGTAAATCACCTCAGGACACAGTGACACCAGCTGTCATCCATACTAGTGCAGAAACATTGAAAAGGAGGATATTTCCAGTATTTACCTATATTTCCAACCCCCCTTATGTTTCCTGAGGCCAAGGAATAACATTCGATTATGAGATGACAACATGGAATATGGCACACTGAGTGATAAAAGATCTTGAAAGACAATTTCCACCCAGCTTCATGTAAGCTCACCTGCTGATGGAACGGTGCAGCCCTTCAGGGGTTTGGAGGAAGCAGGGTGCTGCCACTGCTGTCCTGGTACATCCTCCCGCTGCAACTTCGCCTCCAGGTGAGGGACCCTGCTCAGGATAGGGGACTGAGGGATACTGGGAAGGGTCCGTGATTTTCCGAGGGCGGGCCTCTGCAGTTTCCGGTCCAATGACCTTTAACAAAAAGAAAAAAAAAAAGCCCTACAGTTTAACAAACAATATTCCAGTCAGCAATAATGTCAGCATCAGCTTGGCTAGTTTAGATACAAGGATTAGTTTTAGTGCAATCAGGGAACAAAATACTTATGTGAACTCCAGCGTCAACCAACTTCTATATAATAATGTATTAGAACTCAATGTTATGTTTTAAATGCGAGACATATGTACTACTGGCCAATAACATGGCAGAAAAATGTATAGATAAACAGGAAAGATCTAAACCCATCTAATGCTGGGAAATGTTACCACAGATTTGCTAAATATACTCAAGGGTTATGGGAAGTTACAGAAGAGGTCAAGTGGCTCTGCCTTCGGGTCAGAATTATCTTTTTTCATGAAACACCAGCCACTATGTCCTACAGAAATTATCCATCAAATACTGGGCCAATTTCAGTGGCGCTGAGGTCTCCATGAAAACTTGGTCTTGACTCCAGAGCAGGTCAACTCTGCCTTGACAGTCCTCACTACAATCCCAGCCTGGGTCTGGTGATCTTGTTTTTGGGCTCAGAGCCATTGCAACTGATTTATTCTCTTCCTAATATTTTGCACACCTTTTAGGAAAGAATTCATTCTATCCCAACAGCCTCACAAACCACCTCAGACTTCAGGCTATGCATATTTACAAATTGCATGCACATATTTTGGACGCATGGTAAGGGCATGAATTAAGCACGAGTCAAACTTGGGAGCAGCAGCGCCAGTCATCAAGGCTCCAGCCCTGTGTAAAATGGACATTAAGCTAGGGTTGAAGCCTTGACAACTGATGGTACAGCTCATATCCTAAGTTTCACACGTGTTAATTCAACTCTTATCTGTAAAAAACAAACAAAAAAACCTAAAAATGTATAAATGCTATCCAGTCAGTCTCTATTTTTGATACTCAAGATCAATGTAATGCCAACTCTGGATTAAGAAAAAAGAAATCTTTGAACTATAAAAGCAGGGTCTGCAAAAGGCTGACATTCTCTTAGCAGTAACTGTTACCTGCGCTCCTGTTACAGTTTAGTCAAAACGCACAGTAAGTGTTCCAGTGCAGTTCCTTATGATATCAAATATTAACAGAAATTAATGGCAGTAAGTTTGTTAAATTCTTAATATATATATTTTTTTAATTTTATTAAAATGCTAATCTCACTCAATTTTAATGCAAGCATAGAAATGACTAACAAATCCCAGAGCACGCTACTGACTTCAGAACAGAGCATTCCTAGTACTACACCATATGTGCCACAGACCATTGCTGGCTCCGTGAGCTACAATTTCACATCATCTCAGACATGGCATTATATTACCAACATAAGCAACTGGCAGCTTCTAGCGAAGTTAGAACAAGATAATGTTGCTAAAGGGAATACTGTTAGAACTGAAGCAGAAATACCATCACAGTCAGACACAGGCATGACTGAATACTGCGGGCATTAAGCTAGAAGAGGAAGCCATGCCTCCAATGAAACTGGGACACATTTCACCTGCTGTAGGTAGCAGATTGGAATGGGGAAAAGTTAGTATTGCTGTGTCACTGTCCCACGTATACATCTACCTTTCAGTCAGAAAGCTGCAGGCATGTAAAAAGATGTCACTCATTTTTGTGAGGGAAGTAGTAGGGTCACATGTGATATTAACATAGCTCATGTAACTTTACATATCTATCTTGATGTAACATTGGAAAAAAATGCAGCTTGGGGAAGATATTCCGCAGACACAATCACAATTACCCACCCACAATGCATACTACTACCTTTGATTATTTCCTATTTATTTATTTATTTACTAACTTTTTTTATACCGACATTCGTGGGAAACATCACGCCGGTTTACATAATAACTGGAGAAAGCAGGAAAATACAAAAAACAGGGGCATGGGGGAGGGGAGCAGCGAGGAAAATAGAAGGGAAAGCGACAGCAGCGGAAGAAGGCAGCAGGAAGTCAAAAGGAACAGTACCACGGGCTTGGTACAGGCAATGTTAAAAAAGGTGGGCAGAGAGAGGCCAACTTGTATGTACAGGGGAAAACAATAATTACAAGTGATAAACTTTGAGAGGATTATTAGAGAGCAGAACAATGATTTGTTATATAAGCAGCAATCAAGGTTATAAGAACAGGGAGTAAAACCAAAGTTAAAAAAAAAACCCCAAGTATTTCAAAGACAATTCAATTTTGCAGATGTTAACAAAAAAGGATTAGTCGATGAGCAGGAAGCAAACTCTTGCGTAAAGAGAAAATCAGTTTTACACGTGTTGAGACAGGGGGATTGGGGGCAAAACAGTGGGGTGATGCAAATGGACGGATCTGATCAGGAACTGCCACCTACTCCCAAGATTTCTCCTGCGTACCTGCGAATTCCTCTGAAGAATTGGGTGGCCTTTGCGTTCAGCACCATACAGTTCCTGGGCTGTCCTCTTTACCACTTCAGTGCATGATAACTTGGTAACATCCTGGGACAGAGAGTGTAAGTTATGACTCCCTCTATGTCAGACTCATTGCCTTCCCTTAGCTAATATTATTCTAGATAGATGCTTATTGCCCCAGCTTCCTGCTACCCAATGACATTGATAGCCCTTGTCACAAGACAGAGACTACCCAACGGCACCAATAGCACCTTACACATAATAGAGTGAAGAGCCAGTCAGCACCATTTTGGAACATGGCACCAGCCGGGACCAGGAGACGAGATTTCATTCCGTGCCCTCTCTAGACCAAACAGGGAGGACTTGGCGAGTCTGTGGGGGGTCAGAAGGAGGAGCTTGGGTGGGCAATGGAGGAGCCAGCTCCTTGGGAGGAGCTATGTTTTAAGAAAGGGGAGGGGTTGGGGTGGGTGCCTGTACCAGGTTTTTGTTTTTTTAAATATTACATTTTCTGGGGAAATGGCTGCCTCCAGGGCTGGCGGTCGGGTGGGACAAGAGATCTCAGAGGCTCCCAAGTTGGGATGTTTGTAGAGCAGTGGTTCTCAACTGGTGTGTTGTGACACACCAGTGAGTTGCCAAGCAAATACAGGTGCGTTGCCACACTTCCTGGTCCCCCACTGGCCCTACTGCTCCCCCTGCCCTAGCATGATGCAAACTCTTCCTCTGCCTGGCCTTGAAGTGCTCATAGCCTGGGTGGAACATGGCAGGAGAGCTGGAAGAAGCACTCAGTCAACAGCACTCACAGCGTGGTCTCTTCTTCCTGTCCCTGCAGCCCAAAGGAGGCAGTGGTGTGCAGCAGCCATGCGCATGGGAAGAAGAGACCCTGCTAAGTTCAAGTGCATGCATCTGCCCAGAGTGAAAAGAGGAGCAACTCCAGCCCCCCATGACCAATGGGACTCTATTCTTGAGACCGCGAGGGGGTGGAAGAGGAGGGGGCTGCTGCTGCTACCGGTGGGGGGGGGGGGGAAGAGAGCATGAGTAAGTGAGCAAGCACATGTGTGAGACTCTGGGTGTGGGTGTGTGAGAGAGACAGCATGTATGTAAATGTGTGATTGAGAGCCTGTGTGAGAGAGTGAGAGCACATGTGTGCGTGTGATTGAGAACCAGTTTGTGTGAAAGAGAGCATGCGTGTATGTGATTAAGAATCTGTGTGTTTAAGTGAGAGAAAGCATGTGTGTCTACCACAGAGCATATGGGAGGGAGAGAGAGAGCACGAGTGTGTGTGTGTGCATGTGATTGAAAGCCTGTGTGTGTGAATAAGAACCTGTGTGAAAGAGCACGTGTGTGTGTGATTGAAAATCTTTCTGTTAAAGAGAGCATTTATGTGTGATTGAGAGCCTTTGTGTGTCTGTGTGTGACTGAGATCCTTGGAGTGTGAGAGACACAGCATGTATAGAAGTGCGATTGAGAGCCTGTATATGTGAGAGAGTATGTGTATGTATAATTAAGAGCCTGTGTGTATAAGTGTGAGAGAAAGAGCATGTGTGCCTGTGTGTGATCGAGAGCCTGTGTGGGTGAGAGAGTATGTGTATGTATAATTAAGAGCCTGTGTGTATAAGTGTGAGAGAAAGAGCATGTGTGTCTGTGTGTGATTGAGAGCCTGTGTGGGCGAGAGAGAGAGGGCATTGTATATGTAGTATGTGTGACAGAGGAGAAAGTTGCAAGCCAACTCCCCCCTCCACCCTTCTCTTGCTAATTCACAACAATCTCAGGACACCTGGAAATCAAATGTTTCCACATATGGAGAACAGAGCATTTTTTTTATCCTTATTATTTTTAATTATTGGGTCTTAGTGACTGCTGTTTTGAAATATATTATTGTCTGGAAATTTTTCATAAGAGTTTTTAATAATTGGATATTCCATTCACAGGCTGTTTTGAAATAATGTGTTCTTTGTATTATTATGGTTTTCTTGCTTTGATTTTATATTTCTTGCTTTATTTTATGAAGACTGGTGATTTTTCTCTTTTTCCTTTGTTGCACTGCATACAGAGTCTTCTAGCTTGTTGTGGTTTGCAGTTCAGTTTTTGTCTGCATTTTTGCTTTATGGTCTCTTTATTCTTTACTAGGTGAGGGTCTGCACATGTAACTGAGGTAAGGTATTCTGCTTGCATGTAGTTTCTGTGTAGGTCTCTACAGCAGCCTGGCTTGTTCCGTTTTCCGAATAGGTGGTGTATTTTAAGGCCTGGTGTAATATTTTCAGTGTTGCCTTTTCTTAAGTGAGATGGTTACTGTTTGGGTGCTGGAAGCTGGTGCTGTTCTGGTATGGAAGGTATACTATTTATTTAATTTCTGTTCAGAGAAAGTACTTATCTCTCCCTTGTGTCATTCTTAACAATAAAAGTAATACTGGGCATTTTTTTTTTTTTTTTAAATTTCACCATGAATTGTAATGAGCAGTATGTCTCACACATGTGAGCATTGTCCGTCAGATGTGTCACAAGTCACAATAGGAAAAAAGTTGAGAACCCCTGTGCTAGAGGTACCTGTGTGCATTGTTTGCAAATAGCATGCACGGTTTGCAAATATAGGGGCGGATTTTAAAAGGGTTACGCACGTAACCCTTAAACCCCCCCTGCGCACGCCGAGCCTATTTTACATAGGCTCGGCGGTGCGCACAAGCCCCGGGACGCGCGTATGTCCCGGGGCTTGCAAAAATGGGCGGGGGCGGGGCCGTGGTCTGGAGGTGTGGCTGGGGGCATGGCGGCGGTCCGGGGGCGTGGCCGAGGGCTCCGACACAGTGGCTTGTGTTGGGGCCTGCCGCGCCGGCAGACAGCCGGCAGGCGTAACTGAACAAAATAAGGTGGGGGGGGGGGGGATTTAGGTAGGGCTGGGGGGTTGGTTAGATAGGGGAAGGGAGGGAAAGGTGGGGGGGGAACAAAAGGAGCGGCCTTGGAGGGAACGGGGAAAGCCATCGGGCCTCCCCAGGGCTCTGCGCGCGCAAGGTGCACACATGTGCACCCCCTTGCGCGTGCCGACCATGGATTTTATAACATGCGCGCGGCAGCACACACGTTATAAAATCGGGTGTACATTTGTGCGTGCCGGGTAGCACGCACAAATGTACCCCCACGCATAATTTTAAAAATCTGCCCCAATATACACAAAAAAAAACCAATAGAAAAAAACCCACAAAGTTTGTCTTTGTCATTTCAAATGAATACACAACTCTACTCTTCTTCTTACATGTTTCTCTCTCCAGCTCTTATCTAGCCCATCCATTGCACATGCACAGACAGTTCTCCGGTTTCCTCAGGAACCTAGTTCAACTGTGCTTTTCAGCCTCCAGATCAGTGAAGTGATGGTTTGGGGTGGCAGGGGGGGGGGGGCTGCGAGTTGGCTGCATCCCCACCCTCATTGGCCCAAGGATCAGAAGATGAGTGTCCATGAATAGAAGTTAGGTCTCCTATGTGGCAGCACACCACAATACCAGAGGGCCACAGCCCAAGATATCAAATCTTTTTTTTTTTTTTTTTTTTTTTACAGATTCTGTCAGTCCCGATATTTTTAACTGATTTACAAACAGAACATGTGTCAGAAAACGCCAATCCCAACGTAAAAGCATACATTGGGCTGTGTCAGTACCACAGTCAGAAGTAGTATCTCCCTTAACATCAAAGCAGGAGCACTTCCAAGGTACAGCAACAGAAATATCTCTTGACCATGGTGGCCATTTGACCATCTACTGATGGCAACAGGAAGCCAAATCAATTTTGCTTTCATGAGCTCTAGATTTCTGCCACATTGCCCAAGTATTCAAAATGATGAATCATCATTCCAATGTATGTGAATCATTCGAGCGACACCCAAAACATAAAGCCTGATCATGATACCTTTGTCACCCGTGGGAGTCTGAGTGAATCAAATCACACATTTACAGGCAGATCACACAGTCAAGAACACTGTCTAGAACTTAGAATGGGAAATGGAGCTCAAGTCACATCCAAAATGACAATGCAATGCACCAGGGCGTGAAAGTAAGTGCAGGTACACCATGTTGGTGAACTTGAAGATCACCTGTAAACTGAAGGAAAAATTATGCTACTTTAAAGTTTTAGAGCAATATTTAGACATTATTTTGTATCCTGATTCATTACTCATATCCCATGCTCAAGATCATACCAATTATCCCCAAAAGGGTTTAAAACAAAGGATAAAGAGAGGAAACAATTAGGAAGATGTAAATTTCAGCAGGAGAAAGCTGTGACAGCCTCTATAGGCTATAATTTTAAGGGTATTCTGATAGCATTTGTGTTATGTTAATTTTAGAGAAGCCGGGACAATGCTTGAGCAACTTTAGGTGGGACTCTGTTTAATAAAAAGAAGAGAAAATAAGTTCTATCTCACTTTAAGCAGAGATTGGAACTCTGTGCTACATTGTAACAATATTGCGACAATGAATGTGATCACCCTCGGAATCAGAAATTTTGAGGCTCAACAATGAAAAATAAAATAAATAAACATTAAAAAAAAAGATCTAAGTTCTGCTTCCTTCCTAAAAAAAAAAAAAAAAGTAGTTCTATAAATTTAAATTTTGTCAGGTCATAGCCCTTTGCATAAGAACCGAGGTGGTCAAGCAGAAACAGCAACACATCGCACGTTATGTTCGTACACCAGCAGTACTAATCATAAAATAAACTGCACACACAGTGTTTAGATTGAGGTTTCACTGCCATTTGCATAGACAGCACATCACCCAGGGCACCAGAGAACTACAGACACCTGACACGAGAATGCACAAAGATATGGGTATTTGTGAAGGGAGTGATCCTACTTGAGCTACAGTTGTGGCTCGTAAGGCACTAAGGATAGTGTGGCAAAGTGGTTCCGAAAGGGAAGGTTTCCCCTTTCACATGCGCTGGGATTTTGTCAACTCCTCCAACATTCTCTTCTAATTTATTCTGTTTATGACTCTGTTTCACCAAAAAAAAAAAAAAAGTCAACGTTTTTTATCATTTTTCCTTCTGTCAATTGATTCATAAGGCGTTGGGCCATGCAGGTATTTCTGAGCCTGTTTAAATAAAGGCAGTGTAATTGAATTGTAGTCAAGTGTTTTTGGCTTGCTGCCTTTAGTTGGAGCTCACATGTGAGTGTGCCCAGTGTGTTTCCTGTGCCCAGTTACAAATGTTAGATGTCATCAGGATATTGAAACTTCATATTCACCAAACTCAAAACATATCTTTCGGCCAAAAAGTATTCAAATCCTAGTTTTGAATGAATTGAGTCCAAAGATTTGTGGAGTAATGTCATTGGGGAGGTAGGGGCTACAGGCTTCTTTCAGCAGTCACCTGGCAAGTCAGAATACCAGATTCCCATTCCAGCTTTCTAGCCTTGCCTGCTTAGTTTCTTACTATAAGAAGCAAAATGTAAAACTTTACAATGATTCAACTAATTTCCCTGCATAGCTTTTATTAAAATAATGTTAACTCAAAATGGAGGAAATTTAATGTGAAAAACAGCAAAGTCTGAAGTGTAGTATCTGCAAAATTCACTTATTTGGGATGTACATTAATTTTTAATGAGTGCCAAAAATGCAATTGAGGTTATTTTTGGTTTATTTTAAATGGAACAAGCTGAAAATAGCCTCCTATTAAAATACCTGAAAATTTGGGGGTATTTTCATATTTGTTGCATTTTAAAACAAAAATGGTACTCCAATGACATCAGATTTTACCACCAGGTCTAGCACAGAGGTCAAAGCTGAGCTTGCCACCAAAGTTTGTTCCTGGACCCAAGGTCTAGGCTCAGCACTGGGGCCTGGCCTAAAGGCCTGATCCTAGCGCAAATGCCTAGACCCAGCCCCAACATCAATGCCTAGGTCCAGGCCTGATGCCTGGTTCCACCGCAGAGGCCTGGCGCAAGGGCCTGGAGGCCTAGTCCCAGAGTCAAGACTTGGCCCTGAAGCCCAGTGTCATCACCAAGGCCTGGCACAGAGACCTGGTTCCGGTGCCAAGGACCAAGCCCAGAACCCTGGCCCCAGCACAGAGGACTTTGTCCAGTGCTGTGGTTCTATCCTGAGGCCCAGCCCTGTCAACTAGGCCTATGCCAGTCCCATTACTAAGGCCTAACCCTGGTCAGAAGCCTAGAACCAGACTTCCTGTCATCTTCTTTCTGGGATCTTCAGAATGTGACACAATCTCAATGGAGGATGGCACTGGAGTGACATCACTGCTGTGCCTTCCTCCAGAGTGGATGGCACTATTTTGATGTGTGGCCTCTGAGACCTAGGCATTAGCACCAGGCCTTTGAGTCATTTTTTGACCTAAGACAGCCTAGTCATGGCCCCCGAAGGCCCAGGTTTTTGTTTGTTTTCACTTTTTTTTCTTTTTTTTTTTTTTTAAGCTGTTCTGTTTTTTTGTTTTTTTTTGTTTCAGATTTTTTTTTCAGCTTAGCAAACAAACCAAACCGAAAAAAAATTAAGCAATGTGTATCTAGACAAAAAAAAAACAACTGTAAAATGAAAAAATGAACCTAACCAAAAAATTGGGGTCTGCGTATCCCTATAATATATACAATTGTGCTCATTTATTGTACTCCACAATATGAAGACTACACTTTAGCTCCAGGCTTCCCCAGAGGCCAGTATCCAGTTTTGTGGCTAACAAAGGATATGAGTAGGGCTTCCCAAATTGTGGGGTCCAGAGTCACATAAATTATCTGGGGTCACAAGTGCCTCAAATGGCAGTACTCTAGGTGCCATCAGCATCATTAGTAGTAGAAGACAGCATGGAGCCTGTGAGACCCCACATACTCCTAGGCCCTACAGTGACATTGCCCTTGAATGAGTTTCTGTTGTAATGGGCAAGGAGGGATCAGGCCTGCTGCAGGGCCTGAGAGCTTGTTCTAGCTCGCCGCCCCTATGCCAGCTTCGTTACTAATGCTGCTGGCTGCTTACAGATCCCCATCAGCTTGGGACTAAACCATGAGAGGAGGGCTGAATGTGCATGGACCAATGGAGATTGCCATTGATCCTCCTTGCCCACCAAACACTGAACTTCACCAGGAGAAACATGTCTCTGTCATCAGCCTGCCCTCTCTTCCCAATGTTACCATCCACCTTTTGCCCAGGGCCCGTAAGAAAATGTTTAGAGGAGGAGCTATTTGAAGAAAGGTATGAGAGGTAATAGTTTTTTTTGGAGGGTTGGATAAGGTGGAGAGTGATTAGCTCTAGAGAGGGAGAGGAGGGAATGATAGAAGATCAACTAAGGAATATAAAAATGACTGGGGATGCGAGAGATGGGTTGGATGGAAGGAGATGAGGCTGGACGGTGAGGAGGAGGAGGCAATGGGAGTGAGGGAGCAGATGAGAGAAGATCAACTGGGAGATGCAAAAAGGGCTGGAGGAGGTGTGAGAGAAGATGGACTGGGAGGTGAGAGATTCGGAGGTTGAGAGAAGGGGGTCTGCTGAAGGAGAGAAAGTCAAGAGAAGAGATCCTCTGGAGGCTGAGAGACAGTATCAAATGAAGTACAGGAAGGGCGAGGAGGAGTAATTGATGGAGGGGAATCGCACCACTGCTAGTTTGGTTTGGTCATCCTCTGAAGTCATGTGAATTTTCAAGTGCCATAATGAGATCACACTGGATAAAAGTTTGGGAAGCCATGGATATGAGATTTATAGGGACCAGGCCGTTTTTAAGCATCTACAATGCCCTGGGCAAACTTCACTAGTCTGGGCCCCTCACCAAGCCTCACCATATAAAAACTTTGGGCAATTTTCGAACTATGGACTCAATTGATCCTTGTTAAGACTTAAAGAAGGTAATATTATTATTTAGATTTTTTATATTCCACTTTTTGCACTTTTTGTTTTCAGCACTTCAAAGTGGATTGCATTCAGGTACTGTAGGTATTTTATGTATTTATTTGTGCTTTTTCTTGACCGACCATCATCAGAGATATCATGTCGGTTTACATGTAACAGGGGGAGAACAAAGAAGGAAGGGAGCAGTTACAAAAAACAGGATAAGAGAGAACTGGGATGTGCAGAAGGGGATGCACGTACGAAAGAGAGCAAAGATTGAGGCGATAAGGCAAACTTGTATACATATTCAGGCATAAGGCTTGAAGGTGATAACGCAAACTTATATACATAATGTGTATCCCATAATGTGTATACATAATGTGTATCCCATAATGTGTATCCCATAATGTGTATACATAATGTGTATCCCATAATGTGTATTCCATAATGTGTATTCCATAATGTGTATGGCATATTAGCTGTCTTATTATACGTTCTCTTCTTTTTTTTTTACCATTTTATTCTTTTTAATATATTTTTATTTTTATATCAAACTGGGCCCTGCTTTGGGCCCTAAGCAAGTGCCCCATTTTCCCTATAGATAAAACGGCCCTGACAGGGAGCATAACAGACACATACAATACAGTCACTTAACCGAGTGTTAAAAGATAAAAAAATAAAATATTTTAAAAAAGAGCACAAGAAAGGGGTTAAAAACTTCTCTCACAAGCCAGCGAAGCATTTCTTCCAAGAGAAAGTAAGCACGAGCTGGCGCAAAGATTTAACATCAGCACTGCGATGGTTAAGACCCCAGTTCAACACCTGGAACCCAACCTCCTACTCTGGGGAGCAGCCAGGACTGGGGGAAGCTGCGAAGGCAGCGCTCACAATCTCCAGGAAGTTTTTACTCGTGATTACCCATGTTTTATTGTAACTTTTCGCTATATTTGTTTATGTTAAGGTTATTGCCCCATTGTTCCCTGTAAACAGATATGATATGATCTGTATCATGAATGTCGCTATAAAAAAAAAATGCAATAAATAAATAAATAAATAAATAAATAAATAAATGTAAAAATGGAGCTTGATTATGCCCCCCCCCCCCCACCATGAACATGGCTACAAGTATGCTCGGTGGATAACAGCATGCACACACTTTTATCCACTCTGAAAGTGAGTGGTGCTGAGGGGCAGGAACAGGAAACTAGTTTTGGGGTATCTACTTTGCACCCAATTCCACGCAGGAGCAAAATAGAAGCAAGTTCCTGAAAGGGTTTAATCTTCTCTTACAAGACTGATGCAAATACCTACACTGCAGCCAGCGCACGGCTCAGTCTGCCTTTTGGACCCGTGTCCATAACCCCAGATGCAAAACGAGGGTTATCGCGTCCAAAATGCGCGTCCAATCACGCGCATAGTTAGTAGCGCTTATCACATGCAAACGCGTGTTGATGAGGCTATTATGCATAAAAAAAATGTGGTGATATTAAGTTGAAGGAACTACAAAATTATAATGTCCTGAAAAAAAAAAAAAGGGGTGCCAGCGGTCAGGTTAGGAAAAGGGATGCTCAATTAATAACAAGCATCCTCCTAACCTGTGGCTGTGCATAGGTTAGGGAAATGGATGCGCTAAAATTGAGCTTTCATTTCCCTTACCGGCTGACAGCCACCTCTCCTGGGTGCCTGCTGCTGAGGAGGCACTGGGGACGCACAATTTCTCCCAGCGCCTCCTTTTTACCACGGCAGCCCATTTGCATTTTATTTATTTATTTATTGGTTTTCGATACCGACGTTCAACATTAAATATCACATCGCTGTACAAATTAATTATAAATGCCCTGATAAAAGCATTTAAAAAAACATTCAATTAAAGGAAATACTGCTCAATTATAATTTTACATTGGGTGCCCCGAAGAGGTGGATCGGCGCGCAATAAGGGGACGGGCGCTCAATCGTGAGCGCCCCTTTAACGCGCGCCAGCTCCGAGTCAGGTGGAAGCCCACAGGAAGAGAAAGAAGCCGCCAGGCCTAATAAAAAGGTACGCATCCTGCATGAGGATTTTTATTTTTTCCTATTTGTTTTATTTTCTTCTTCCAATCACAATTTTTTTTTTTTTTTAACCAGAATCTTCCGTACAGTAATAAAAGTAAACCCAGAAGTACGCCGTGCAGGAATAAAAATCAAAGGATTAGAAGAATAAACAGGTAAAAAAAAAAAAAAAAAAGTTACGCAGCACCCTAGGGTTTCTTTCACTACTCAGCATGCAAGCGCTGAAACCTCTTATTGATTTCCATTGTTCAGCAGAGTTCTCTCAGAGTGATCTCTTTGTGCCATTTAAAGCCGCAGTTGAGCAGGCAAAAATAGCATTGTGGTTCTTAAGCAAAACGATCTCACCTCCCCCCCCCCCCCTTCCCCCTTTTTAAATTTTTTTTTTTTAAAGCATAGTTCAGTTTTAGGGAATCACCCGTGGATATATTTAAGCTTTGCGCTTTGGGTGACGAGGCTTGAATGGATACCAGGAAATGGAGGCTGAAGCAGAGCATCCAGAAAGAATTAAAACTAATAATCATCATCATCATCATCATTTTGTATTACAAGCCCTGTGCTTGTCCCAAAGGCAGTTCTCTTTCTTGTTGGGAGCCATTTTTCCCAGTGAAAATTGCATCATTTGAAAAATATTGGCCGCCACGGGCTCTTGCCGTCTTTCAGCCTGACTGTGTAATGCAAGAGGGGCAAATCTTACCTCAAATTCCAGCTTCCAGCAGCCAAATCTAAAGAAAAACTGCACGTAGGAGACCAAGGCAAAGCACAGGGCTAATAATAAATAATTTCGTTTTTCGGCAGCAGAAAGCTGCACAATTGTACAGTGAAGCCGGATGATAAAACAACAGAATCATGAAAACGCCACTTAGTGTGTGACAGGTAGGGGGCAGGGGCAGTGCCTCTTGCCTCTCTGCCCTTCCCCATGCATCAATAAAGGATTCGGGGTGGGCGGCAACAGCCCAGAGATGTCCGTTTTTGACAAAAGATTGTTATGACAGATCTTCTAACTCCAGTTTCCTTTCCAGCTAGGCTCCTGCAATTCGCAGATGTCCAGATCAAGTCAAACATGCCTCAGCGTAGTATCTTTCACAGTCAAACTAACAGGTGATGGGGGTGGGATGGGGTACTGAAGGTTATTTCCCCCCTTTTAATCTCCACCTCCCTTGCCAGCAATCCAGATAGTCACTAGCCACTAGGCCACTGTAACGCTATGTGGCCGAGTGGTTAGACAGATCAAATTCTGTTTCTGCTACAGACACTTGTGACCTTACGCAAGTCACTTTATCTTGTGTTGCCTTTGACTTCCCTACTTAGCTCCCTGGGGCAGAATTTAAGTAATATTTTGTAAAGTAGCCTGGCTTATAGCTCTTGAGAGGCAATAATGGAAAGCTTTTATGCAGATAAGCTTGTTTTTATACCCATCAAAATAGGGTTCGGTTACCGCCCACCATAAAAGTGGCCCAAACGTATGCACCGTGGATGTCAGAGCAACCCTTTTTTGTTTTGAAAGTGGTGTATCCTTTCAGGGCACACAAACTAATGTATTATGCGTCAGGGCTGCTCCGGCTAGCAAATTCCATCCCATGCTTGACTCTTGATCCCTGGGGGGGAGGGGATCGACTCTCGTCTATGTCCCAAACAGTGGTGTGTAAATCCCTTTGTGTGTTGATAGTTGTGGCATCTCCTGGAGAGAGACGCTGTGACAGACAGACAGGACCAGGCACTGGGGGTTAGATAATAATTTTACTGATTGGTAAGTGTCAACTTAAAGTCCATCTTTAAATAAATGTGCAGTTACAGTTGAATTTATTAGAGAGTTAGGGTGTCTCATCTTGGGCAGGTATCCTTTTTCTTCAGCAACTTGGTAGAGTTCCCGTGGTGGTGTAGACTGCACACAGAAGCTCTCCTAGTCGCCTATCAGGATTCCTATATGAGGGGGTCCCCTTTTTAACACGACAAAACAGTCCTACCTGAGGGCTCCAGCGTCTTCCCAAACACCCAGCCCTGTGTCCTGGACCCAATGTAAGTGCAGATTCGGATGAGGTCTCCATGCTCTTTATTGATTCTTTCAGTTATTCTGAAAGGTGACTCCTTGGGTTCAAAGGCATGGTCTCAGGAGCCTGCTATCCAGCCTGGCTATAAACCTTCTCACAAAAAAAAAAAAAAAGTGAAAATATTTTCCCTAAGTCAAAACATTTTCCCAGACTGGTGTTCTGCTGTCACAGGTGCTTGCCACATTCATGGGGGTGAATGGGCTCACTGACTCTTCAGCCCCTGTCACCGGCATCCAGCCAGCGAGGATGACCTTCCCCAAAGGAGCAGGGTTTGAACACAGTCCCCTTCCAAAAAAAAAAAAAATAGGTATCTTCTGATCATCAAGCACCTCACACAGCCAAGCCTGATCATAGGTGCTTGCCACCTCCAGGAAGCGAATGGGCTCAGTCCTGGAGTGGGAGTCCTGCAGGGGGTTCCGGCAAAAATAATTTCCTCACTGCAACTAAACACAGAGGGAACCTTCTGGCAGGGTGTGCAGAGCGGATTCCCTTCAAAAAGTAAAAACCCGATGAGGCAGGGAGGGGAAAACATACATCCTGACTCTTGAGTGTCTGACCTGAACTGACTACAGCCACCCCTTAAATTGCAAAATGGCTGGAGAGCAACAAATCCCAGCTCCCCTAGTTGGAAGGAGGGTGAGGGGGGCTGGAAAACCCCAAGAATCGATATATCTAGACTAGAACTAAGGGCATATAGTGGCAGACTGAAGGGTCCTGCCGCAAGAGCATGAACCCCTGCATCCTCTGAAAGCGGGTGGTGCTGGGGGCAGGGACTGAAAAGTACTTTCGGGCATCTGCTCCCAAAATAAACCTCACCAGGAGCTTGCAGTACTTGTTTAACTATTTCCCTCTATATTCATGGCATAACAATTAAAATATTAAAAACCCAGGGGCAATCCTTCACCTGAGGGCTCCCGCTGGACTGTAACAGGCATTTAGCTCTCCAGGCAAATGCTGCTGCCTATGCAGTGTCACCAGAGTGTGAGAGTCAAGACTCGGGAATCAAACCCAGATCTCAGACAGCACCACACACATCGCAGCTGGGCCTCTAGGTCCTCTGCCTGCAACACTTTGTGTCTTGCGCTGCATAGCACAACCACCCTTCTTCTCATTTAAGCCAATTTCCAGCTCAGCGAGCATTTTGTTCCAAGTCAGAGGGATTGTAAAGTCCTTTCAAAAGCCAGTAGAGTAGATGAGAGCAGCCTATGAGTTCCAGTTCACTGGCACTAATCTGTTCCAACCCTATTTTCTCTGCAGGATCCTCAGCAGCAGCACCAGCTGCTAAGACTCTCAGATCAGAATCCAGCTTGCAAATGTCAAGCCAGCAGAAGGCCAAGTGACGAGATGCAGTGCCAAAAAAAAGGGATAAAAGTGTGTTTATTATAAAGAACTCTTATTTCTTCCATTTCAATATTCAGATCCCTTCTCTGACTTTAGAATATAACATAATTGTTCAGTTTATTGGTTAAAATATTTTTACTTTCTTCCTTTCCTAGCACATGCTGTAAAGAAATGCAAATACACAGAACATACCCTTTTCTTCACCAAATAGTATTAGAATATGCCTAATTCCAATTCGGAAAAAAAAAAAAAAAAAAGAGAGAGAAGGTTTGTTTTCCATTTGCAACATACTCTACAAAAAATGAATTTAGTAGCAAACTGAGTAGATATGAGCTGGAAATCGGAGCATTTTATTTTTCATTTATTAAAATTTATTAATCGCTTAACACAAAAGTTTTTTGGCCTAAGCGATTTACAATAAAATCCACTCACAGGCCTCCAGACAGCCTCAGTTCTACAAAACCATCTGAGGAACAGGTCCCTCTCTTTAGAGCCTGATATTTGACATCCTACATTATAAGGCAAGCAAGATATTGATCTTGAAACAGCAAACAAATTTCTGCAACAACCAAGATGCAGGGCAAAAAAAAAATCTGTGTGCGGTGGTAAGTGACAAGGTCATACTGAGTGCCAGTGAGAGAAGCAGGATTTGAACCCTGATCTTGTGGTCCCCAGCCTACTACTCTAAGCACGAGGCCACCCCGCACCCAAATTTCTTTAAAGGCAAACACTTAAACCAAGCTCCTCCTGAAAAGGGACAGTACCTGCAGTCCTGCCACAGAGCAAATGCGGGGCAACTGTGTTTCTGCTTGCTCAGATTCCCATTCCCTTGTCTGAGTGGAAAGCTTTTCTGACAGCTCCTTCGCCGATTTGCATATCGTTTCTGCCTCAGCCATGCCTGCTGCACAAGCTGAAATCAGGTTAAAGCTTCCTCACATTTTCTGCATCTCTGACATGGCAAGAGCTGATGCCAGCCGTGAGCTGCTAGAAACATGAGGTTTGCATGCTCTTTCCACCTCACTAAACAGCATGACTCAGGTCACTGTCATCACCCCATTTCAAGTATTTCTTTATTATTTATTTAAATTTATTATACACTCAACTTTCAGAAGAAGTTTTGTGTTTGCAAAAATAAACATAAAATTGCAATTCAAACAGCATATAACACAAACGCTTCACAGCATTCCTTTCTTTTTTTTTTTTTAATAACTGCTTCCTGTAGCTTAAATTGATCATTTTGCAATCTGGTGACATTAGCTAGATCATTTTCCATCAATGCTAGTATCCCCTGTCATGAGGTGAGAGTGAGTAAGTCCATTACCATGGAGACCACAGGGGGTTGCCAGTGCATTATTCCCTTCAAGGAACACTTTACTTTACACTCTCAAACACCAAAATGTCTGAACACATCTCACCAATCCTCAAAAACCTGCACTGGCTACCCATAACACAAAGAATTTAATATAAAATTCTAACACTCATACACAAAGCACTATACACTGAAAAATTCGACTGGCTAAGCCCAGCCCTTCACTTCCGATCCACTAACACTGGACTCATCCCTACACCATCACCAAAAATGACCCACTTAACCTCAACAAGGGAACGATCCATAACTGTGGCAGGTCCAACACTCTGGAACAGCCTCCCCCTCCTCAACTCAGGCTTAACCCCACAACCCAATCATTCAAAAAAAAAACAAAACAACTCGAAACATGGCTCTTCAAAAAAAGCATACCCTACTACCACCCACCACCCAACACATGAACACTAGCTCCCCCCTTTCACCCCCCCCCCCACTCCCCACATCAGATCAACCCCAAAAATCCAAACCCCTTACCACTCCCGATGCAAAATTCGTAAACGTTCTTCCATACTTCTAGAATAACTCCCCACTGACCAACTGCCACACACACCCTACAAAGTTTCAATGCTTAACATCATAAAGTCTCACTACATAATGTTATAAAGTTCAATGTAATATGCTTTCACGTTCAATGCAATATGTTATAATGTTCAATGCAAAATGTTACAAAATTCAATGTAAAATGTATTGACGTCCATTCCTAAATGTAAAACAAGAAGTCTACACCAAGAGACTCCTCTGCTGCTCTGTAAACCGGTGTGATATGTCCGATGAACATCGGCATAGAAAAACAAACAAATTAAAAAAAAAACTTCCCATCATAAACTTATTCTGCAGCCTAAGAGTAGGGCTGGAGATCCTATGCCCAAGTAGGCATTTAGGAGTCTCTCCTGTGAGGTATTTTTATTTTATGTTATTTTTTTTTTTTTTACACAATCATAGCGCAAGCGTGCGATAGCTAGAAATCGGGTGCAGTCGGCCCCGGAAGTGGAGTCGTCGGTGCACAGACAGCCAAAAAGGAAAGGAGCCTTTTCGCTGCCTATTTTGCGTCGAATAACTACACCTTTTAGCGTTGCACTGCAGCTGTGCGATCGCTGCCAGCTAGCGCAAGACCGCCCCCCCTCCCCCCCCCCCCCGGTTACCATCCGCCCCTTAGATTGTAAGCCCTCTGAGGTAATCCGCTTTGAAGCGCTGAAAGAAGTGTGAAAAGCGGAATATAAAAAAATATAAATAAATAAATAGATCCAGTGAAAATTGAATACAAGCTTGGGATGTACTCTACAGACACTCATTTTAGGTTGTTATCTAACTGATTGATAACATCAGCTTTAAAAAGAACACAGTCCAAACACCCTAATCCAGTCTCACT
This sequence comes from Rhinatrema bivittatum, assembly GCF_901001135.1. Taxonomy (NCBI): domain Eukaryota; kingdom Metazoa; phylum Chordata; class Amphibia; order Gymnophiona; family Rhinatrematidae; genus Rhinatrema; species Rhinatrema bivittatum. The sequence goes on from NC_042628.1 coordinate 39,637,876, forward strand.
CTGTACTAGATGTGTATAGTTGTCAACAGCATACTTAATAGATGTGAGCTAGAAGCCAAAGAACAAGTACAGAAAAGCAAGTCAAATGCCCTGTTTTTTTCAAAATGACTATACCATGAGAGGAACAATAATGTTTGGAGACCATACAGCGGTTAATACGGCAACGCATTCTATCTTGATGTTCCAAATAATGGATAAAACTAACTCTTATTTTGATATGAGAAATCAGCTTTAGACATGTCGGGGAATGCACGTAAATACTTAAACGCCTAGGTACACACCCATTTCCCCTGTCACATAAGTTTACTTCTGCAATGGAGGCAAAATAGGCAGATCTGTAGGGTTTCAACGGTCAAGGCTAACTGGGGTGAGGGTTTGGAAGACCTACCCCTTAACTGGGCTAAATGGGGACGAACTGGCAATGATATCGGCATGCACTGCTTTTAAAATCCCTGACTTACGTGGTAGAAGTGGGATTTTTGTGCACATGTGCGCGCCCACTTAAAATTTGGCATACGTGTGCACAACCAGACTATTTGATAAGATGTGCGCATATGTTATAAAATGGCTGTGTCCCTGGGTGCCAGCCAATGCAGGCACACCGGTTAGAAAGTTTACCTCCAAAGAGTTTGGGAACTGGGTGATGGGGTGGAATGTATGAGCAGGGATCTGAGTCAGGGTGAAGAGGCGGGGAAATGACTCCTGTGAAGTGCCTGAAGGCGCGAGGGAGAAGGTTGGGAGGCAATAGAAAGGAATGGGGGTGGTGACAGGGGTGATAGTCGGGAGGAGGAGCAGGTCTATGAAGAGAGGTGAGAGAAGGTGGAAATGGAGTAGGTGAAAAGGAATGAGAGGCTGGGGAGTAGGTATGAGACAGAAGAGGGGCTGGAGGCAGAGAAAAATAGATGAGGTCTAGGGAAGAGCTGAGTACAGTGTGAGAAAGGGGGAATAGAAGACTGGAAGGAATGAAAGTCAACGGGAGAATGGGAGATGGCAGGCAGCTAAGAAGTAGAGAGGAGCAGGAGGAGAAGGAATACCTGAGAGGCTCACAAGAGAAATGGAGAAAAAAAATTAAAAGGCAAAATCATTGTCAGAAATAGATGTAGGGGAGGAAGGGGAAAAGACAGAGAAATAAGACACAGAAAATGCTTAAGAAGCCCTAGAAAAGGGGTTAGGAAAAGACCAACAAGGGGAAAGTGAAAAAAGATAGAGGCCAAACCAATTAGAACAATAAAAGGATCAGATGACAAAGGTACAAAAGAAACATTTTATTTTGAATTTTTAGTCAATTTAGGGGAATTTTTTTTTTTTTTTTTGGTATTTTGCTCAGTACAGAAGGAAATACATTTCTATTTCTCTTTCTTCATTGTTTCATTGCTCATAGAGTCTTGTTTCTCGGACTTTATGTGTCAAGCTTTTGTTTGCATGTCTGTTTCTAATTTGTGGTCTCTTATGCTGCATTAGTTAAGGGTCAGTGTGTGTAGAAGTGTTTGCATGTATGTGCGCGAGTGCTTATAACTGGGTGCAGTATAGCATAAGGACCTGTCACAGTCTGACTACAAGAAGGATGGGGGGAGAGGGAAGAGTGGAAGTACAAATGCAAGCATTGGCCCCTGAGAGCCAGAGATCCTTGGTAACCTCTGGATTCTTGGATAACAAATTACCTTCAAATTTACTGCGAGAACCCTGGATTGATTGAGTAGTACATTAAAATTCACCATGAAAATGTGACTGACTACACCTCCATCTGAATTATGAAGAGGAAATATTTGCCATTCCTAACATAAAAATCCAGTGAGGAATATTTCAGGGAGCTTCCCTATCACCACTCGTCTTTTGTCTGGCACTAAATCCATTGAGCACTCTCATAAACCCTTTGGGCTATGGATTTAGTCTTTATCCTAGAGATACTAATAAACCACAAATGAGATCCCACCTATTTGTAGATGGCTTGAAATGTTAGAGCTCCTTATGGTTGTTTAACAGAACATTTCTGAGCTTCTGTAGCAGCAAATGCCCAAAGAAACCTTCTAACAGACTTGTGTGTGCTATGAGTGAATATGGAGTCAAAACCCAAAGGATTTTGGGATACTTGACCTATCTTTATGAACAAAGAAGAATTGTCTAAGCTGCATATCAAGCAAGCAAAGCGCCAGCTAGATTCAATAAACTAAACTATCAGAAATGGCAACTTATCAATGAGATGTCCTCAGCAGCCATGTGTTAAATGTCTGCTTGCCCATAAACTGAACCAACCATATGAAAATAATATGTATTAGCCCAATCACACTGCTCCTCTTCTGGCCTATTAATTTGCATTAATGAAACTGAGAAATGCAAATTGAGTCCTTTAAAAAAAAAAAATTTAAAAAATTGACATCACTGGACCCTCAACCTTGCTTCTCAACCTTATTGTGCTAGTTGGCTCAAAAACAAAACAAAAAAACCCCAAAAACCCCAGAGACCTGGCATTGCACTGGCTGTAATAAAGATTCCTGAACTTTTGATGTTTGCCCCAAAGAAGAAGATTGATCAGACTCAAGCATTCCTGAGACTCAGTGCATTTGTAAAAGCTGGGCTAATATCATTAATACTGGGATAGTTAGACTGTCTTATCTTGGTAAAGCACAATTTTAAGTTGTTAATTTGATACCCGTGTGCCGTATTAATTTATATAAAAATACATGAAAGTATATATTTCTTATGCAAAACAATTGATAACCATTTCATTGATTGTAATACATTTACTGCAAGAGGCATAATAAAACCCGTTAACTAAGACAGTCAAGAGGAGTTTTATTCTAATACACTTAGATACAGTCTAAGCTTAACCATAGCTTAGGACACAAGTAGCATATTACCTACACTTCCCAGTTGGAATTAGGATGACATTTGGCCTGGACAAATGCGTTAAGGCAACCTTCCTGAAACGAAAACAAAGCAAAGCTGAAAACATCTCCCTGACTGAAGATTGCAGTATAAAGGAACTTGAGCGGGAAGGTGTCTATAAATGTCTGGAAGATTCATCAATTCAGCACAAATCACTAAGAGAAAAGATCATGAAAGAGCACTACAGGAGACTGAAACGGTTATTGAAGTCTTAACAGAATAAGATACAAGCCGTTAATCAACTTGCCATCCCCACACACACATATAGCTTTGGAATCATAGATTGGCTCCATGAAGATTTTGAAAAATTGTATGTAAGAATGGAAAAAGTCCTCCATGCCTATCAGGCAATCTGTAAGAACGCGTGCATCCCCAGAACAAGGTCTTACAAAAATAGATTACATATACAGAGCTAGCCTCCTAGGCCCTCCATTAGCCCTTTTAGCTGCATTAACAGAGCCAAGTACTCAAAAAGAGCTGAAGTATGAAAGCAAATGGCCACTGTCCATCTGCATCCTTGAAGTTAGACAAACTTTCCAACAAACCAAAGGAATAAGTGAACATACACAGGCACATGAGGGCAAAAAGCAGCAGCAGAATCGGCAAACAAGAGAAAAAAAAAGCTCTTTAAGGAACGCCACCGACAAACAAGAAAAAACAATTGGCAATTGCGTGAATACAGTGGGAAATAGGAGTTGCTCTAGAAACCCCAAGTAAATCAAAACCTGACACAGGAATGGTTAAAGAGAGGTGAACATAAACCCGAAAAATGGGAGAGCGATAATTCCAGCACAAGACAGCCAGCTCAGAAAAAGAATGACAGAACAGATAAAAGCAGATTCTATAAAACATAGCTGGAAAAGGTTACATATCTCATTGGTGGGTAATACACAGACAAGACACAACAACGCGGCCTGGTCCATTCACTGGAAACTGTATAAGCACTATGACATCACTGTGCCAGAAAAATACCATTATCACGATCTTAACAGAATTGCAGAGAATGAAGAACTTGTGATCTTCTGGGACATTCCCAATCTAACCAACAAAAGCAGCTTAATGCTAGAAAACCAGACATTATGTAAAGGAGGAAAAAACACAAGAACAGCATTGCTGATAGAAGTTTTAGTACCAAATGACTAATATTCTGCAGAACATATAAAGAGAGAAAAGATCAAGTCTTTAGGGATGCAATTGGAGACCAAGAGTATGCGGCAGAAATGTACAGAAATTATCCCAATTGTGCACCAGTGGCCTGATTAAAAAGAACTTCCAAGTGCATCTTGATACGATGTCTTGCCTATAGGTATTACATCCTATGAGCTCCAGGAGGGGGCTGTTTTTGGAAAATGCATATATTCAGACGACCATTAGCAGTAAATTTGAGAAATTACAATCATTCCCAACATACCCTGCCTTATGAGAGAGGTTCATTGCTGTCAAAGTTATGTGCAAAACAAGGCCATTTGGAGAGAAATAAGCATTATAAAGGATACGAATGTATTTACCTGAAAGGAACATATCTAGAAGCAAAACACATAAAAAGGTGGAGAGCAGGAAAGAGTCACCTTAGTGCTGTGGGAGAGGGAAGACTTGTTTGCCTGATGTTTGGTTTTTCCTGAGTACCATATTCACAGTTTGCTCTTAGTCTCATGGTACTATAAGAGTTCATTTAACATGCATTTTTCAGAAACAGAAATGCTCTGAACATTGAGGGATAACTGCAAAACTGACTGACTATTGGAAGACATGATATTCTCATCTAAGTGTCAATAACAATTTCCAGCATTTTCCACATACACTGCTCCAGTGCTACCCTGGAGTTGAACATCTACCTGAATGGCCAAAGGACGAGGTGCAAAGCACAACCCAACTGAGCATGACACGGGATCGGACACTGAGCTATCACGAACACCTGCAAACATCCTCCTTAACAAGCTAAACTTCAACTATAAGGACATCGGCCACCTTGTGGTAGAGTACAGTGCACCAGTGTGGAATCCGCATCTCACTCAAACTTGAAGATAGGCAGCTGCATTTGATGATGGACACCATCTCAGGAACTCTCTGAACAAACCTGCTATCCTGGCTCCCAGTTAGCGTTATTGCATCCCCTCATTTCAAATAGAAAGTTGCAATTAGCAAGCTACAGGAGAAGATCTGTTTATCAAAGCCTGCCACTGGAAAGCTCTTTATCATCCACCTGCTGCTCCTCTACCATCTCAACACCCATTGCGATTCAAATTACCATAGCGGTATTGTAAGTAGACACACCTCTGGTATGTGGAATGGAGCTCAATGCCATCACCAAACAAGTTCTTTATCACAGGTGCCACAGAATGACCAACTGGTTTCAACATGTCACACCATCAATGGTCTTTGCTAAATAGAACCTAGACATGGCAAGGCCTATTGTGGTTTGCCAACTGGTTAAAAGATAGAAAATAGAGTAGGGCTAAATGGCACATTTTCCAAATGGAGAAAGGTGAATAGTGGAGTGCCCCAGGGATCTGTTCTGAGACCACTGCTTTTTAATATATTTATAAATAACCTGGAAATGGGAAAAATGAGTGAGGTAATCAAATTTACTCATGACACAAAATTATTCAAAGTTGTTAAATCACAAGAGGATTGTGAAAATTTGCAAGATGACCTTGCAAAACTGGGAGACTGGGCATGCAAATGAAATTTAATGTGGACAAGGGAAACATGATGCACTTAGGAAAGAGTAACCCAAATCATAGCTACACAAAGCAAGGTTCTACATTACAAGTTGCCATTCAGGAAAAGGATCTAGGCATCTTCTGTAAAGTGTGCAGCATCAGCCTAGAGAACAAATAGAATGTTAGGAAAGGAATGGAGAATAAAATAGAGAATGTCATATTGCCTCTATATCACTCCATAGTGCAACCTCATCTTGAGTTGTGTGTGCAGTTCTGGTCACCACATCTCAAGAAAGATATAGAAGAATTAGAAAAGGTACAGAAAATGGCAACCAAGATAAAGGGGATGGAACAAATCCCCTAGGAAGAAAGGCTAAAGAGGTAAGGACTCTTCAGCTTGGAGAAGAGACAGCTGAGGGAGATATGATAGAAGTCTATAAAATAATGAGTGGAATGGAACAAATAAACGTTAATCAGTTGTTTACTCTTTAAAAGAGTACAAAGAGAACAGTGCTGTTTGGCAAAGCGCCATTTCTCAGTCCTGTAAAAAAAAAACCAAAAAAAAAAACAACCCACACACAAAGAGAGACAATATTTGCTTTGTAATGATAACTTTTCTGAATAAACAGGTTGAACAATAAAAGAGTACAAAGACCAGGGGACACACAATGAAGTTACTAGGTAATACATTTAAAACTAATAAGATAAATATTTTTTTACTCAATGCATAATTAAGTTCTGAAATTCATTGCCAGAAAATGTGGTGAAAGCTAGTAGCATATCTGGGTTTAAAAACAGTTTGGACAAGTTCCTGGAGGAAAAGTCCGTTAACAGTTATTATTTATTTATTTATGGTTTTTTTATATACCGGAGCTCCTGTATACAATACATATCGCTCCGGTTCACAGAGAACAGTAATAATTACTGCCGGGTGGCAGTTTACATGGAACAGTTTACATGGAACAGTTTACAAGGAACAGTTTACAAGGAACAGTTAACATGGCCATTTACATGGAACAAATCAGAATACTCGATCTAAGTAATAAGAAAACAAAACTAATTAGTCTCAACTTTAAACATATAAATAAGGCAATTTATAATCTTGGATAAATAAGGCAGTACATTAGAACCAAAGGGCAGGGGTTGTTATATCTTCTAGTTCTTAGCTCTCTGGGAATGCTTGCAGGAAGAGCCAAGTCTTTAGTTTCGCCTTAAAAGTAGTGTGGCACGGCTCAAGGCGGAGGTCTGGTGGTAGGGAATTCCAGAGGGACGGGCCCACAGTTGATAGAGCGCGTTTTCTTAGGGAGGATTTTGCGGGGAATTTAAGGGGGAATTGCAGAATATTAAGGGGGAATTGCAGAAATCCACTGCTTATTCTTGGGTTAAGCATCTTAGAAGCTATTTACCCCTTGGGATCTTGCCAGGTGACCTGGATTGGCCACTGTTGGAAACAGAATACTGGACCCTTGCTTTGACCTAATATGGCAAGTCTTATTTGTGGCCAATGTAAGCAGGTAGGAATCTTAACAGAGAATGCAGCTGTGCAAACTATAAACCATGTTGCATATTGTCAATGACTGTTACAACAGTATTAAATGGCAGATACATCAGGCCAGAAGAAAAAGCTTTTTCCTGAGGTTGAGGGAGATAGGGAAGTAACAACTTAAAGAACCAATATAACCCCAGAGAAAGCCAATGATCTAAGCAGACTGAGTGCTTTGAAAGCATGCAGTGAGAATCCATGCTACCTAAATTCAGGTGATTGCAATTAGTAAAGGCTGCTCTAAAGGAAGAAGGAACAAAGAGTAGTATAGGCAAAGTGTAAATGAATAAATAAAATTATATAGCTGCAATCAATGCAAAAATAGTTTCCCAAACCAATACAGTCACCTTGCATCCTCTTGGCAAGCACTAAAAACATACAAAAGTAAAAGCAGGGGAAAAATATTAGTAAGAAATATGTCCTACATATAAGGCTTTCCACCAGTCAAAACCAGCCTTAAACAATCCCCTGAACACAAGTGTCCCTAAGAACAAGGAAGTCCATTCATCATCTCCTGCTAAAGTAATGTAATATAAGGAAACTTTTATGTACATTGTACAGGCAAAGGAAACCAAATTAATATTGCAAACATATGCAGCAAAATACAATAAAAACTTACTAGCACTCAAAAGCGACATCCTAAAAAAATGTCTACACACAAAAAAAATCAATGTCAAAAGAATGATACAATTACAAAACCTTAAAATAACTTTCAAAAAATATAACAAAAGAAAATCTCAAAAGAACCACAAAAATTTAAATCAAGTAAAATATACACATATAATTACCTTACTTTCAAACAATGGAACAGCCACTCTATGCTCAGAGCCTATAGCATCACAAATACAACCAATGTTACAGAAGCAATCTCAGACTCCCTTGTTTAAAGAGCTTTTCCCTCCAAAACAAACTGCCCAAAATTTAAAAATAATTTAACTGGACTATTAGGAGAGGCCATCTATTCAAAATTTCACTTGTTTAACAACAAGTATTGCTCAACAGGTAGAATGAATGCCCCAAGTGTAACAGTCTAGGCTCAAAAATACACAAAGTACAGAAATCAATAAGTAATTAAAAAAAAAATAAGTGCACAAAAAAATTTGTATTAATGAGTAATAAAATCTAAGCAGTGAATTTTAAAAGCCCAGCATACGTATTAATTAGTGGTTGTGCAAAAAGTCAGACTCAAGTGCGCCAAGTGGATTTTAAAAGCCACCTGGAGAAGCTCATATCCTCCACAGTGTCCACATCTCCAAAATGTTCTAAAGGAGCGAGGTCTGGGTAAGGCATGGGTGTTTCAGAGGCATGAACCAAAGCTGTGCACATAAATACTTATGCACCTGGGTGTGTAACCCAGATCCCAAATCTGCGTAAGTTTACTTCTGCTATGGAGGAGGTATAAGAATTAAAATAAAGACAAATTGGCAGAACTGCAGCTTTTTAAGGGTCAGGGCTAACTGGGGGGAGTGAAAGCTATTAAACTAGGGGGGGTTTGGGAGGACCTATCCCTTAACTGGGAGAACTGGTTTAACTGACAATGCTATCATTGCACGCCACTTTTAAAGTCCCTGACTTATATGGTAGAAGTAGGATTTGCATGCACTCACTTAAAATTTGGTGCACACGTGCACGTGGACCAGACTATTTTATAACCTGTGCATATGCACATGTATGTTATAAAATGGCCATGTCCCTGAACGTGGGCCAAAGCATGCGTGCAAATGTGCACTTGCACGCCGGTTTGAAAGTTATTGTCTAAGTGACAAAATAAAAAATTTAAAAAATCATAAAAGTATAAATTAATTAATAAAAAATATTTCTGAAACATCAAAAATTTAACCTTGCTAAAAATAATAAAAAACAAATATTTAAAAATAAACATTCAAAAATTATAAACAATCTATATTATAGAAAAACCAAATAATCAATATCCAGATTTAAACTACGAAGATGTATTGTATTGAATTGAAAAATATTTTGGCGGAGAAAGTGGGTGCTGAACAGTCAGCGCCTGCTTTCTGAATGTGCCCCCAGCCGCCCCCCTGTGGGGGCGCCATGCAACATTGAAATTACAGGGTCATGTTAGCAAGAAGGCACTAGGGTCGCTTGTGTACCCCTAGTGCCTCCTTGCTAAGGAGAACCCAAGTGCGTCAACCCTCCACCGGTTAGGCGGAGGGCTGACGCACTTGGGTTCTCCTTAGCAATTCTCAATTGAGCGTCTGTTTCCTGCACCCCACCCTGTATCCTCTTCTGCTCCGCGGTCGGAGCCGCGGCCTTCCTGTGGGGCTGGGAACGCCCCCGACATTGCCAGCTTCTTTGCGGCGCTAAGGCCGCTTCCCCGGGCTCGAGTGGCTGCGGGAGACCCCGGGGGCGGCTCCAGCCGCGGCTGGAGCCACTGCCTACGTCAGGCCTGCGTCTCAGGCCAGTCCTGCCTCTTCTGCAGGAACGGAGGCTCTGGAGCGCAGGGAAACTTCTGCAGGCCGCTGTCCGCGGTCCTGCACAGCTCTCCTGCTTCCTCTAGGTGCGCGGCCACGCCTCTTCACTGAATTTAAAGGGCCAGGCACAGGAAGTGTGCTGGCCCCACCTTTGATGGGCCTTCCTGCCTTAGCTCTATAAAGGGCTGCTTCGTCAGTCTGTTCCTCGCCTTGCATCATCGTGACTTCCTTCTGGAGGCTCCCGCCTGCCAGAGCTTTGTAAGGTCTTCTGTTCTTCGTGGAGCTCCTCGTCTTGTCTGCCTTCTACACGTCTTCTTGTCTTGGTGTTCCGCCTGAGGTCCCGGTCCATGTTTAATGTCTCGTCATGACCTTCCTTATCCTGATGTGTCTGCCTGCCAGGATGTTCTTCCCTGCGTCTTTGTCTGGTGCTCCTGAGCCTTCTGTTCCTGTAAGCCGGTGCTCTCGGATGGTGTATGCCCGAGAATGGGGTGGCTTGCAGGTGGGAAGTTTCCCTGTGCTCCAGAGCCTCCGTTCCTGCCAGCCTTAGAGGGAGCTTCGGGTGACACCGGCTTCGTCATTGGAGTCCCTCTTTACCTGGACCTTTCTTGCGCTGTCCCATTCTCCTCGTGGTCCTTGACCATCCTGCAAGGGCTGTGTATGGCGCGCAGTGGGACAGGGTGGTCCGCGACTCAGTCCCGCGGGTGGCCCGAGTAGGGCACCCTGAGAGACAGTGCCAATGTCCATGCCATGTGTGTTGCCTGTTTGGATGTCCAGTTCCTTGTCATGCCCGTGATGCAGATGCATCAACCCAGCTGTTGTCGTGTCTTTGTCAGGATGCCGTTGCATCAACCATAGTCCTGTCTACGTGTCAAGGCCTCCATCTGCCGTCAACCTCAGGTAAGGCCTGCTGCTCCATGCTGCTCGCAGCAGGTCCGAAAGGGCTTGGAATGGTCGGAGGACCATTCAACTTCCAACATCCTTGGGTGTTGGCCTTGGGAGCTTGCAGGCCTGGCAGAGGGTCAGCCTGTCAGCCATGAGGAGCCACCGTCAACCCTCGGCTCGGCCCTGAAGGTCTGGGCCCGGGCTGAGGCCCAAGGGCACACTAAACCACCAGAGTTTGACACCAGGCCATAAGAACCTGGCACATACCCAAAAACTAAGTCTATTTCATGTTACAATTCTAGTAATAGCAGTGGCTATTTTCTAAGTCAACTTAATAGCAGGTAATGGACACAGCTATACTAACTGCACTAACCACATCCTCTGGCAACAAATTCCAGAGTTTAATTGTGCATGGAGTGAAAAAGAACTTTCTCCAATTAGTTTTAAATGTGCCACATGCGAACTTCGTGGAGTGCCCCCTAGTCTTTCTATTATCTGAAAGAGTAAATAACCGATTCACATCTACCTGTTCTAGACCTCTCATGATTTTAAACACCTCTATCATATCCCCCCTCAGCCATCTCATCTCCAAGCTGAAAAGTCCTAACCTCTTTAATCTTTCCTCATAGGGGAGCTGTTCCATTCCCCATATCATTTTGGTCGTCCTTCTCTGTACCTTCTCCATCGCAATTATATCTTTTTTGAGATGTGGCGACCAGAATTGTACACAGTATTCAAGGTGCGGTCTCACCATGGAGCGATACAGAGGCATTATGACATTTTCTGTTTTATTCACCATTCCCTTTCTAATAATTCCCAACATTCTGTTTGCTTTTTTGACTGCCGCAGATTTCAATGTGTTATCCACTATGACGCCTAGATCTCTTTCTTGGGTGGTAGCACCTAATACGGAACCTAACATTATGTAACTATAGCATGGGTTATTTTTCCCTATATGCATCACCTTGCACTTATCCACATTAAATTTCATCTGCCATTTGGATGCCCAATTTTCCAGTCTCACAAGGTCTTCCTGCAATTTATCACAATCTGCTTATGATTTAACTACTCTGAACAATTTTGTATCATCTGCAAATGTGATTACCTCACTCGTATTTCTTTCCAGATCATTTATAAATATATTGAAAATACAGATCCCTGAGGCACTCCACTGCTCACTCCCTTCCACTGAGAAAATTGTCCATTTAATCCTACTCTGTTTCCTGTCTTTTAGCCAGTTTGTAATCCACAAAGGGACATCACCACCTATCCCATGACTTTTTACTTTTCCTAGAAGCCTCTCATGAGGAACTTTGTCATACGCCTTCTGAAAATCCAAGTACACTACGTACATCTACCAGTTCACCTTTATCCATATGTTTATTAACTCCTTCAAAAAAGTGAAGCAGATTTGTGAGGCAAGACTTGCCTTGGGTAAAGCCATGCTGACTTTGTTCCATTAAACCACACTTTATGTATTTTTATATTACTATTTTTTTTTATTACTTTTATAACTTTATTGGTTATGGAACCTAAGGGATATTTTAACATTTGCTATATATATTTTTTATTTCATCTTATGTATTTTTATATTACTATTTTTTATTATTTATATAATTTTTATTGGTTAGGAACCACAGGGATTTTATACTATTTTCTGAAGGATATACAATTTTCCTTTTATTTACTAATGTAAAGTTGGCTCATATCATATAAGAGGTTCCCACACATGTCCTGGAGGCATCCCAGCCAATAGGGTTTTCAAGATATCCACAATGAATATACATGACAAATTTGCATGCACTGCTTCCAGAGCATGCAAATTTTATATATTTGGATTAAATTGATTTCTTCTGTGTTGCCTTGTTTATGGTATGAAGTATATTATGAGGTTTACTGATATTTTGAACTCTGCTTGTTTTCATAGGCACCCTCGCTGTGCATCAGCATCATTGCAATTTTCGGGATTACACTGAAACATCTTCATGTTGGGTTTTTGTTAAGATGTATTTTATGTTTGCATTTTTATGAATAAAGGCCTTTTTAATAGATATATATATATTTAAGAGGCTTTTTGTAGGAGATTTTATATATATATATATATATATATATATATATATTTCATTTTTTTTATGTATTTATTAATTTACTCTTTGTTTGTACAGCTCTATTTGCTCCTTGTGGTATCACTGCAGTACATTTTTGCTTTTCTTTTTCTTTGTTATAAAGGAAGAAGGTCAAAGTAGAGCTGTCTCTCTCATTCTTAGTGAAGCAGTAAGGGGCGTTGAGGTATGAAGTTGTACTGAGATCAGCTACCTGCAGGTAAAGAACATCCTGAGAAAAGAAAACCATTTTACTATAATACTAATATGTAGGACCAGTGGGGGCAGAAGGGCAACAATGCCTGAAGCCTCCATTTTACAAAGGGCACTGTGGGCCCAATGCCAACAGCCCAAGGGATATTTTTGGCAACAGGAGCAGCACAGGAGTAATCAGCAAAGGGCCTATCAGAGGCCGCACATTGTAAGGCCCTGCAACAGTCCCACCCCTTCCTCCTGCATAGGTTTCCTGTTAGCAAGGAAATCCATGCAATGAATGGGGCAGCTGTAGCTCCTGTGAGTGTTTTTCTGTAGGGTCCCTGTGATCTCCAATTAAATTTATAACTAAGACCATAGGAGGTATGAGGATCTCAAGGGAGATACCGAGTCATTTCTAGGTTTGAGAGGAGTACTCTCTAGAAATTGCCTCTAGGTTGGCAAGAAAGGAGGAGAATTTACAGGAGACTCTCTGGAAATCTATTAAACAGTAAAGATATGCAGAAGCTTGCTTCAGGAGAGAGTACTTATTCAACAATTTAAATTCTCTTAAAGGTGAATTTTAAAAGCTGGGCATGCATCAGAATTGGAAGATGGGCGCGCATGTAAGCACATGGACATGTCCACCCGGTTTTATAAGCCACATATATGCATGAACTAGTAACAATGCACAAATATCTCGTATCATGAAAAAAAAAAAAAAATGAGGCAGAATGCGAGCCAGCCAAGAGAATTGTGTGCAAGTAGCTACGCACTTGGGCGCATGTCCAGGTATAGTTGAGTGCAAAGTTGCTTCTGCTATGGAGAGGTGCAAGTCTTTATAAAACTATTTCCAGGAATCTCTGCAGTGTATGAGGTGTTTGGGTTTACTGGGGAGAGTGCAGGCTAAAGAACCTTGGAGATTTGGAGGACCTAGCTCTAAACTGGGCAAACTGGTGAAACTGGTTGTGTGCTGGATGCATTTCTATTATAAAATTCCATCACTTACACAGCCCAAAGCCAACTTATACTGCTGTTCATGCACAAGTTTAAAATTAGGAGCACATATATGTATGCCAGGGCTATTTTGTAACATGCACAGGATATAAATTGCCACATATCTGGCCACTCCCATACGCACAAATATGTGGGCCCAAATGACTGTTTGAAAGTTATCGCCCCTCTGTGTTACGTTCCAGACTGTGGTGTCTTACTTGCAATTGGCAGAGTAAGCCCCTCTCATTTGTTAAAGATCTGGGATAAAAGAACTGATCCACGAGTCATGTATAAGTATTCAGGTAGCCTTCCTATTAACTAGACATATTAGATTGCAAAATGGTGACAAGTGCTTTGTGCAAGATGACTCCTCAAGTACATTTATCTCCAGTCCACATAGCCCTCCAAGACAGACTCATAATTCTAAATTTACTCACTTTTTAAACTCTTTATTTATATTTTTACAATATACATATCAAGCAACAAAGCTTAACATAAATTCAGAATAAAAATGTGCAGATTATACTACAAGAAACAGACACAAAAAGAAAACAAAAATCCACATCTGTTTACAAACCATTAAGAGGTACAGGACATTTTGAACAACTTCTCATTCATAAGAAGAGAAAAAAAAAAGAAAAAGAAAAGGAAACCGGCTGCGCAATTAACAGTAGTAACTGCAATACCAACTAATTATCAATTTAGCGCTGGAGTAGAAGCTGAAGACATGGCTATTCTGCTATCCAATAATACCTTTAATTGATTGGGCTCTAAATTTTATTGAACACTTAGCAGGTTAGTAAAGAAAAAGCTCTCCACCCAAACTAAGAACAGTGGCTCTAAGCAGAAGAAAAGCCTTTCTCCTGCTCTGAGTTTGTCTGGAGACATCTGGAAAAATTCAAAATTTATATCCCATAAAGAGGGCTTCCCTATTAGCAAAAAAAGCTTCTTGATCAAATTTTTCTCACTCTCAATAGAGCATGTGATCAGAAGAGTTGCCCATTCCTCAGTTTTATCAACAGAATACTCAAGAAAATTTGTCAAATTAAATGCCCCAGAAGATACTTTAGAAGCCTCAAGATCATCTCTAACCCCAGGAGGCTTCTTAGGAATAAGATAATATATCTTAGTTAAAAAAGGCATATGATCTTCGGAAATATAAAACATTTTAGTAGTATTTTACAATAAATTCAAATGGGCTAATCAAAGAACTATAAGGAAAATTTAATAGACTGAGACTTAAAGATCTCCAACTATTTTCAAACAATTCAAGCCGTCTAGGTATAATAGAATTATCTTTAGAAGAAACCATTTTAAATTCTTAAGATAATAGATCATGAGCTTCAAGATTTAGTAATCTCTTTTCATGATCACTTGGGAAGCTGAAACTTGTCCCTTGAGGGTATCCGTTGAAGAATCAAAGTCATCCATTCTTTTACTTACAGACTTTTCCAGAGTAACTATGGCTTCCACACATCCTCAAGGCTAGTATTAGATGGCCTCTGTAAATCCACCAGAGTTTGAGATACTAATTCCATTTGTTGACCAATAGGGTCTCCAATCAAAGAGGGCAATTTAAGAAATACCAGTGCAGAAGGAGGAGTGCGGTGCTCAGAACTCAAGATGGTATCTTCCTTTAGCTGGCCCAACGCCATCCCAATCACATTACCAGCAACAAGGGTACCTGAGCTGATGGCTCTAACAATCTGGGGAATTGTCCATTACTTAGAAGTGATAGGCACAGGGACCGATTGGACCCTACCTCATCTCTTGCCCATATCAAAGGAAAAAGTTTAAAGCAACACTAAGGGCCAAAGGAAAGCAGTCAAACTAGGAACCCGAAAACCAATATAAGGGGTCCGCCCCCTTGGTGCATGGCTTTGGCTGCACACAACGCTTTCTGTAGGTACCTCCAGCACCTCCTCCCATCAGGGCAGAGTTCCCCGGTCGCCAGAACGACGTCCCAGGAAGCCGGCAGATGTCAAGGTCACAGGCAGCCTTGCAGGAAAAGTAAGTCCTGCATGTCAATTTGCTCACTTTTAGTATTCTGCACAACATGACATATTGAAGAATTCCTGCTATTGCTTTTGAATTGATTGTAAAAAGACTACAGCTTTGAAGCTTGTGATCCTCTATTTTAATTCTGAAAGTAAAGACATATATTGGGAACATCTAAATCTATCTGTGGACTGGTTTTACAGAGGAGGAGTGAGACTGCAGTGATCCGAGCTAGTAGGGCCTTGAAACATATGATCCCTACTATGGATAAGAGCCCTCAAAGTCTGGCTCATGACAATGAGAGGAGAAGGGCTACACTTGGTGCTGCTGCTGCCGCCACCTGAAAACATTTGCTGGGCCCAGACTAGCCATATGGGGGAAGCACCAAAAGGAACTGGAAAAGGGCCATGATGTATGGTGGTGAGAAAGAAGCTTCAGAAAGGAGCCATGGGTGGAAGGATAGGAGGGAGGGACCACAGGAAGAAGGGGGGAGAACCCAAGAACCAAGGCTGGACAGAATTTGGGCACCCAGAGGCACAAGGAGAGTGGGGGATGGGGAATAGAAGACCCTGGAAATCAGATAGTGGGTTTTTATTTATATAACCTACCTTGTTCGATGTAAACCTCTCGTTTGATGTAAACCGATGTGATATGACATTTGCCATGAACGTCGGTATAGAAAAGAATATAAATAAATAAATAAGTACAATACACCTCTCCAGAATTTCAGAGTGCCTTAGCAGCTCCCCTTTGAAGTGAAATGGACGACTGGAACAGGCTCTTCCTTGGCACAATTGCACTCCTCTTTGGTCTGGGCATTTGGCGCCTTCAAAATTTGTGTTACGATTCAGTGAATCCCAAATGTTCAAGGGTCTTACCTGGAGGACGGGCAGACCCAAGAGGCTCTCAGCTAGTGGAGCTGACACGCTGAGCACAGACTGTACTCAGGGTGAACTGTGGAGACAACGGATCAGGGGCCCCCTGGCCAGCAAGTATCAGATCCAGGAATTGTCAGAGTCAGTAGGCAGGCAGTGAAGCAACAGGTCCAGGGGCAGTCCGGTTCAGCAGGCAGGCGGCAAACAACAGGTCCAGAGGCAATCCGAGTCGGCAGGCAGGCAGCGAAGCAACAGGTCTAGAGGCAGTCTGGATCAGCAGGTAGCAAACAAGCAAGGAACCGCACAGAGCACCAGCACAAGCAAGCCTGTAGCCGAGGCATTGCAGTGCTGGGTTCAGCCTGTTAAATATCTGAAGTTCCCGCATAAACGCGGGAACTTCCGGTTTGACGTTCGGCACGCAGCGGGGGGCGGAGCCTGCGGCAGCATCGCATCGGCCCGTGCTGTAGCCCGGGAGGAACGTCGGAGAGAACTGGAAGCCGGCACCCCTGCTGCTCTAACTTGGCGTGAGGTAACAATTTGGCACCCTAGGCAATTGCCTGTGTTGCCTATGCCTAATTCTGGGCCTGCCAGGTACTCCCAAGTTTCTGCCTTGGGCCTCAGCCATCTAGCACTTGATATTATTGTTATACAACTAGAATTTAAAACCCAGCATGGGTTAAATTTTGCTTGCTGCTGAACTGTAAGCCATTTTCATTTTGTGGCATATTTCATTCTGAAAACTGTGTGCTAAGCTGAACTAAGAACATTAAATATAAAGATCAGACCTGAACCAGGACTAGCATGTTCTTTACTGTCTGGGAAAACAAAAGTACTTAATACTGTCCGTGAACTACATTCAACACCACATTACAAGAACTACATATGGCCACTAAAGATGCTATCATGTGACCTGGTGATTATGCACACACTGAAAGAACACCCTTTTGATAACTGCTGTATGCTCAGAAAGCCTCAACCTGGGACGATTGTTCTGCTGCCCAAGACATCATCCTGTATGCTCTCAACAGACCTACATTTCATAGCGTCATAAGGCCATGAATATCCCTCCATGAAACATCAAATGAGGGCCACTTCTATTTAGGTAATCATAATTGTGGATAAGTGGTTGTGGTGATGCCACTCACTTGCTGTGGGATGTACATGGCACATTCAGTGTATTTCAAAACTCATTTATTTACAGTAAACAACCCACATCCATGTCGCATATCTAGCCTTAGTAATAATCCACCATCTGTCTGTAATACACTTCAGAAAGAGGAGTTATATATGCACAAAAATGTTTCAGTCTTTGTAACAGCACAGAAATAATTGGTAAAACCAGGAATATAAACACTTGCTCGAGGAAGGGTGTTGTATTTCATGCCTTAAAGACCATGGTGATTTTATCACTGATTTAAAAAGATAGGGCAAACTTGTCTGGGTCAAGACTTTCTTGGAAAGCTTGTAGAATAGGCAGCTGCTAGTCAGTTGCAGGAACACTTGGGTCTTCTGGATTACTTTCAAATAAGGGTTTCAGCAGAGGGTCGGCATAAAGGCTTTGCTAGTTGACCTCCGTATGATGTTAGACAAGGATGACTAATTCTGATTCACTGTATCAAAGGCACTGGACAACTCATGAAGAATCACCATATTTTACTGAAGCATCTAGATGCTATCGGTATGTATGGAAGAAAGGGTGAAAGATTGATCAGCCGCTTTTCTCTCAGAATGAGTCAGAAAGTGGCCTGGGTGATCAATAACCCACATATGTTATTGGGGCATGCCACAGGGTTAGGTGCTCTCCCCTCCTTTTTAATGCCTATCTTCAACCCTTGGGTGATCTATATGTGGCAGCCCTATGTCACAGAGTATCTTGGATTTTATACTACTAAAAACGGTTATGGATAAAGAGGAGATTTCCCCCTTATGGGAAATCTTTAATGTCTAACAAGTCAAAACCATCTGCTAGTGGTGCACAGGATGTGAAAAGTGCAAAAGTTTATCCTGGAGCTGGAGTAAGAACGTTCCAGGGCTATTAGGTCACCTTTTGGTCAGAGGGTGTTGCACCCCCTTCTTCACAGACAGCGGAGTACATCCCCTATGGGCTTGATCAATAGGAAAGGTGATAAAAACCCTGACTCTTCCAGAGTCTAGGGATGCTCCAGTTTTAGGAGGACAGAAATAGGTTGGAGCTGTGATTCCCTTCCAGGGTTACAGAAGGGAGTAGCAGGAGTAGGGCAGAGATTTTCTCCAAAAAATCTCAGGAGGCCTGAAGGGAAGAAATTAAAGAGCTGCAATACAAGCTCGGAAAGTTTAAGAAAACCTGTGCTACACTGCATCAAGCACCTGTCTGGACCAGGAGGACAAAACTGTGCCAGCAGTGCCTTGTTGCAGGCTTCGGTGGCTTCCTGTTCTGCTGTACCGGAGGGAATCTGTCCTTAAGCTGAACAGGACTGAGGAGTAACTGTTTTACTCAATCATGGAAAGAAAGAGGTCCAGACTGAGTCATGAAATGAAACAACGTAGAGAGAGACACACAGGTAATAGAAGAACTGTTAGCAGACGAAGAGAAGTTTGAGGGGGAGAGGAATTCAGTACATTCTCCAGTTCTCCACTGGCCAGTGGACGAAGGGCGTGTTGTAAAGTATACTCATTTGGAGAACTGGAGCACGTGACTATTAATGCGGCCTTCATGTTTTTTGGAATTTGAGTTGTGCTTGGAATTACGTGACTTGGGACATTTATGTGATTCATGAACTCGATAAAGTAAAGTGAAAGGATACATGGAAACTTGAGCAGTCTGTGCCGGACCAAATGACTGATCACACTAACTTCCAGTGGAGGATAATATTGGAGGAACTGTTTGTGTCCAAGAACGAATGTGAAATTTATCACAATTTTGTCTCTGTGGGAGCAGTCATTTGAAAAGCACGATATTTTTTTTAAATTCTGTGTCATAGAATGTATTTATACAAGCTTTTTATGGGGTGTGTGTCACTGGGGTAGAGTTGTGAATGGTGTGTGATGTTGTGAATGGGAAATGATGTTAGTACTTTTGATATGTATTGAATAAGATTTTGCAGGGAAGGAAATAATGTGATTGTAATATATACACATATATTCTTATTTAAAAAATCTTTATTGAATGAATAAAATTTTGGCATTTGCATTAGAAAGTTGTTTGATCACTCCTTAACAATAGAATTAGTGAGCTGAGGTAAAAGAACATATATGGCCTGTTTTCAGTGAATTTATATTTAAATATAGAACAGGTCCAGTGCGGTCTTGTGCGGTATTGTAATTCCACTGATACAAGAGCTTATACCATTTTCCTGTGTCATGACATATATGGAACTTCCTTTTTTAATTTGATGAAAAAAATTTTCACAACTCGAATTGGCTATCTCCCTTCCCACAGTACCCTCCCATTTTGTCTTTATTTTCCTAATTGCATCCTTTTCTTGTGATAGTAGGAGGCCATAGAGCATAGAAATTAGGCCCTTGCTTTGTTAGAGACTTAAGGCAAACTGCTCTAATTGTGTCAGCTCTCTACGACGGGATTATTTTAATGGATCCTTTTTTCAGAAAACCTTTAAGTTGCAAATACTGGACCACCAGTAATCTGTTTCCCCTAACCTTTTCAGCTGATGAATAGAAAGAACTTCCCATTATATATCTGACCAACCCTGTCAAACTCCAACTTCCCCCATGTGTAAAAGATTTGTGTGCTAAATTGCTCTGAAAATATGGATTATCCCCAGAGTAGAGTCAATGGGGATAATAATTGATACTTAATAAGCACCTTACTCTAACTGTCCAAAATAGGATCAATTAAGGGATGTTGTCACCAACTATTTGAAAATATCTTAAATGCTACCCAAGGAGATAGCTTCCACCCCAGATTTGCAGTCCAGCCCTTCTCTAATGAAAACCAGTGTTTCCCCCCTGGGCAAGTATGCCGCACTATAATGCTTTTTAAATGTGTTTCTCACCAATAAAGTATAAATTCTGGGAGATATAAATCCCCCTGAGCCTTTAGGCAATAAGAGACCTCCAAAACTGGCCTTTTTGTTGGGGTCTAGTTGAATTAAATGTTTGGGTGGGAGAGACTCTGCTATTATCATGTTGACATGTCTGGGAAAATGTTTAATATGCTTGCTATTGCAGTCCTAGCAAAATGACCACTGAATGTCATTTTTTAGGGATGTGATCATTGTAATTTAATGTGATAACGTGATTTTGGAGAAAATGGTGTGAGTTCTCATAAATATACGGGTTTTTCTGATTGGGTGACCACGGTTTAGCGGGAGGTGTAAAAGTGGGAATTTGACAAGTTTTATCGTTTTTGTTCCTGCCGTTCCTGTGTGGGATAGGAGACAGTGACCTCCAGGGATGTGACCATCTGAAGTAGCCAGTCTTCCGACTGGTAAACTCAGGGACCCTCCCAAATGGGAGTAGCACCCTGTAGAGGCTCTCCCCCCTCAAGGGGAAGCCGCAAAGAGAAGAGGGTTTTTTTCATCCTCCAGAGTCGTTACCCGTGTGATAAGTGTTGGAAGTTGCTCCTTCCCCCCTTGGAGAATAATTGCAGGAGAGAAAAGTCTGTGGTGTGTCCAAGAAGAGGAGTTGCCCCAAGTGATCCATGGCATGGGAATGCTGGGGAAAATCTACCTACCATGGGACTGGAGAGGAATGGAAGGACATTTGGAAGGTCATCGACCTTCCATAGGAGATGCGAGTAGTGCAGCTATGGAAATTGTGCAGTTCGATATGGTATGCTTGAGGTTTATTTATATTTATTATACATTCCGCAAATCCATCTGTGTTCAGCATGGATTACAGTCAAACATACGTGGCCAATTAAAATCTCCTAAAACAAACAATATATAAACTGTCACAGTCTAGCAAGCTGGATGTGAGTATTCCCCCAGCAGGAGCGGAACATGGTTTTATGGCAGAGCAAGGCAGGGTTTTCTGCCTGGCTGGCCACTTCCTCCTTGGGTTATAGCAATACTATAATTGTTACTGTCTGGGAAATTCTGACTTAAAGCCTATGTGGGAATAGAGATTGTGGGTTGATTTTTAGACTCCCTGTGTGTTTGTTCCCTCCCTCCCTCCCCAAACTCCCACCCATCCCAGGCACATTCTTTGATTTATTGAGAATAAGAGAAGGGAAATTTTTCACAAAAGTTAATTAGGGATTTAAATAAAGGAGTAATCCTGATCTTATAGATTAACTGTAGTCCTCTTGGAAATAATTAACAAATTACATAAAATATATTTTAAGAGCTTTACATTAGACTAAACATCTCACTCCCTTACATCTTTAAATATTTAACATGTCTACATGTTTAAATTGTAATCTATACCAATTATATTTATTTTATTTAAGGTTTTTATATACCGGCATTCATGAAGCAATCACATCATGCCGGTTTACAGTTGAACAGGGGCTGTAAAATACAGTGGAACTGAACTGGTGCAGAAGAAATAGCAGTTACAAAAAACAAGGAGGATCAAACTGGGATAAGAGAGAGAGATACAGAAGTGATTTAACATCATGTAGAGTTATATATTCTTTTCTTATTGTGCCTTTATGTAAACTGTTGTGATGGTGAATTAACCCCCCTTGACGACGGTATAGAAGAGTTTTTAAATAAAATAAATAAATAAAATAGAAAGCAAACAGCAGCCCAGCAGTGACATGGGAGCTATTCAGTATTTTGCACAGAGTGCCAAATGTATGATTATCTACTAATTGGCAAGAGGTTAGGTGCGCACACTCAGTACAAAGCGCTTCTGGCTCTCAGAGGACGATTTCCAGAGGCTAGAGTGGCAAAGCTGGAGGAGCTGAGGCAGACGAAAAGGTTCATAGAGACCTACGGGTAGTAAAATCGCAAATCCAGCCTGGAAGCCTTAGAGGAGCAAGATCATCTGGAAGAGAGCATCACCATGGTGTGGCAGGACCTGCAGTATCCTCTCGCACTGAGGATGGCTCTGCAAGGTCTTGTGCCCAGGATAGAAGAACGAGTAGAAACATTGTAACTGGTGATTCGATGATTAGGAATGTAGAGAGCTGGGTGACTAGTGGACATGACTGGTAACTTGCCTAACCTGGTGAAAAGGTGGCAGACCTCACACATCACCCAGGTAAGATTTTAGATTGCTGGGGAAGAGGCGGCCGTCGTGGTACATTTGGGTAGCAATGAAATAGGAAGCTGTGAAAGGGGAACTTCTGGAAGCCAAATTGAGGCTTTAAGATAGAAAGTTAAAATCCAGAGCCTCCAGGGTAGCATTCTCAGAAATGCTCCCCATTCCATGTGCAGGGCCCAAGAGGCAGGCAGAGCTTCGGCGTCTCAACGCGTAGGTGCAGGGAAGAGGGGTTTTAGATGTTCGGAACCGGGCAACATTTTTGGGAAGGGGGAGCCTGTTTCAAAAGGACAGGCTCCACCTTACCAGAGCGGAACCCAGCCACTGGCCCTAACGTTTAAAAAGGCGACACAGCAGCTTTTTAAGGTAGAACATGGGGAGGGGGATGGGAGCCAACAATTGCTCAGCAGCACATGGTTCAGAGGAAGGTATCTCTGAAAGAACAGGGAAATTACAGCATCCTGACAGAGAGGTCTGAATTAAGGCAAAAGTAGCCCAGGCGCCTTTAGAGCACACAGAGTAAAAAAAAAAAAAAAAAAAAGATTCCAGTGTATTCCTGTCAGCTGCTTGGAAGAGATTGTAAATACAAACAAAGCACATACTTTGAAATGTCTACATGTAAATGCCATAAATCTAAACAGCAAGATGGGAGAGTTGGAATGCATAGCACTGAATGAAGGAGTGGACATCACTGGTATTTCAGAGATCTGCTGGAAGGAGGAAAATCAATGCAACAGAGTGTGACGCTAGAGTACAAATTATATCACAATGATATGGTGGATGAAACTGGCAAAAGGGTGGCACTATATATGTTAAGGATGGCATGCAGTCAAATGGCATAAAGACCCTGCAGGAGACCAAATGCACTGAGGAATCTTTTTGGATAGAAACGTTATGTATGATGGGGCATGCTGCAATCCACCTGGTCAAACGAACGGACAGATAATGAAACACAAACAGAAATTAGGGGAAACTTAAAAAAAAAAAAAAGTTAGTAATACAATAATAAGAGGAGATTTCAATTACCCTAATATTGGCAGGGTAAATGTCACATCAGGACACGCTAGAGAGGTAAAGTTTCTAGATGAAATAAAGGACTTCTTTACGGAGCAGCTGGTCCAGGAACCGAGGAGAGAGGAAGCTGTTAGACCTAATCCTTAGTGGAATGCAGGATTAGCTACCACCCAGGAAAGAGATCTAGGCGTCGTAGTGCATAATACATTGAAATAGTCGGCTCAGTGTGCTGCGGCAGTCAAAAAAGCAAAACAGAATGTTAGGAATTATGAGGAAGGGAATGGTTAAAACGGAAAATGTCATAATGCCTCTGTATCGCTCCATGGTGAGACCGCACCTTGAATACTGTGTACAATTCTGGTCGCCATATCTCAAAAAAGATATAATTGCAATAGAGAAGGTACAGAGAAGAACGACCAAAATGATAAAGGGGATGGAACAGCTCCCCTATGAGGAAAGGCTGAAGAGGTAAGGGCTGTTCAGCTTGGAGAAGAGACGGCCGAGGTGGGATATGATAGAGATCTTTAAAATCATGAGAGGTCTAGAATGGGCAGATGTGAATCGGTTCTTTACTCTTTCAGATAATAGAAGGACCAGGGGGCACTCCATGAAGTTAGCAAGTAGCACATACTTGTGTTACTTGCTAAAGATATAATTGCGATGGAGAAGGTACAGAGAAGGGTTACCAAAATGATAAGGGGAATGGAACAACTCCCCTATGAGGAAAGACTAAAGAGGTTAGGACTTTTCAGCTTGGAGAAGAGACGACTGAGGGGGGATATGATAGAGGTCTTTAAAATCATGAGAGGTCTAGAACGGGTAGATGTGAATCGGTTATTTACTCTTTCGGATAGTAGAAAGACTAGGGGGCACTCCATGAAGTTAGCATGGGGCACATTTAAAACTAATCGGAGAAAGTTCTTTTTTACTCAACGCACAATTAAACTCTGGAATTTGTTGCCAGAGGATGTGGTTAGTGCAGTTAGTATAGCTGTGTTTAAAAAAGGATTGGATAGGTTCTTGGAGGAGAAGTCCATTACCTGCTATTAAGTTCACTGAGAGAATAGCCACTGCCATTAGCAATGGTTACATGGAATAGACTTAGTTTTTGGGTACTTGCCAGGTTCTTATGGCCTGGATTGGCCACTGTTGGAAACAGGATGCTGGGCTTGATGGACCTTTGGTCTGACCCAGTATGGCATTTTCTTATGTTCACATTTAAAACTAATCGGAGGAAGCTATTTTTCAATCAATGCACAAACTCTGGAATTCGTTGCCCGAGAATGTGGTTAATGCAGTGAGTGTAGCTGGGTTTAAAAAAGGTTTGGATAAGTTCATGGAGGAGAAGTCCATTACCTGCTATTAATCAAGTTGTCTTAGAGAATAGCCACTACTATTACTGGCATTAGTAGCATGGGATCTACTTAGTGCTTGGGTACTTGCCAGGTACTTGTAGCCTGGATTGGCCACTGTTGGAAACAAGGTACTGGGCTTGATGGACCCTTGGTCTAACCCAGTATGGCAATGTCTTATATTCTTATGGTACAAGAATTAATAGTAGTGGGGCTATTTGGCAATAGTGATCATAACACAATCAAATTAGACTTAACTGGAAAGAGGACAGTAATGAAAACTACTGTTCCAGCATTTAACTTTCAAATGGGTTACTATGAGAAAATGAGAAAAATATGAAAGGTGCAGCTGTAAAGGTTAAGAGTTTACATCAGGCATGGACATCATTTAAAAAATAGCATCTTGAAAGTCCAGATTAGATATATTTCACACATTAGAAAAGGCAGAAGGTAGGCCAAACAACTGCCACATGGTTAAAAGGTGAAAGATGCTATTATAACCAAAAGAACGTCTTTCCAAAAATGGAAAAAGAGGATCCAAATGAAGAAAACAGGAAAAAGCATAAGAACAGTGATAAGGCAGGCAAAAAGAGAATTTGAAAAGAGCCTTGCCATAGAGACAAAAACTCATGAAAGCTTTTTCAAATACATTCAAAGCAGATAACTGTGAGAGAGTAGGTTGGACCATTACATGATCGCAGGGTAAAAGGGCATTTAGAGAAGACAAAGGCATAGCAGAAATACTAAATTAATTCTTGCTTGGCGTTTATTGACGATGATGTTGGGGAGATACCCAAGCTAGAAACAATATTAATGGTGATGATTTAGAGGAATTGAAACAAATCACAATGAATCTGGAAGATGTAATAGAGCAAACTGACAAACTAAAGATTAGCAAATAACCCAGCCCAGAGTTCTGACAGTACTCAAAAATAAAACTGCAGACCTATTACTAGTACCGGTAATTTGTAACCTATCATTAAAATTGTCTATTGCACCTGTAACACCTGTAACACCAATTTTTAAAAAGGGCTCCAGCTGTGATTCAGGAAACTATAGACTGGTGAGCTGGACATTAGTTTCAGCGCAATTCATAGAAACTATTCTAAAGAACAAAATAACTGAACATATAGACAAACATGATTTAATGAGACAGAGCCAACATGGATTTACCCAGGGGAAGTCTTGCCTCACCAATCTGCTACATTTTTTAAGAGGTTAGTAAACATGGGGATAATGATGAGCTGCTGGACATAGTGTATATGGATTTGCAGAAGGCATTTGGCAAAGGCTCTCATGAGAGAGGAAGCAATGTCCTATCATGAACTGTGAACTGATTAAAAGATAGGAAACAGAGTAGGACTAAATGGTCAGTTTCCTCAAAGGAGGAAGATAAATAGTGGATTACCCCAGGGATCTATACTGCAACTGGTGCTTTTTAACATATTTATAAATAATCTGGAAAAAGGAACAATAAGCGGGGTGATCAAGTTTTCAGATGACTCAATTATTCCAAACTGTTAAATCGCAAGTGGATTGTGAGAAATTGCATAAGAACCTTGTGAGACTGTGTTTCCAAATGGCAAATTAAATTTAATGTGGACAGGTGTAAAGTGATACCCTTGTCCACATTAAATTTCAAAAAAATAATCCAAATTAAAGTTACACAATATTAGGTTCCATATTTTTACAAATTAACAGGAACTGAACAGAAAAGCTTCTCTCTCAAAAGCAAACTCATCCACATAGACCACTAGGGAGCCTATGGTTTTATACTAGGAGGAGAAGCCTATGGTAGCAGCCTCAAATGGGTTTGCTGTAGCAGATATGTTGCATTCCTCTTCTTTGTATGCATAACCTCTCCATAAGTCCACACTTCACTAGGGATCCCAGCGGGGCTCTATAAGCATATGCAAATTATCTTGTTGGGAAATCCACATTTTTCAATATTGATTATTCATTACACATGAATTGATTGGGTTTAATTGTTTGTTTCTATCCCAAAAACCCCAACAGACTATTGGGTCATTAGGATAGGTTTGAGAAATTCTGCCCTACACCATCCTAACATGTCTCAGCTTAAAGCTTTCACTCAAGGACATATTCTAGAAGGTTGGAGAGATAATTACTAGTTTAAAAAAATCACAAAGTGCCATAGAAATAGATATACATATTTTGATGGGTGTTTTTGTTTGTTTTTTCTAAGTGCAACATATATCTATCTATTAGGAATATAACTAAGACCACCAACCCATGCCAAATAGGCCAAGGTATGTTTCTAGCTGGGACAAGTTTCCGTCAATATTGTTCTGAGCCAAATTTGAACTACAACCCATAGATTCTGTATCCCATTGCCAATCCACAGACTAAATATCTGTCCCCCTCCCTATAATCTTAATAGTATAATAAAACATTAGTTCCTCTGTACAAGACATAGGCTGGAGTCTTTATAGGTTGTGAGACCTTTAAAGGACCAGGAAAAAAAGGTTTTAGTACATTCACCAGTTTCAAAATCTCTCAGACTTCTTCTTTAAATGTGTTACATCTGAAAAGACTGCCTATGACATAAAAACCTCATTTTTGGGATTTTAAAACAGTAGCTCTCCACCTAGTTCTCAGAACAAACCCAGCCAGTCAGACTTTCAGGATATCTGCAACGAATATGCATAAGGTAGATATGTATATGCAATTCATTGCAGATATCCTGAAAACCTGACTGGCTTTAAAAAAGTTGCATTACATAGTAACGTGACATAGTAAATGATGGCAGATAAAGGCCAAAATGGTCCATCCTGTCTGGCCAGCAAGTTTCTTACGACAGTAACTGCTGCTACATGCAGGTAACTCCCATACAGAAATGTTAGCTTTAGATATAACAAAGATTACCCCATTTCTTCATTTACATTCTCAGTAACCACTAGTGATTCTCTGTGTTTGTCCCATGCCCTTTTGAATTCTGTCACCACCACCTTCAGGAGGGCCTTCCATGCACCTGTCACCCTTCGACAACAGAACCAGCCCTCCCAAAAAATACTTAGATTAGATGTTGCCACGCTTCAGCAAACCAACAAACTCTCAGCCCCCTAAAAAAAAGAAATCCTGCCCTCAAAAGCTTGTGTATCATGTATTCACTCTTTATCCATACTCCTGGGCCTCACAATTAATCCTGCTTTAGGAAGTCAAAGGATAAGGCAAACTATGGGTTTTTCATAAGGCACAGCCTCCATCAAGATAAATAAAGCCAAGCCATGATTCCGAAGAGCTGCTTTGAAGTGGTAGGGTATCACGCTTGTGCTTTGTGCTGGATGGTTTTAGAAGAGAGCTGGGATCTTATTTTCCCTCTCCCCTCTATTTTGCCTCGATTGAAATGCATTTTCTCCAGCAGAGGAACTGTGTGCATGCATGTGGGGAGAGGGAGGAGAAAATACAACAAAATAACTACTTTCTCAGATAAATTGTGTCCCTGCTGCAAGACTGGATTTCAGCTGGGAAGATTAAAAAAAAAAAAAAGAAAAGAAAAGAAAAAAAACCAGAAAGCCTTCCAGGATAAGCACAGGATGTCAAATTTAAATCATAACTAAAAATTACAGAAGATTCTGTGTGTGTGGGGGGGGGATGAAAGGTGGTTATAGGCTCCATACAGAGTATTGAGAGAATGAGAGACGTACTTCTGCGAGGGGTAAGAGGGCATGCACTTCTGCAGTGTAGCAGCACCCCTGCTCCAGAATAAACTCCCCTCTCTCACATCCTCTTTCCTATTAAAGCTTCCTTATGTTTCCTAAACCAAAGGAACCTGCAGGTTGTGCCCCTGGCAGCTGGTGGATGCTGGGCAAAGAAGGGAGCCAAGATGCTACTCAGTTCCTCTTAATGCCAATTCCAGGGCCTTCTGGCATTTGTGCACAGGCATTACATGAATGGAAAGCTCTAAGAACAGAAGTGGGACTGGCTTAAATTCTTCCAGGTACAGCTCTGATGACAAAATGTGTATTTATTTTAAAAAGAACAGTAATCTGAACCGAAATGGGCATTTTCATTTTACCCCAAAACAAATGCACAATTACCCCTAAAATCCCATAAACTTTTGGGTGCAACTGTTTCATAAAATAGTGTGCGCTATTTTCTGAAATGAATACAGACATTTTAAAAAGTCCAGAAAACAAAAAGAAAAGTGCCACAAATAAAAATGAATCTGAAAATGAAAAAAAGAAACTAAAAAGAAAATTATTTCCCTTCACATCTTTAGTGCTCATCAAGGAAAAATTCATGTAAAATGACAGCTATAGCATGCATCATACTTTACTGGACATCATAATGAGAACTCAGATTTACAATGCATATTTCATCCAAATGGTGTTCCCAACATGCTATTCAACTGTATGATGCTGGAAACAGGCGTGTGTGTGTGTGTGTAAATAATAACTTGACATGGATGGAAGCTTGCCTTTGAGGAAGAGGGCAGACTACTCCTGAGGGAATTGTATGCAAAAAAATAAAATTCTACACACTGCATTTATCAAACTAATATAATCACTATTTATTTTAACATTTTTCTATACCGATAGCCGTTTACACATCATACCGGTTTACATGAAACAAAATGGAAGGCCACAAAAGGGGCGTATCCTTTACATAGAACATAGAACAGTGAAACAGACATCAAATGGTAACTTTTGGTTAAACAATTAAACGAGGAGGATAATAAATATATATATTTATTATCCTCCTCGTTTAATAATATTTATTATATTTATTATATATATATATATTATTATTAATATATATATATTTATTATCACTAAATTTGAGAAGCAAATAATTTAGATTCAAAACAGAAACCATTTCATACTTTAATATGCAAAATGTGTATACTTTTGGTGCAATATTCTCCCCGCAGTACAGTATTGGTGCACCACTCATTTTCAGTGGATTTTACTTTACCAATCCACAGAGCTCCAAGCTGCAGGTACTGCTGACTTCCTGCCGCTGCCAATACTTGCAGCAACACAGTGGTATTGTAGCTGTTGTTACAAATGGCAGCAGTTGAATGAAACTGGTGGTGCCTGCTAAACTTGAGCTCCGCAGATTGCCAGATTAGAATCTTTGAAAACCAGAAAAACTTAATCATAAAACAATAGATCACTCCCCCCCCGTGGCTTGTTTCCCCCAACATATTTTTTCCTTCCCCCTCATCCTCTGCTCGTCTTCCCCTACACACTGTTTCCCTTCCTCACACGTTTGCCACCTTCCACTACTCTCTCACCCCCAAGTCTTTCCCCTAACACATTCCCTCTCACCACTCTCTCTCCTTCAACTCATCCCCCCACAGTCTCTCTACCCCCAACCCTGCTCCCCCCTCCCCTCCCCCCCTGTCCCTCCCTCTCTCCTGCTGTCCAGCCCAGAGCCTTAGGCACACTCAGCCTCTCCCCCTACACAGCCGTCTTCTTTTTTTGCACCATGCAGTTCTCGTAGTGTGAGCCACCGGGGCGCCCAAAATCCAGCACTGGTCTCGGGCTTTCACGAGAACAGCACAGGAATTCATGCACCATGCGGTTCAGAAAGAGGACGGCACCGGCACTACTAAGCTCATGCGATCCAGCTCTTCAAAATTTCTGCCCTGGGGGCCAAAGGAGGGGGAGGGAATTCTGCTAGGAGTAATGGACGTTACCAAAGCATGTTTCATTAAGATGAAGCTTGAAGGGTTGAGGCGTATTGATTTTGCATGTTACTGTTCACCCAGAAGGGAGTAAGTATTTTTAAATTTTAAAAACGTGAGAGTCTATAATCTGTGGGGGAAATGTATTAACCATCTATTTTCTGCCCTTACTTGCCCCTCATCAGCAAAAGTTCAGCTTTAAAGATGTCTCACGATAACTGGTGAGCCCTTAACTATCTGTCACCAGACTTATGAAATTTATTTTCCATCTTTATTATGCCCCAGGAATGATAGTCACAGAACAGTCCAATGCATTTTCAACCCTGCCCCCACAAGCAAAAACTGTACAATAAGTACTCAAGACCAAGTCAAACTTCAATAATTGCACTCTAGTTTTAAAAAATGTACAGGGGATTTTACAGTTAAAAACTTACAAAAAAAATCAATATATACACACACACACAGACATACATGCTGAAACAGATGGAGATTTAAAAAAAATCACAGTTTCACTGCTGAAATAAAAGGATTTAAAACAGCTTGACAGAATTAGAAATAAGTACCAACCAAAGATTTCTCACCCCATGGAGCTTTCTTCTTGGGAAAACAATTTATGGTAATTTGAATCTTGAGCAGCAAAGTCTTTTTCCCTTTATTTTATTTATTTATTTATTTTGTGCACTTCAGCTGGAATCGCTGCCCAGGAGTAAACCTCACCGTAGAGTGTCAACCTAGGACTTGAAAACCATTGGGCATTCACATATCCATAGGATGCTCTGTATTGGATCTCTCCCACAACCAGGAAAGACCAGATTGCTTGGCATTATTTGGGTAAACTCTTTGGTATAGTTACACAAGGTGCTTTCTTTAGTTATATTACCCTTCCTAAGCTGCCAGTGTTGCTACATACTGGGCCGGATTTTCAAAAGTTTACGCACGTAGGGCCTATTTTCAAAAGGCCCGCGATGCGCATAAAGCCCCGGGACACGTGCAAGTCCTGGGGCTTTACAAGAGGGGCGGTCCGGGGGTGGGCGGGGACGTGGCCAGAGGCCTCTGCACGGCCGCTGGGCCAGGAATCATGAGCCGGCAGTCGGCCAGAGCGCGCAACTTACTTCAGCCCCAGGGCTGAAGTTTTGAAATAAAAAAAAATAAATCAAAGGTAGGGGGGGGAAGGGAGAGGTGGGTGGGAAAAGAAAGTTCCCTCCGAGGCCATTCCGATTTCGGAGCGGCCTGGGAAGGAACAGGGGAAGGCAGTGTGGTTCAGAGTGGGCTCGGCATGCGCAAGGTGCACAATTGTGCACCCCCTTGCGAGCGCTGATCCTGGATTTTATAACATGCATGCGCCTGCTCGCGCGTGTTATAAAATCGGGCATACATGTGTGCGCGCTGAGTAGCGCATGCACATGTAGGCCACGCGTGCATGTTATAAAATCTACCCCATTGTAATTAGCATGGTCTTAAGTTAGATCTTAACGTCACCTCCTAGGATCCTCCAATATCTGCAGTGCTCAGAATGGCTACATACATTGTAGGTGTCCTTTCAATAGCTACCTCCAAACTATTCTTCATATGCATAATTATTGCTTTGCAAGAAAATGTAGCTTGCATCCATGGAGCTTCCACTCCTGGTATGCGTGGAAGAGCCGGGGTTTTGAAAAAGGGCAGGCCGGAGGCGGGGCACTGTCCGGTGAAGTGCGTGCTGACAGCAGGTGAAACAAGTTCCAAAACAAAAATAACTTTGCTGAGTTAGGGTGGGTTTAGAGGTCAGGAAGGAGAGAGGAAAAGGGAGGAAGGATAGGTAGGGGATTAGAGTTCCCTCCCAGTCCGCTCCTTTATTGGAGCAGACTGGAAGGGAACTGGGCAAAGTCCTGATTGGATCACCACGCACGTATTTCAAAATCCTCCCCCCTCTGCGTGCGAGTGGGCATCTGCGCGCACATGCACGTGCTGAGACAAAATCAGGCACGCATATTATAATATCAGCGCGTTGCTTTTAAAATGTATCCTTATGTGTAAAATTCCCAAATCACACAGATGCATCAGAAAATATTCAATATGACCAATAATTATACCATTTGTTAAATGACTAGAACTGGTGTAATTTTGTAGTTGTGGCAACATTTTTTAAATACTGCCCCATCCCTCCTATACAAAATATAAATAGGAAGCGAGAGTAAGGAAAAGTGATCTGGGTCCTGTTGCTAGTACAGCAGTAGCTACTGTAACACCAGAACAGACTGTGGAGGAAGTCATCTAAAGGGATGCTATTGCTGCACATGAATAAGTAGTGTAACCCCAGCACTGAATACAGAGCCCTTACTGGGACGTTTTGCTGCAGTAATTCTGTTTGCCTTCCATGTCATAATTGTTATACAAGATATAATAAGTCAATCTGGCTGAGCGTTAGAAACTTATTAACCAAGGAATGTACTGAAATGTAATTCCAATGTCGCTCACAAAGATTCTGAACAGAAGAAGAAGTCCCAAAACTGATCCTTGAGGTTCTGCACTTAACACGGTTCTCTCTTCAGAGTAGGTTCCATTTACCATCACACGCTGTCTCCTCTCAGTCCAACCAGTTTGTAATCCACTTCACCACCTTGGCGCCCACACCTAAACTTCTCATTTTATTCCTGAGTCTGCTATGAGGGACCGTATCAAAAGCTTTGCTGAAATCCAAGTAAATCACATTGAGTGCTCTTCCTTGGACCAAGGCGACATTGTGGAGGACTTAGAAAGTTTGTCTATTTGCAGATGATACCAAGATTTGCAACAGAGTGGATATTCCTAAAGGAGCAGAGAGAATACAACGCAATTTAAGAAAACAAAGAATGGTCGAAAATTTGATAGCTGATATTCAATGCCAAGAACCACAAAGTCATGCACCTGGGGTGCATTAATCCAAAAGAGCTATATGTGAAAGATTAATATGCATGGCCCAGGAGAAGAGCCTTGGAGTAACTTCAATCTGAAGGCAGCGAAGCAATGTGACAAGAAGATAGCTAAAGCCAGAAGGATGCTGGGCTGCATAAAGGGAGGAATAACTAGCAAGATAAAAAAAAGAGGTGATGATGCCCTTATATAGGTCCTTGGTGAGGCCTCACCTGAAGTACTGTGTTCAGTTCTGGAGCCTGTATTTCAGCTGGGATAGAGAGACAGAGTGGAGGCGGTCCAGGGAAGGGCAACCAAATGGTGTGGGGTCTGTATCGAAAGACTTATGAGGAGAGACTGAAGGATCTTAATATGTTCATCCTGGAAGAGAGGAGGTGCAGAGGAGATATGGTGCAGACCTGCAGATACATGAAAGGTATTAATGATACACAGACTTCAAACCTTTTCTGTTGAAAAGGAAGCTATACAACTAGGAGTCACAATATGAAACTCCAGGGGAGGTGACTCAGAAACATCAGGTAATATTTCTTCACGGAGAGGGTAGTGGATGTCCGAAATGCCCTCCCGAAAGGTGGTGAGGACGAGAACAATAAGGGGTTGATTTTTAAGACCCACGCATGGACGCCCATGTGCGCGCAGTTCCCGGCCTGCATATGGACACACCGATTGTATAACATGCATGCGTTGGTGCACGCATGTTATAAAATACGTTTCCCATGCGTACATGCGCACCGGATTTTAGTGTCTGCATGCGCATATACGAGCAGGTGGCCTCCTCCGCACACAAGGGGGGATTTTTTCAATTACATGGGGCAATGTGATAGGGCTTTTTCCCAGTTCCCTCCCAGTCCATGCCAATTAAGGAGCAGACTGGGAGGGAACTTTCCTATCCCTAACCCTACTCTTTCTCTCTCTTTCCCTCTCCACCTTGACCCCTAAATCTATCTTAGGTATCCCTTTTTTTTTTTTTTAAACTTACTTCGTGTCCCGGGTTGAAGTAAGGTATGCACACCAGCAGCTGGACAGCGCAAAATGGCGCTGTCCCAGCCGGTCCCCGCCCCTCCCCCTGGCCTGCCCCTTTTGTGAACCCCGGCACTTCTGTGTGAATCGGTAGCTACATGTGTGGCCGGGCTGTTTTAAAAATTTGCTCAGCGCACGTTCAGCCTGGCCATGTGCGAAGCTACCAATTTTTACACGCACAGGGTTTTGAAAATCCACCTGTAAATGAATTTAAAAGGGTAATGGATATGCACTGCAGATCCCTAAAGGCTTGAGGTTGGTAATGAAAAAATGGGGTGAACTATCTTAACTTTAGGTGTAACATATCTGCATGTGAGTAACTTCATGGAGCGACAGTTAGTATGCTTAACAGAAACATGGAGTAACCTACATGAAGCAGCAGTCACTATCCTTAACAGAAACATGGGGTAACCTACATGGAGCGGCAGTCACTACCCCTTAACAGAACACATGGGGGTAACATTCACAGAGCAACAGTTACTACCATAAGAAACTTGTTGGGTAGACTGGATGGACTGTTTTTCTATTTATTCGTTGCACGTTATTCCCCAGTTACTTTGATCCCAGTTTATCTCCCTTGTTCTATGTAATGGCATTCTTACATGCCTGTTCAATGTTCTAATGTAAACCGAAATGATATATAACTCTGCTACACGAATTGCGGTATATAAAAATGTTAAATAAATAAATAAATAAATCTGCCGTCATTGCTACGTTACTATGTAAGTGACAGAGAGGTTCTGTGTCAGACCTTGAAGAGCGGTCATATTCATATATACTCAAACAACTAACACAGAGCACGCGATGAAAGAAAGAAGAGGTGATACATGAAAGAAAGCCTCGAGGGGGAGGGCGTGGGAAGTGGGGGGCACAAGTGTTAGAAGCCCCAGAGGAGTGCACCCCAAGACAGAAGTTGAAGGGGAATGTTAGATAATTTAATGGAAGAGAATACTTGGGATGGTGCAGGCAACACTGAGCTCTGCAGCTCCAAGGCCGCACAAAGCAACAGCAAACGTGAATGCCCCAGAACAGTAACACAGCTCCTCCGGTCACTGATTTGGACGGTCTCTCTCTCTTTTTTTTTTTTTTTTTTTTTTTAATCATCAGTGTTTGTGGTAGTTGTGAATTATGCTGCTTTCTCTGGACCCCATTTTTTCATTCCTTTTTTTCAGTTGCAGACTGAGCCATCAGGTACCGAGTGCCTGCTGGATGCAAGATACTGGGACTGAAAGAGGTCCTGCCATGATGAAGTTGTTGGAATACTTGCACCATCTTCTTTCCACTGC
Source organism: Rhinatrema bivittatum (assembly GCF_901001135.1). NCBI lineage: Eukaryota > Metazoa > Chordata > Amphibia > Gymnophiona > Rhinatrematidae > Rhinatrema > Rhinatrema bivittatum. The sequence goes on from NC_042628.1 coordinate 39,673,812, forward strand.
CCAATGTAAGGAAAAACAGGAATCGGTCCTATCTCCACCACCACCCCAGTGTTCAGCATCTGCTGTAATGAAAACGCTGGCCTCAGCTCCTGGCGCTTCCAAAACACCAAATGTACCAAGTCTCAGTTCTTGGAACTGAGGCTGTAACGAAAGTCTTGGAGACTCAGATCCTACTTATGCATCTGTCTCTTCTTAGAGTGACAAGGCCCCGTTGAGACAAAACCCTTCCTAGTGGCAGCTGATGCTATTTGAATTCTCTAGAGGCGGGCACTATCCTTCATAAAAATCTAAAAGGCATTCATGCTAAAAGCTGCACACCTAATGTTCTGTTTGGCAAGGCAATGCAAGAAAGAGTAGGCACCAGTGCAAATGTATGGTTACCATTTCTCGCCAACTAATACAGAAAAAAAGAGAGATGGACCATTCTCTTGCATAAAATATGCAACTGTTTCCGACAGTGTTTTCCCATAATGTCATATCTGCAAATTCTCAGGGTTTTTTTTAATTATTATTAACAGAAATCAGGTCTTTGGCAAATCAACACAATTTCCCAATTTGACAGATTATATCTGTTATCAAATGTAAGAAATAACTAAGATAAATATTCTAAAAGCACTAAAACAAAAACCATTCCCCAAAAAAATCATTTCAGCCCTAATGTCAAAATTATTCTCTCTGCATCTTTTATCTCTTTTACTATTTTATCATCCTTCAAGAAAGCACGGGAGAAATATGGAACAAGAGATTCCTGAGCAGTAGGGAAGTAAGGGTAAAACCACAGATCAAGCAGGATTGCAGCAGGTGGGAAAATTGAGCACACTGTAGATCTATCTGCCATCACTTTCTATGTTTATATAGTAAAACAGTTCTTCTGTCAAGTCATCCTGCTGCTAGAATTCCTTATTCCTACCCCACACTCACAGAGAGGCTGATGAAATAAAGTGTGCTCGGTGGAGCACACAGTTTTACCTGTGGTTGTGTGCACATTTTGTGTGTTCAGTCTTTATTCCCAATGCAGCCAGGAGTTGTGTTCACAAAAAAACGTGTGCACAACAATGTGCATACAGGCTAGCACTCTCTCATGCAAATCCTGGGTTAACCAGGGCATTAGCTATCAACCTCTAGTGCGGGGACCAGTGTCAGAAGGTGTAGGTTAAAACTGCACTGAAATTCAGTGCACAGCTTAATGCAAACACTAAAAAATAAAATTTAAAAAAAGTGCGCTGGATATAGTAAGTACATTAGGAGTTTTAAAAAAAAAACAGAACTCACTAACCCGAATAAATGCTTAGCATGCATAAAATCATGATCTGTGCACACAAAAATGTTTTCTGTACAGACAATATGGTTTATGTTCATAAATCATGGTTTGATATGCACTAAGAACTTTTTATTAACATTTTTGGGTTAGCCTTTTTTTTTTTTTTTTTTTTTTTTAACTCCCAATAAGATCTCCTGTTTGTGCTGTGAACATCATCCAAGGGTACTACGAAGCCAGAGCTCAAGTCCAGTATGGAGGAAGTTATCTGGGGCCCCTAGTATGGTCTATATTTATTATATCTGATGGATCACACTCCAGCTGAATAACGTTCACAAAGTATAAGAAAACCCAGGATAACAAAAATATCCAATAGCAGTCAGCCTACTCATAATGACATTTTAGGTTGTGATATGTTATGTTATGACCCGTTCCACAGTTAATTGTCACCCCTGTTCTCTGTATCGCCCCAGAGCGAATGTTGCAGTTACATTGTAAACCGATGTGATTTGTATACTATTACAGGAACGTCGGTATATAAAAGTTAAAAATAAATAAATAAAATATAAATCCATCCAGCAAGGGAAAAACAGAAAAATAAATCAAAAAGAATTCAACTGGTGTTCAAAATAAAGATAGCTTACTTCAGTTTAAAGGTAAGTATCTAGGCCAAAATAGTAAAAATTAGGAACAGCATCAAAAATATTAAAGTGAGAAAAAACAGTTTCCTTGTCCATTCTAGATCTCCTTCCTGGTCTCTTTTCTCCTGCACCACCAGCCATGTTGAAGAATACCCTCCTCTTGAAGGATGGGGTAACTGGAGTGTAGTTCCAGCAGCCACTACTCAAAGATGGAAAAATGGCCCCAAGCTCAAAACTCTTAAAGTCCTACAAGTCCCAAAAACTCCCAAACTGTCATCCAACTCTCCAAAAATCTGCAGGTCTCTTAGTGAGTTCTCAGGTTAAGAGCCCCAAATTCTACTCACCCTTGCTTTTCTATACCACAGTACCCGAATGTAATCCGCTTTGAAGTGCTGAAAAAAGTGTGAAAAGCAGAATATAAAAAATAATAATAATATTTGCGCAGGCAAAAGATATTTGATTCCAGTCTTTCAGAATCGGGGGGGGGGGGGGGAACGACAGGGGGAACACCCTTCCATCCAGACTGAAATCTGGACTTTACTCAGAAGAGTAGTCCCTATGGTTTGCTTATAAAATATGCACAGAAATTGTTTCCATATATATGTGTTTATCTCTTCCTTATTGGAAAGCAACAGTATATAGTAACACAAATACATGTGGGATCTATGGTCTACCATGTCTGTCTCATCCAGCACTCAGTAGCAGACTTGTACTTATTATGATCTTATGAGCTGCCTACACGATTGCCCAAATAAAAATCTGCACTTATATAGTGACCCTAAAAGAGATGCAGTCTCAAAGTACATATAATCATACTATCTAAAGCACACATCTCAATTCAGAACAGATCTAAAAGCTAATCCAATGGCTTAGTTTTTCTTTGTGAGCATGAAAATACCTTGAGAGCTACAGTGGACATTACAAAACAGAAAAGTACTTAAGATTTCTGGATTTAAAAAAAAAAGCATTTCCTTTTTAACACCACCCACTAATGGATTAGTGAGACATTTATAGTTATCTGAGTGCTCCCCTTTGCATTCTCGGGTGTCAAAAGCATTTATTGCTCTTCTCATGCCCTAAGATAATTTTTACAATGGCATAAGTATAGCTCAGTAATCCATTTGTATATGCAGCCATACCTGTAATGGAAGCCCCAGCAGTAGACTCAGGTGCTTGCACCCAATACCTGAACCCAAAGGGAAGGGACAAGGGAAGGAGAGAGGGGGCACAGTGTCACTGGATAACGTGGACAGGACTGTATAAAGTGAGTTGTGCAAGGGTCACAGAACCAAGAGGTCTTACCTCCCAGTTATTTATTGTTACCACTGGACAATATCCTACAGTAGCTTCCCATTTTATAATTACACACATGGGAAGGTATGCATGTCTATGAAACTGTATTCATTCAGAAAAATTATCTTACTGATATATACTGCATGGGATAGTATTTTGTGGATATTTTAAATTGTAATTCATTATTGGCAGAGCAGACCTGAAGGTGGGTTTGGGCTCATAAGCAGTAATCTCTCCGCATTTAGCATTTCTAGTCATTCTAGAAAAGGATAATAGTTGGCAATTACTGTATGTTATTTACCAGCTTTTAAGAGCTATTAATTCAAAGCTATTGGCCACAGTTAGATTTTGAGTACACACTGAGTACATGCATTCAGGACACAACGGGTAACATATAAAAGAAGTGGAGGTTACAAAAAGTATGCATTAAAAGCAAACTACTCTTCAAACCTGTGGCAAATTAGAGCTAGAAATTAAAGGTATGCTTTTTCATAGAAACAGAAATCTGGCAGGTAAAGACGCCAAAGAGCAGTAAAGAAAAATATTATACAGTCTTTGATTTGTGGAATTAAGGATGACTCAAAAACACAAATGCTTCAAATATTAACTTAGTTTTCCTTAATCACTTTAAATCCCTGTACTCAGTAAGTGGTATCATTCATTGCAAAGAGCCAACATTTTTTGTTAGTTTAGTGAAACTCTCTCAAGTACCGCCTGAGTTTTCTGACTTGCTTTCAAGCTCCTGTCTCTCATCTGAAATTCTTCAGGCAATTCAGTATCTCTGCTGGAAAGAGCCCTGGGCCGGATGGGTTTCAAATTGATTTTTCTGCATAGGGCCCCATTGGGATCCATACTAAAAAATGTGCTCAAAGTAGCACAGTCATGCAGTTTAGTGTAGAGGAATGTGCTATATTTTCCATACCCAGCAATTGTTTATGCAACCTTTTCTATTAGCAAGTGACCCCTAGTGTCTGCGAGAATATTTAGTTTGGAGTTGAGACAGTATAAGCTTCTCCTTTTAGTTCCCTTAAATTTGTATAGTTCAGGCCCAAAGCCTTGGCTCAGGAGTCTTAAGACAGTTAAGAGATTTCCAATTCACATCCAGTTTTTATTTATTTATTTATTTTTAACTTTTATATACCGATGTTCCTGTATAGGATACATATCACACCGGTTTACATGAAACTGAACTGTCGCCAAAGGGCGGATACAATGAAACATGTGGTACAATGAACATGCGGAACCTTAGAAATATACTATAATAATAATAAGATTAATTATAAGATTAATAATAAAAATAATAAAATGTTTAATAACATCTCTCTCTTTTGTTTTTGAGTGGTTTACTCATTGTATGATATTTATTGGGAGGAAGTAGGATGGTGCTTTAGGTCAGGGATGGCATAGAGTTCAACAGGATAAAGATCATTCAAAAGATTAAATGGACAATGGAATCATTATGGGTAGACATCCCATGTGTGTTGGGGAAGAGTATAGCAATAGGAGTATACTACCATCCACTTGATGGCCAAAATAAGACAAGACCAACAATGAAATGTAAGAGAAATTAGGGAACTAACCAAACTGGTAGAGCAGTAATAATGTGTGATTTCAATTACCCAAATACTGACTGGGTAAATGTAACATCAGGACATGCTAGAGAGAGAACGTTCCTGGATGGAATAGAAAGGGAGCTATTTTAGATCTAATTCATAGTGGAGTGCAGAGAGGTAATGGTGAGAGAGGTAATGGTGGTGGGGTCATTTGGCAATAGTGATCATAACATGATCAAATATGAATTAATGACTGGAAGAGAGACAGACTAAATCCATGGTTCTAACACTAAACTTAAAAAAGGGAAACTTTGATAAAATGAGAAAAATAGATAGGAAAAAACTGAAAGGTGCAGCTACAAAGGTTAAGAGTATACAACAGGCATGGACATTCTTAAAAAATACCATGTTAGAAGTGCAATCCACATGTATTCCACGCATTTAGAAAGGTAGAAGGAAGGCCAGAATTGCTGGTATGGTTAAAAGGTGAGGTGAAAGAGGCTATTTTAGCCAAAAGATCTTCCTTCAAAAATTGGACGGAGAATCCAACTGAAAAAAATAGGAAAAAGCATAAGCATTGGCAAGTTAAATGTAAAACATTGCTAAGAGAGAATTTGAAAAGAAGCTAGCCATAGAGGCAAAAACTCATATTATTAATAAAACCTTTTTAAAATATATCTGAAGCATAGAGCCTGAGAGGGAGTCGGTTGTACTGTTAGATGATCAAAGGGTTAAAGGGGCACTTAGGGAAAATAAGGCCATCGTGGAAAAACTAAATGAATTCTTTACTTCAGTATTTACTGATGAGGATGTTGGGGAGATGTCTGGAGGCAGTTTTCAAGGGTGACGATTCAGATGAACTGAACCAAGCCACAGTGAACCTGGAAGATGAAGTAAGCCAGACTGATAAACTGAAGAGTAGAAAATCACCTGGACCAGATGGTATACTTCCCAAGGTTCTGAAAGAACTCAACAATGACATTTTAGACTTATTACAAATAATTTGTCACCTTTCATTAAAATCATCCATTGTACCTGAAGACTGGAAGGTGATCAATGTAAACCAGATATTTAAAAAGGCCTCCAGAGGTGATCTGGTAAACTAAAGACTGACGTCAGTGCCAGGAAAAATCATAGAAATTATTATAAAGAATAAAATCACAGAACATATATATATAGACATGGTTTAATGGGACACAGCCAGCATGGATTTACCCAAGGGAGGCCTTGTCGCACAAATATGCTACATTTTTTGATGGGGTTAATAAACATGCAGATAAAAGTGAGCCAGTAGATGTGGTTTGACAAAGTCCCTCATGAGAGCATTCTAAGAAAACTAAGAAGTCATGGTAGGAGGCCATGTCCTTTTGTGGATTGCAAACTGGTTAAAAGACAGGAAACAGAGTTGGATTAAATGGTCTGTTTTCACAGTGAAAAAAGGTAAACAGTGGAGTGCCTCAGGGATCAGTACTTGGACAAGTGCTTTTTAATATAATTATAAATGATCTGGAAAGGGGTATGACGAGTGAAGTAATCAAATTTGCAGATGATACAAAAGTATTCAGAGTAGTTAAATCACAAGTGGATTGTTAAAAAATGCAGAAGACCTTACGAGACTGGAAGATTGGGTGTCCATATGGCAGATGAAATTTAATGAGACATGAGACTGCTGCAATGGTTGTTTCCTGTGTCTGTAACATAGATGATATAATTCCTCTCTCCGTTTCTGAATGCATAGCCTTTTCAGTAGGCCACACCTTCGTAGGGATCCCAATGGGACCCTACATGTTTTTCAAATAAAATATCTGAAAATATAAGCCCCCTACCATCACACGTTGTAAATCACATTTCTAGATACCATGTATACTTGTCTATAAGCCTCTTTCATGTATAAGTCAATAGGCCATTTCGAGACCAAAATCCATTGAAATGCATTGACCCCTGTATAAGTCAAGGTTTAAAATGAGTGATCCATCAGGAAGATAAGAATTCAAGAAAAGCCATGTCTGAATTAAAAATCTTCATGCGGCGCATGAACTTTAGGACAGGTCAGCAGTATGACTCAGATATTCAGAGTTAGCTGCTTGACTCATGCGGCTTAATCCACTCTGTTTCAGAAGTTCATGCGTACGTACATTCGTACCTCGAGGACTTGTTAGTATACAGAGAAAAACAGAATAGAATGTGAGCATGTTGAGTCAGCTTTTCTAGGCCTATTTTCCAGCATAAATTTATCAACTTATACACGAGAATATGCGCTACTTTACAGTCTCTGCCTATCATAAGTCCCCTCCCCTTCTCAGGCAATGGAGCAGTTCAATTGCTGCTCTTCCATATCACTGCCAAAAGTATCAGACAGATGGAGTGCTGGACTACCTGGTATTCTGCTTTGATGAATGCTACCTAGGGTTTCACAGTATAAATATTATTCTCGTTTACTTTCCTAGGTGTCATGATGACATGACATATAATGGCAAATTGTGCATTTATACTTCTTGTTCATAAAATAAAAGAATCATAACTCCTCAGTATCTTTTCTTTTTGAAAAGCATCAAACAGTTAAAAATCTATAAATTAGCTTTGTCTTTCTTTCTGGAGTATTTCAGTGGGTTGATGACAAGACCAGAATTCTTTTTATTTTAGTCCCAGTGCAATCACTAGCTTCCTGAGAGTTATTTTATTGTCCTGTGTCTCACTTTATTGACAATTCAAGTGGATAGTAATACATCATACAATATACAAAGCAACATGCGATTTTGAACAGAAGCAGCTCATGCACAAATCTGAATGCTGTGATTATGCAGCATGCAAACTGTTGGGAATGTAAAGAAGCAATGCATATATCCAGGTAAAGACCCAAGAGTCTTCACTAGCCAAACTGTTGTTAGTTTAATCCCAAGCTACGATTTTGCAGTTTGCAGACCATCCCTGTGGGCACCTGAGGCTTGCCTGGATTGGCCAGCAGTGCACTATAAAAGCTGCTGTGCACGAAGGGCAGTGTGGTATTCCTTGGGCCGGATTTTCAAAAGGTTACACGCGTAACCAGCCTTACGCGCGCCGAACCTGTTTTCAAAAGGCCCGGCGACGCACGTCAAGCCCCAGGAAGTGTGTAAGTCCCAGGGCTTTACTAAAGGGGCATGGGAGGGGCAGTCCGGGGGCAGGGCGAAGGTGGGGTCAGAGGCTCCTGGCACAGCTGACAGCTGTGTCAGGGATCGCATGCCAGCAGTCAGCCGGCGCGCACAATTTACTTCAGCCCCGGGTCTGAAGTAAGTTTTGTGACAAAAGAAAGAAAAAGGAAAAGGTAGGGGGGAAAGGGTGGGGGAGGTAGGGGAAGGTGCTCCGATTTCGGAGCGGCCTGGGAGGTAACGAGGGAAGGCAGTGCGGGCTTGGCGCGCGCAAGATGCACAATTGTGTACCCCCTTGTGCACGCATGTTATAAAATCGGGCGTACATGTGTGTGCGCGCGCTCCTTTTATAACCTACCCCTTTGTGTTCTTCACAGGTTCAAGTTGCAGTTTTGGAGTATCCCCCTACATTTAGGACCCACAGCCTGTTCCAGGAGGAAAAGACTCTACCCTTGCCAGCATCTCCACAGATCTGGAAAGGATGGTCTAGTGAGTGAAGAGAAAAATTAAGAGCACTTTTTATGTTTCTTGATTTTTTGACTTTTTGAGATCCTATTCCTTTCTAAGGAGGATATTCCTCCTGCACTGGAAGGTTAGGAAGATGTTGCGACTCCCTTCATCCAGTTAAAGAAGGGACAGCAGTGACCAGAAGAGAGAAATAATTTGTGGAGTTCTTATTCTTGTGTTTTGGCAGGAATTCTTTTGCCACCAATTCCTGCCCAATATTAGAAAGAGAGAGGATTTTTCTGGACTTAACTAAACATCTTTTTTGAGACTTTGCCACCTAAAGCCCAGGTTACCATCAGGAGCAGGAGTTTTCCCTAGTACTTGCCATGTAAAGGGACCTTGACTCAGCCTGTATAACAGAGAAAGAGGAACTTTTGGACTGTTAATTTTTAAGTGTGAAAATCATCTGGAGAAATGTTTGTTGGAACTGGACTTTAAACGTATTTTTGGTTGCAGTAATTTTTTTGTTTAGAACCCAGAGTGTTCAGCATATTTCTTCAGTCAGAGGGGTCCTAAAGCGAGGACATCCCAAGCTTAAGCACACCTGTGAGACCAACCAAAAAAAAGAGGCTAAAAGATTGTGTGAATCCCCCACTCCAGAAGCCTAGAGCTCTAGAGGTTTTTCCTCCTCCTCGCAGGAAGAGCCCAAGCACCCCAGTGCCCAAAGCACTGTACTAACTTCTGGAGAAAGAGAGCTGGGAACAAGAGTGGCCTCGGGGACATCAATGTGCCCCTGCATTCTGGGAAGTCCCCAAAGACCGAGGACGGTTTATCTACTCATCTACCAAGCAGTGCTAGGGACGGGAAAGGCTGCCCTGGGTCTTGAGTTAATTTTAAGAGGATTTATATGTTGCCAATCAAATCTGAATCATCAGGCATAAAACGCACACATAATGAGGAATCCGAAGGACCTGATAAGAATGCACATACTGCTTCTGGGAGAACACCCCTGCTTTTTTTCCTCTAAGTTTATTTCTGGAAACTTTGCTGCCAGATGGTTGCAATATTTTAATGTCGAGATTAATAATAACGCTGAACCAAACAGTTCCCAGAAAAATAACAAAACAAGGAAAACACTGTCACACAGCCCATGACATTCTTTGAATGTGTGAAAATTAACGAAGAAAAAAAGAATCTGATACCCATCAGCTCTGTAAGTCTGGTAACATGAAAGTTCAGTCTTAAAATCATGGAGTGCACAAGTGCAATATAGAGCATATACATTACAGACATTACTCCAGAACAACAGAGCAGCAGAATATCCCGAGACTCCCACCTATCTGGTTCCCCATCCACGATAACATATGGGCTGTTTCTCACAGTCAAAAATGAATAAATGCATTGTTTGATCAGGGGGGAGGGGGGTGTTATCAGAAGGTAGAACATCAATTCACCACAACCAGAAACCTTGTCCATAAAATTTGCTATGGGACACACGGGTCATTTCCAGCAGTTGCACTAGGGGTAGCTGTAGGAAAATATCATCCCCGGGGGATTACTTTAAAAAAATTTTTTAAAAATGGTTCACAGGGTCTCTCTCCCACTCCCTTGTGCACTTTCCCTGCAGCTTGTGCTGCAACAGCTCCCCAAAGCACGCCTAGTTTGACCTCAAGGAACATCATATGTCCTGATTCCTGGCAAAACTGAGCCAACAAATCTCCAACATAAATTTCATATATTTCCTAAACAACTAAGAAGTAAAGCACACCCTAGACCAGAGGTGTGAAAAATTGAATTACAATCCCCCTTCCATCCATTCAGTTGGTTAGGGCCCCCAGAAGTTTGGTTATAGCTCTCATACATATAGACATATAGCACCGCCACATCACCACGGCAGTCAAAAAAGCAAACAGAATGTTGGGAATTATTAGAAAAGGAATGGTGAATAAAATGGAAAATGTCATAATGCCTCTGTATCGCTCCATGGTGAGACAGCACCTTGAATATTGTGTACAATTCTGGTCGCCGCATCTCAAAAAAGATATAGTTGCGATGGAGAAGGTACAGAGAAGGGCAACCAAAATGATAAAGAGAATGGAACAGCTCCCCTATGAGGAAAGACTAAAGAGGTTAGGACTTTTCAGCTTGGAGAAGAGACGACTGAGGGGGGATATGATAGAGGTGTTTAAAATCATGAGAGGTCTAGAACAGGTAGATGGTAATCGGTTATTTACTCTTTCGGATAGTAGAAAGACTAGGGGGCACTCCATGAAGTTAGCATGGGGCACATTTAAAACTAATCGGAGAAAGTTCTTTTTTACTCAACACACAATTAAACTCTGGAATTTGTTGCCAGAGGATGTGGTTAGTGCAGTTAATATAGCTGTGTTTAAAAAAGGATTGGATAAGTTCTTGGAGGAGAAGTCCATTACCTGCTATTAAGTTCACTTAGAGAATAGCCACTGCCATTAGCAATGGTTACATGGAATAGACTTAGTTTTTGGGTACTTGCCAGGTTCTTATGGCCTGGATTGGCCACTGTGGGAAACAGGATGCTGGGCTTGATGGACCCTTGGTCTGACCCAGTATGGCATTTTCTTATGTTCTTATCACTGTGTAAGATTCTTGCTCACTGTCGGCCTAGCCACCACCCCTGCCCCCCCCCCCCCCCCCCCCCATTTTCAGCACTCCTACTCTCCAGGAGACTCACTAGCTCCACAGCTAGCTGTCCCTCTCAAAGCTCAGCCCAGCCACCTCAGACAGAAGCCTCACTAACACTCCCAGGCACCTCCTCTCGCCTCACCCCCTCCCTTTCCATCACCAACTTGTCTCCACTTCACTGCACTGCTATTCCAGCACATTCCCATTGACTGTGTGCTATACAGAGCCTGCTTTTATTTTTCCCCAGGCTGTGTTCTGCATGCCTTCTTCCAGTGGGAGAAGTACCAGAAGAGATTCATGCTGTTCCTCTGGGGCTTAAAAAAAAAAAAAAGAAAGAAAGAAAATTAAGCCCTGGCCGAGACTGGGAAGAGCCACTGATCCAAAGCAGCACAGCTCCTGCTTTCCCAAATGGAGCCAGTGCAGCCAGGGCTGGTGCAAGGGTATTAGACGTCCTAGGCGAACCTTACAGCTTTGCTTTCACACCACCTCACACTCTCCACACCTAAAATTATGCATTTATAATAACAGATATTACATGAAAAGGGACTTTCACAGTACAGTCTTTTGAGGTAAAAATATCATTTACAACATGTGGTATGGAGGAGTAGCTTAGTGATTGAAGCTGCAAAACCAAGGAAGTCAGCATTCAAAGCCTACTGATACTCCTTGTGACCTTGGACAAGTCACTTTATCCTCCGTTACCTCAGGTACAAACTAGGGGGTCATTTACTAAGCCACAGTATTTTTCCCTAAGGCTAAAATACCATGAGAGTCACAAAGGCACGGTAAAAGACCCTTTGGTTTTTGAATCTCATGGTATTTCTCCTTGTAGTATGCAGTATATTCCTGCAGCATTAAAAGTCCTCCAAATAACACACGATGGTGGCCCCAGGACTGTGGGACTGCCATTGCTTAAAAGGGCCGACAGTCTAGAGTACAGCCCCTCCCCAAGAGTAGTTCCAAATCCCAGGAGTCTGCACAGACCTCCCCATCCCACCCCACCTCCACTGGAGGCTTTCCATTGTGTAAAATGTTTAAACATTTTTTATTATCTTTGTAAACCCTGCTCTCCTGCACAAATTCTTCCCCTTCCATAAAGATACCCACCCCTTGTTGGGATCCCCACCCCACCCTGGACCCACTCCCCACTCAAAATAACCCATATGGCATTAGGCCTATGGTCACATGTGTTGGGTGTGGATTTGGCTCTCAGAAAGCCATGAGTAAACTAAATTACAATATAAATATCCTCTCACACCAAAACAGCGCTAACTACCAGCACTCAAACAGTATCTATGAAAAGGCAACACTGCAAATTTTACACCAGGCCCTAAAACACCAATACACCTTCTATTAGGAAAACAGAACAAGCCAGGCTGCTATAGATCCCTAAAAAGGAACTACATGCTAGCAAAATACCTCATCTTGGTCACAATGCAGAACACAGACAGATCCTCACCAAATACAGAATAAAGAGACCATAAAGTATGAAGAGAAACATGCAGACAAAAACTGAACTGAAAGCTGCAACAAGCCAGACTCTGTATGCATTGTAACAATGGAAAAACAGAATCACCACCATTGCTCATAAAATATCAAACAATAAAATCAAGAAATATAAATCAATCATAAGAGTAAAACTTTACTGATAAAAAAAAGTATTTCAAAAGTTAATGATCAGAACATCCAATAATTAAAAACAATTTTTTTAAATTTCCCAAGCAGCAATAAAATATTTAAACACAGCAGACACAAACATTAACTAATAATTAAAACTAAAAAGGAAAAAAAAAATCTCCCTTCCCCCACTCTCCATCCCTGAGATTGTCATGAATTAGTTGGGTGTGGGGGGTGTACATAAACTCTCTCATCTCTCTCTCAGATACACACATGCACATTACCACATATACTTTTCACATACTCACTCACTCATACACTCTCCCTCTCACACCCATGCTCATTGATGAACTCACACACTGTCTCAAACGCATGCTCACTCATTCACTCTCTCCCTCTCTCACACACAGTCAATCATGTTCACATTCACATTACCCAACGTGCTCAAACTCTGTCATGCTCACACACATGCTTCCCGACACACTCTCACACTCTCAGTCATGCTCACACACATGCTCACTCTTCTCTTCCTCCACCTGTAAATAAAGTAAACCAAAAAAAGTTTATACTTACATTGGTGGTCAGGGGAGACCTAGGCTAGGCCCCCAGGAAAGCAGTGTCTGGGTGGGCTTTTGCGTGGGGAGGCAGCCCTTTAGGTGGGTAGGTCTGCGAGCTGGAAGGCCCTGATTTTTTTTATTATTATTTTTTGCCACCATTGGAATATGAGACACACCGGCGGCACAGTAAAATAGAGGAAGCCAGAAGGCATTCAACCTGAGGTGAGGCAGCGGCAAGTCTGCGGCTGCCTCCCTCCAGCGAAAGCAAGCCCAATGTAAGGAGAAGCAGCGGGAGTGCTTCCCCAATACCACAGTAGTGATGGGTTTGGAGTCTGAGCCAGGAAACAGGCCCACAAAGCCACAGGTACCATCAGGCAAGAGTAAGTGAAAGCCTCAGGGAAGGCTCCTGCTGTAAAAGAAAAACATTTCCGCAAGGCTGGCATTGGTTAGAGCAACTTTACAGGCATGGGGCTGCTGCATCACATGATTTGCCCAACCATCCCCACTGGGGCATGCCCAAAGCCCCGACAAGCCAATCTGCCCCATTCATGGGGTTTTGTGGTGTCCAAGACTTCTGCGATCTCCATGATAATTTACTTTTGTATTGCGTTTAATGAATTACAGAACATCCTGTGCAACATACAATCCGAAAGCATCTGTGGTAGATGTATGCTTCTTTGAATATGAGTTAACAGCTTCAAGAAGGGATTAGGTACACAATACCTACCATGTGGATCCTGTTGGCTGCCTAAAGATTTACTTATTGCAGATGAATGAAATTAATTTGCAAGCAGTGAATGCAATTTGTATAAAGAGAGGAATCAGTGGTGTGTCACTATCATATGATAAGCTTAAACATAAAAGGCTTGAAAGGTTAGAACACAGTATCATCTGTAATTTTATAAGCACTTTTAAGTCCTGGCAATTAAGGAAATTTAAAGTCTCCCCATCTACCAGGACCTAATTCCCTTCTTATCGCTTAAAATCATGCTAGACTTTCTGATCCGTGTCGCCTATGTGACTTTAACCCTGACGAGGTTTGGAAAACTAAGTGGATTTCCCAAATAAATATGTTGTGAAATATCTAATGCAGAAGGTCTTTGGCTTTGATCTTCTGTGTAACTCTAAATCGAACCTGAAAAACCAGGAGCAATGTAGATAGCTGATGAGCAAATGTAAAATTAAAGACTTTCCATTGTGCAACTGTGGCCATCAAAAGAGACCATGTGACATATGATAACTCAATGCCCAACCACAAATATGAAGGAAATATCATAGCAATACATTCTGCAAATAGAGGGATTTCTGCCTAAATGTAAAATCATATTTGCGAAATGGGCATAGAAACATAAAACGTAGAAAAATGATGGGAGGAAAAGACTGTATGGCTTAGCAAGTCTGCTCATCCACCCAAGTAATTTAGCTTAACAATTCCCATCACTCCCTCAGACATCCCCTGTGTTTATTCCACGCTTTCTTTCTTTATAGGTTTTTATATACCATCCTTCCAAAAGAAGATCAGGATGGTTTACATATTCAAAGCAGACATAGTATGAAAAAACAAACAATATTACATAGTAACAACATTAATACATAACTAGCAATGTAATTATACAAAATGATGGTATCTACTGAGCACAAAAATTTACTTTGCTTCATAGGCAAGTTCAAATAACCAGGTTTTCAGTTTTTTGTTTTTTTTTAAATCTTTAAGAACATGCCATACTGGGTCAGACCAAGGGTCCATCAAGCCCAGCATCCTGTTTCCAACAGTGGCCAATCCGGGCCATAAGAACCTGGCAAGTACCCAAAAACTAAGTCTATTCCATGTTACTGTTGCTAGTAATAACAGTGGCTATTTTGTAAGTCAACTCAATTAATAGCAGGTAATGGACTTCTCCTCCAAGAACTTATCCAATCCTTTTTTAAACACAGCTATACTAACCGCACTAACCACATCCTCTGGCAACAAATTCCAGAGTTTAATTGTGCATTGAGTGAAAAAGAACTTTCTCTGATTAGTTTTAAATGTGCTACTTGCTAACTTCAAGGAGTGCCCCCTAGTCTATTATCCTAAAGAGTAAATAACCAATTCACATCTACCCATTCTAGACCTCTCATGATTTTAAACACCTCTATCATATTTCCCCCTCAGTCGTCTCCTCTCCAAGCTGAAAATTCCTAACCTCTTAGTCTTTCCTCATAGGGGAGCTGTTCCATTCCCCTTATTTTGGTCGCCCTTCTCTGTACCTTCTCCATCGCAATTATATCTTTTTTGAGATGCGGCAACCAGAATTGTACACAGTATTCAAGGTGCAGTCTCACCATAGAGCGATACAGAGGCATTATGACATTTTCCATTTTATTCACCATTCCCTTTCTAATAATTCCCAACATTCTATTTGCTTTTTTGACTGCCGCAGCACACTGAACCGACGATTTCAATGTGTTATCTACTATGACGCCTAGATCTCTTTCTTGGGTTGTAGCACCTAATATGGAACCTAACATTGTCTAACTATAGCATAGGTTATTTTTCCCTATATGCATCACCTTGCACTTATCCACATTAAATTTCATCTGCCATTTTGATGACCAATTTTCCAGTCTCACAAGGTCTTCCTGCAATTTATCACAATCTGCTTGTGATTTAACTACTCGGAACAATTTTGTATCATCTGCAAATTTGATTACCTCACTTGTATTTCTTTCCAGATCATTTATAAATATATTGAAAAGTAAGGGTCCCAATACAGATCCCTGAGGCACTCCACTGCCACTCCCTTCCACTGAGAAAATTGTCCATTTAATCCTACTCTCTATTTCCTGTCTTTTAGCCAGTTTGTAATCCATGAAAGGACATCGCCACCTATCCCATGACTTTTTACTTTTCTTAGAAGCTTCTCATGAGAGACTTTGTCAAACGCCTTCTGAAAATCCAAGTATACTACATCTACCGGTTCACCTTTATCCACATGTTTATTAACTCCTTCAAAAAAGTGAAGCAGATTTGTGAGGCAAGATCAGACATCCTTAACATTTCAGGCATAGTGTTCCATAGCCTGGAACGGACAACAGAGATTAAGAACATAAGAACATAAGAAAATGCCATACTGGGTCAGACCAAGGGTCCATCAAGCCCAGCATCCTGTTTCCAACAGTGGCCAATCCAGGCCATAAGAACCTGGCAAGTAGCAAGTACCCAAAAACTAAGTCTATTCCATGTAACCATTGCTAATGGCAGTGGCTATTCTCTAAGTGAACTTAATAGCAGGTAATGGACTTCTCCTCCAAGAACTTATCCAATCCTTTTTTAAACACAGCTATACTAACTGCACTAACCACATTCTCTGGCAACAAATTCCAGAGTTTAATTGTGCGTTGAGTAAAAAAGAACTTTCTCCGATTAGTTTTAAATGTGCCCCATGCTAACTTCATGGAGTGCCCCCCTAGTCTTTCTACTATCCGAAAGAGTATATAACCGATTCACATCTACCCGTTCTAGATCTCTCATGATTTTAAACACCTCTATCATATCCCCCCTCAGTCGTCTCTTCTCCAAGCTGAAAAGCCTAACCTCTTTAGTCTTTCCTCATAGGGGAGTTGTTCCATTCCCCTTATTTTGGTAGCCCTTCTCTGTACCTTCTCCATCGCAATTATATCTTTTTTGAGATGCGGCGACCAGAATTGTACACAGTATTCAAGGTGCGGTCTCACCATGGAGCGATACAGAGGCATTATGACATTTTCCGTTTTATTCACCATTCCTTTTCGAATAATTCCCAACATTCTGTTTGCTTTTTTGACTGCCGCAGCACACTGCACCGACAATTTCAGTGTGTTATCCACTATGACACCTAGATCTCTTTCTTGGGTTGTAGCACCTAATATGGAACCCAACATTGTGTAATTATAGCATGGGTTATTTTTCCCTATATGCATCACCTTGCACTTATCCACATTAAATTTCATCTGCCATTTGGATGCCCAATTTTCCAGTCTCACAAGGTCTTCCTGCAATTTATCACAATCTGCTTGTGATTTAACTACTCTGAACAATTTTGTGTCATCTGCAAATTTGATTATCTCACTCGTCGTATTTCTTTCCAGATCCTTTATAAATATATTGAACAGTAAGGGTCCCAATACAGATCCCTGAGGCACTCCACTGTCCACTCCCTTCCACTGAGATTGCTCTCTCACAGACCTCAGAGATGTGTGCTCTGCACAGAAGGTATACTTAGTCCTTTATTAGATGAATGCAGTTTTCTCTGGAGAGAATACAGATGTAGTACAGCTTCTATTCAATCGGTATCTTTGTTACAGACAAGTTTATAAATGTGTCAGTATTTTATAGTGGATGCGATATTGAACCAGCAGCCAGATACTGTTTTTGTCTCCACCACTTCCTCAGATTACTCCTGAGTCTACCACCTTTCATCCTCATCCCCCCGATTCCTCATTTTAGAGCATCCTTTCCATTGAAAGAGGTTCCCTCCTGTGCATGGAATCTGTGGAGATATTTACATTTCTGCATCATACCTCTTCAATCTAGACATTCCTCTAGGGTGTACATATTTAGATCTTTAAGTCTGTCCCCATGTGCTTTAGAATGAAGACCAGTGACCATTTTAGTAGCCACCCTCTGGACAGACTCCAAATAGTTTATATCCTTTTGAAGGTGCGGTCTTCAGAATTGTGCACATCATTCCAAATGAGGTCTCACCAAGGACCTATACAGCAGCAATATTTTCTTTTTTCTGCAGCTCACTCCTCTCTCCATGCAGCCAAGCAACTTTCTGGCTTTTTCTGTCCTATGTCCACCTGTTTGGGCTATCTTAAGATCATCAGATATAATCACTCCCAAATCCCGTTCTTTCATGCTTAGAAGAATTTCACCCCCAATATTGTACCTTTTCCTTGGGGTTTTTGTAGTCTAAATGCATAACTGCATTTTTTAATATTTAATCTTAGCTGCCAGACCCTAGAACATTCTTCAAGCTTTACAAGATCCCTCATTCTTTTCAAACATTTCTGGCTGTCTACCCTATTGCAGATTTTGGTATCATTGACAAAAAAAGACAAACTTTTCCCAACAATCCTTCTGCAATGTTGCTCATAAAAATATTGAAAAGAACCAATCCAAGGACCAATCCATGAGGCAGGCATACAGCTAGTAACACCCCCCCCCCCCTCCATTTACCACGTTTTACCTATCCCAGTCACTCTAAAGCCCATACCAAGAGTGCTTAATTAATTTATAAGTTGTCTATGCGGAACTCTATCAAAGGCCTTATTGAAATCCAAGTACACTACATCTGGCACTCTCCCTTGATCCAATTCTCTTGTCACTCAAAGAAATCAATCAGGTTCATCTGAGAAGATCTACCTCTTGTAAAATCATGCTGCCTTGAATCATGCAATCCATTGGATTCCAGAAACAGTATGTTCTGTTTTAGCAGTGATTCCATTAATTTATTCAGCATAGAGGTCAGACTAACTGGCCTGTATTTCCCAGCCTCTTCCTTCCTTCCACTTTTATAAATAGGAACCACATCCACCTTTCTCCAGTCCTCCAAAATTATTCACGACTCTACAGAAGCATTGAAAATGTCAGCCAACGGAGCTACCAAAAATTCTCTCTGATGTATCTCATCAAGCCTCATTGCCTTATCTACTTTAAATGCAAATGCAAACATTCATTAAATTCAGTTACTTCCTCATGAACACTTTTCTGAAAATAGATTTGAGGTTTACCTCACATCCAATCTTATTTGTGTTCATGTGGTCCTATTCCTGGTCTTCCATAGTGAACACTGGACAGAAATATTTGTTAAGCAATTTTGTTGTTTCTTCATCAACTAAATATTCCTCCCCTTCACCTCAATCTCACAATGTCACTTTTGTATTTCTTTCTATCACTAACATATCTAAAAATAAGTTTCCCTGTTTTACCATATTTTTTTCATCCATTTGAATGTTTGCATTCCTGACTACTTTCCCAGCTTCTATTAGCTTTTCCAGATATTGTAGTTTGTCGTCTTCTTTCTGCAATCTCTTGTAGTTATGAAAGTTAACCTTTTCTCCCTTACCTTTTCACTGCTACTTCTTTATAAAACCATAGTGGCCTCTCTCTCCTTTCATTCATTTACTTTCCTAACAAAATGGATAGCTGCCCTTACAATATCTCCTTTTAGTTTTGCCCACTGCTCTTCTACTTCCCTTAGATTTTCCCATCCAGCTACCAACTCCTTGAGCTACTCCCCATTTTAACACAGTTATACCACTGCACTATAACATCAGAGATACGGTCCCTATTGGTAAGCATCAGGTCCAGTATTGCCACTTCCCATGTGGGTTCTGTTACAAGGTGACAGAACAGTTTCCTTGTTTATTTATTTATTTATTTATTTGAAGAGTTTTATATACCGTTATTCGGAAAGCCATCATAACGGTTTACAAAGGAATAAATTTTAACAAAGAGGTTATTAGATATCAACAAACATGTTGTAGTAACAATAATGATAAACATAACCAAGTAAGTCTCTGCAGATATAAGGTTGAATTTGTAGGGAGGTTAGTAATGTTGAGAATTAAGGTTATGAGTTTATTTGAGAGTTGGTCTGTGTAGATGATTGTGGATCCAAGAAGAATTTACAAAACAGTAAAGTTTTTAGGTCTTTTTTGAAGGTTTTTATATTGTGTTGAGATCTTAGGTCTTCAGGTAGATTGTTCCAAAGATTAGGGGAGACTATGGAAAAGGCTCTCTCTCGTTGTTGTTAGGTGAGCATCTTTGACAGTGGGGATTGATAAGAGGTTTGAATTGCTGGAACGTAGGTTTCTTGAGGAGTTCTGTAGAGTTATGTTAAGGGTATTAAGTCCTTGATGATCATTGTTAATGACTTTATGGATGATAGACATGGATTTGTAGGCGATTCCTGCAGTGATAGGGAGCCAGTGTAGAGATGATAAGATGGGCGTAATATGGTCATTTCTTTTTGTTCCAGTTAGGACTCTAGCGGCAGAGTTTTGAAGTATTTGTAGTGGTTTGAGGGATGAGAAGGGTATACCTATTAGAAGGGAGTTACAATAGTCAAATGTGGAGAAGATAAGTATTTGAAGTACTGTTCTGAAATCATCAGTGTTGAGAAATGGTTTTAAATGTCTTAGGGTTAGGAGTCTGTGGTAACCTTCTTTGGTTTTGTTTGATATGTGGTTCTTAAAAGACAAGTCTTTGTCTATGATGACTCCGAGATTCCTGGAGTGGGATGTAGGGATTATAGTTGTCATGTGTTTGTCAGGAATTATCATTATAATTATTATTCTTGCAGAGAATCCAGGATTTCCCTGCTTATAGAAGGCACTGCAGCTGGGATGCCCCAATCAACATCTGGCATATTGAAATCCCCTAGCAATACCAACTCACCTTTCATAAAAGTTTTGAGAATATCCTTCATTAAATCTCTGTCCTTTTCTACTATCTGTGATGGAAGTGTGTATATTATACCATTATAAAGAGATGTTCTAGTCCTTCTTTCCAGATTAACCCATAGTACCTCTTCCTTACCTAATACAAAAGAAGAAGTCACAACACTATATAAGGGAGGGTAATTTTTAAAGGACTTCTGGGGGTATAATATAGTGTTTTACCCAAAGAAATGACCTTTTTGAAAACTGCCTGCCCAATATGCATGTAAAATTATACAAATATAGAGGGTAAATTTATATGCATAATGGAGTGGCATTCCGGGGGATGAAGTCTGGGCAGGTTTGGATTTAAGTGCATACTTTTTTTTATTTTAAAATGTATGCATGTAAATTTTCTCAGAAAAACTCCCTGCATAAATTAGCAGGTGTAATTAGTGAGGGGGGTGTTTTGCAGAGATAATTTTCAAAGCAAATTTACATGTGTAAATTCACTTTTAAAATTTGTAAAAAATGAAAGGAGTCGGGTGCCACCTTATAGACCAACAAATTTATTGAAGCAGATGCATCTGACAAAGTGGACACTGTCCTCAAATGCTCATGCTTTAATAAATTGGTTAGTCTGTAAGCTGCCACCCAACCTCTGTCATTTTTTGCTACACCAGACTAACATGGCTATCCCTCTGAAGATTTTAAAATTTGTGTAATCTGTGCATGTGACAGCCTTCACATTTAGGCAGGCTATTACAAAATTAACCCTACAGCACTTAGCTATCAGCACAACATATCAAATTTGATCAAAGGATTAGAAAGAGCTGAAGCACACTGGGTAAGAAAAGCAGCAAAAAAGAGTCATGGTCACACTGTGGCAAGTATAATAAGAGACTGAAACTAATATTGAAAAGTACTTTAACAGCAAGAAAGAGGATACAACTCAGCAATTAACTTTTATAAAAGTACAGAAATGGCAAGTTGATTGATGGGTTGTATCCTATTCCTTGCTGTTAAAGTGCTTTTCGATATTAGTTTCAGTCTCCTATTATACTTTCCACAGTGTGATTATGACTCTTCTGCTGCTTTTCTTACCCAGTGTGCTTCAACTCTTAACATGGATTCTGATCCTTTGACCTTATTCGATCTGTTGTGCTGATAGGCAAAATTACCCCTACAGCAATTAACTAAATGTGAAGGCTGAAACAATACACATAAGTGAATTTTAAAAGCCCAGTGTGCACCAAAACTGGAAGGTATGCGATTATGTTGGGCCAGCACACACCGAGCGGATTTTAAAAGCCGCCCATATCCGCAAGTATCTCCCAGTACGCGCACAAATCAGAAGTTTTGAAAAAGGGGTGGGACATGGGCGTGGTCTGGGTGGGGCGTGGGCATGCCGAGGAAAGGCCAAGAGATGTGCACGTAAATACTTATGCACACAGGCATGCGCCACAGTCCCCTACTGCACAACTTTACTTTTCCTATGGATGTCGTGTAAATCCTAAAACAAAAAATATATGCATGTCAGCAAGGTTTTAAGGATTGGGGTTAAGAAGGGAAAAAGAAGGCTATTTAAATAGGGGGGTTAGGAAGTCCTATCCCTTACCTGAGTGAACTGGGAACGAAGTGGTTGAACTGGTAATTGCGTTGGTGAGCGTTTCTATTAAAGTCCCCTCCCACTTACGTGGCAGAGGCATTTGCACGCACATATGGGCATCCAAATGAAATTGTGTCACATGTACACGTGTTCAGCCTATTTATAGCATATAAGCATGTATGTTATAAAATGGCCGCATCTCTGGAAGGGAGCCGGCAAACTCATACACATGTGCGCTCACGCACCTGTTTAAAAGTTACCATCAGATTTCACTAATTTTAAAAGTGAATTTACACATGTCAATTTGCTTTGAAAATTATCCCTGAAAAACTCCCCATGCTAATAGCTGCTAATTTGTGCAGGGAATTTTTCTGAGAAAATTTACATGCATACTTTATAGAATCAAAAAGTATGCACTAAAATCCAAACCTGCCTAGACTCCATCCCCCGGAATGCCACTCCATTATGCCTATACAAGGGTATTTGCATAATTTTGCATGCATATTAGTCAAGCTGGAACCCCCTTTTGACTCACGACCTGCACCCAGAGATGTCCCGCCGTCCAGCTCTGACCGACTCACTCGCCCACGCAGCCTGCCGACCTGTGGCTTCACGGCCCAACTTGGCCTGAAGCCAGCCCGAGTCGCTCTGATCCGGCCAGAAGTCCGCCCAACCCGGCCAGAGGCCCGTCTGAGACGCCCGATATGCGCCGACCTGATCCAGGACCTACCTGCGCCTCCCCGAGGTCCCCTATTCACCGCCGCGGATACAACCAGGAAGCCGCCGCCCAACACCGTGACATCACAGAAGCGACGAGGGATGTCTTCTCTGCGACCTCAGACTCCTAATAAAAAGCACCACGGTGAATCGTAGGTGCCGCGTGTTGCGCGCTGAAGGAGCGCAACTAAGGGGCTTGTCCCTTAGTGCGACCCTTTGTGCTCTCCTTTACGCTTACCCGTCTGCCCCTACTCCTTCCCTCTGCCTCATCTCACTCCCACCACAAATAAAGACACCCTCCTTCATTGATTTCTCCCCACTACACCAGTCCTTTGCCCTTGCCAAAGGAACCCTCTCCATCTGCTTTCTCCACTCCTCCTCTTTTCTCCCTCATAGTCACCACATCTAGCCCTTTGTCTATAACCACCCTTCAACCACTCCCTAATACTGCAATCCTCTATGGCAACCTACCCCATACCTCGCATCCGCCACCTCTCTTCAAGACTGTCCTTCCCCCGCTTTCACAACTCTCCACCTCTGCGCAATTCCCTAATCCCTATTCTTATTTCCCCGCTGACAATTCTTAGGCTTCATCACCCTTGCAGTAATATTATTTAATGCACAATCCCTCTCAAAAAAAATTCCCATCCTCAATGACATTCTGACTGACTGTAAGCCTGACATTTGTGTAGGCACAGAATCTTGGCTTAAAGATGCCGATATCGTTCTCCTTAACCAACTCCCCACCTCCTCCTATGAGGTTTTCTCCATCCCCAGACCCAAAAAAAGAGGGGGTGGGCTTCTTCTAGTTGCCAGGAAATTCCTACAGCTCAAACCTGTCCATGTAGTTTCACCGCCTAAACTTGAAATCGGTTTTTTCAAATCCTCAGTTCTACAGGTCTGTCTAGTCTACTCCCCACCAACTTTTCTCGAATCCAACCCTTCACCCCTCATTGAGCTCATTGCTGCGAACATTAACTTTGATATCCCCTCTATCATCCTTGGTGATTTTAATCTCCATGTTGACTCCCTTCCTCTATCATCCTCAAGCGATACACTCCTCAACGCCCTCCAGGCGATGGGATTTCAACAAATCATTGCTTCCTCCACTCACAAAGCCGGGCATACATTAGACCTGATATTCATCAATTCTGGTCTTCACACCTCAACCTCCCCCTCTTGCTCCCCAGTCCCGTGGTCTGACCACTTTCTTACTGAAACCTTCCTCTCCTTCAAAGCCTCAACCTCCAGCAATACCTTCCATAGCTCCACTATAATCTCCAGAAAAACCTGCTCCAGTGATGAACTTACCTCAGCACTAGCAACCTCCTTGCCCAAACTAGACTGTACCAACCCTGAATCAGCCTTATCTTCATGGAACAACCTCATGTTGGAAATCGCCAACAAACTATGCCCAATTTCCAAATGTGCCCTTAACGCTGACCCTAAACACATAAACCCACGGTACACCCCGAAGTTAAAAACAATGAAAAATTTACTCAGACAGAAAGAGAGAAAATGGCGTCAGGACCCTACCCGCAGCACTCCTCCAGCTACAAATCAGCCCTTCACTGCTACAGAATCTCCATTCTCAAACACAAACGGGATTTCTATGCCCAAAAGATCCATGAATACTCCTACAACCCCAAAGCGCTCTTTTCTAATGTCTCAGGCCTCACAAAATCTATCCCACACACTATACCCGACTCTAAAGCCCCCGCAAAATGCGAAGAATTGGCACAATACTTCAATAGCAAAACAGCGAACCTCCTCTCCAGATTCACTAATTCCCTGCACTCCCCAATGTCAGGGTTTAGCTCATCCACTGCATCTTTAAGCTCCCTGGACCTTACCTCATCTAAAGAAATCGAATCTATCCTCAAAAAACTTAAACCAACCTCCCATCCCACTGATACTATCCCCACTAAAGCCCTCCTAACTGTCCCTAACTCCATTGCCAGAGCAATATCTGACATCATTAACTGCTCCCTCTCTACAGGCATAGTCCCCGACACTCAAGCATGCAGTGGTTTAACCCCTCCTAAAGAAACCTTCATTTGATCTGAAAGACCCTGCCAATTTCCGCCCCATTTCAAACCTCCCATTTATAGCCAAATTAATGGAAAGAGTTGTCAACGCACAACTCATGGACTTCCTCGAAGAACACAAGATCCTTCACTCCTCACAATTTGGTTTCCGTAAACATTTTAATACAGAATCACTCATACTTACCCTCTGCGACCACCTCCTCAGAGGCATGGACAAAGGACATAGCTACCTTCTTGCCCTCCTCGATATCTCTGCAGCATTTGACACCATATGCCATAATCACCTCCTCACCCATCTAAAAGACATTGGCATCGCAGGCCTAGTCCTCCTATGGTTTACATCTTACCTCTCTAACAGAAATTTTTCTGTTAAAATAGTAATGACACATCAGCCTCCTACCCCCTCTTGCAAGGAGTCCCTCAGGGTTCTTCACTCTCTTCCACACTTTTCAACATTTACCTCATCCCCCTCTGCCAACTCCTCTCGGACCTCAAACTAAAATTCTATCTATATGCTGATGATGTTCAAATCATCATACCTATTCTGACGCATTAAAGCACTGGGAAACCTGCCTTACATCAATCACCTCTCTCCTCACCAACCTCCACCTTGCCCTAAACCCTAACAAAACAGAACTTCTATTTATTTCCCATGACACTGCTCCTAAACCATCCTTCGCTATTGATCCAGCCTTCAAGTCCATCTCTGCGCAACCTGCCGTAAGAGAC
This sequence comes from Rhinatrema bivittatum, assembly GCF_901001135.1. Taxonomy (NCBI): domain Eukaryota; kingdom Metazoa; phylum Chordata; class Amphibia; order Gymnophiona; family Rhinatrematidae; genus Rhinatrema; species Rhinatrema bivittatum. Next base: position 39,699,474 of record NC_042628.1, read on the forward strand.
CTTGGAGTTCCCATTGACCAACAATTAAACATGAAGAAATATGTCAGCACCATCCTTAAAGAAGGTTTCTTTAAACTTAATGTGCTAAAAAAAACTCAAGCCCTTACTTCACGCCCACGATTTCCGTACAGTGATCCAAACCACCCTCTCAACCAAGCTAGACTATTGCAACTCACTCTTCCTAGGACTCCCTTACTCCACCATAAAACCACTGCAAATGCTCCAAAACGCCCTGGCAAGAATCATAACAAATGTCAGTAAATTAGACCATATTACCCCCATCCTCAAAGACCTACACTGGCTTCCCATCCCCTTCCGCATCCTCTATGAAACCCTCACTATAATCCACAAAGCTATTCACTCCCACCACTCCAACTGGCTCGATCTCCCCTTCACATCTGCACACATGAATCGGCCCACCAGGACAATCAACAAAGGAACTCTTCACGTGCCTTCCCTCAAAATAGCACACCTCTCATCCACAAGGGAACGTGCCTTCACAATCGCAGGCCCCTCACGGTGGAACTCCCTGCCCCCAATCTCCGTCTTGAACCTTGTTATCTCAAGTTCAGAAAGACACTAAAAACATGGTTGTTTAAACAGGCCTTTCCCGATTAACATTTCTTCCACCCCACCTGTAACCAGAAATAGAAACCTTTCCTTTGTACTCTTGTGTGACTATGCACCCTTGTGTGACTATGCCCCCTTGTATACAAACCCAGCAATTACATCATTCCCCACCTAGTTATGTTTTTTTATAGTTTTTTCTCATGTTAAGAATTTTCCCATTTGGTTTCACTATCTATCTAGCCTGACTTCTGTGTGCCCTCCACCCCCATTAACTATTTCCTTGTTACTTGTAATTTCAAGCATTTTGTTGTAATGTAAACCAGTATGATGTCCACACGAATGCCAGTAAATAAAAAGTTTTAAATAAATAAATAAATAAATAGTGCATTGAAATAGTCAGCTCAGTCTGCTGTGGCGATCAAAAAAGCAAACAGAATATTAGGAATTACTAGGAAGGGAGTGGCAAATAAAACTGAGGATGTCATAATGCCTCTGTATCACTCCATGGTGAGACCACACCTTGAATACTGTGTACAATTCTGGTCACCACATCTAAAAAAGGATATAGCTACACTGGAGAAAGTGCAAAGAGAAGGGCGACCAAAATGATAAAGGGCATGGAATAGCTGCCCTATGAGGTAAGGCTAAGGAAGTTAGGGCTGTTCAAGTTTGGAGAAGAGACGACTGAGGGGGAATATGATAGACATGTACAAAATCATAAAAGGACTTAACCAATTTACATTAACTTGTTCATTTATTCTCTCAGATAATAGAAGCACCAGGGGGCACTCCATGAAGTCAGCAAGTCATTTAAAACAAATCGAAGAAAATTATTTTTCACTCAGCTCATAGTTAAACTCTGGAATTCATTGCCAGGGGATGTGGTTTCAACATTTAGTGTTACTGGGTTTTAAAAAGGTTTAGATAAGTTCCTAGAGGTTAAATCCATAAACTATTACAGTAATTAATAAGCAATAGTAGCTTGAGATTTATTTAATGTTTGGGTCTTGCCAGGTACATGTGACTTGGATTGGCCACTGTTGGAAACAGTGGCCAGTATGGCAGTATGGCATTTCTTATGTTCTTATGTAACTGGTTTGAAATATTTATTCTTTTTATGAATATGATTTTGCTATTATGTTTTATTTTTCTTGATTTTATTATTTAATGCTTTATGAAGAATGATAATTTTGTTTTTCCATTGTTGCTCTTCATATATATTAGTTTAAAAATTCTGTTCATATTTCGATGCCTCCTTAGTTATGCTGCTCTCTGTTTATATTTTATATGTTATATGTTATCTGCTATTTGTTATATGTAACGCTCTCTAGCGAATTTTGTGGTTATCATGTAAACCGGAGTGATCTGTATTCGTACAGGAACTTCGGTATAGAAAAATTAAAAATAAATAAATAAATAATAAATATAGAGGCTGGCTTGTAGTGGGTTCCACTTCAGTTTTTCTCAGCACATTTCTATTTATACTTTCTGAACCTTTTATTCTGTATTTTGTCAGGGTCTGTTTATATTCTGCATATGTGACCAAGGGGAGTTATTTTGCTGGCATGTAGTTTCTGTGTAGGAATCTACAGCAGCCTGGCTTGTTCTGTTTTCCCAATAGGAGGTGTATTGGTGTTCTAGTGCCTGGTATAATATTTGCAGTGTTGCCTTTTCATAGATAAGGTTGCTACTGTTTGAGTGCTGGTAGTTAGGATTGTTTTGATATGGGAGTTTTACTATATTGTAATGGTAATTACATCTACTCATGGCTTTTTGAGATGACATTATTAATTCCATAGGAGTTCCAAGTGTCTTTTTTGCAGAGTATCCTGGTTGGCACCACAGCAGTGCATGTAAATATAATATATATGTTGTAAGTGATAGTTTGCCTCAGAAAACTGTACTTGTGATTGTTTTTTCATGTAAAATTTGTTATGTGCATAACTACATTTTATGTGGCTAAAAAGGGTGTGGGAGTGTGGGGATGGTGTGTGTGCAAGGCTGAAGATTTCCCTTGACCATAGGTTCTATGCGGAGTGGATGGGTGTCAGGTCTTAAAAATTTACAGGCCGATACAGTAAGGAGCGGTAGGAAGAGCTGCGTTAGTGCCGGGCGAACCCGTGGTTGCCGCACGCACAGCCCAGTTCACCTACCGCTCGATACTGTATGTAAATAGCTTGCAAATGCAAGCTGCGTCTAAGAAGCGTCCGTGAAGCGTTAGGCCCGCGCAACCCATTTTACTGTATAGAGCGCTATACAGTATCCTGGGTGCGCTGACCTAACGCTTCACGGACACGCTGGTATCTGTCATTTCAAATGTCATTTCGGGATTGCCAGTCCTCTCTCCTCTCCTCCCGAAGCAAGCAACGAAAGCGGAAAAAAATCGAAAAAACAAAAAAAAAAAAAAGTAGCAAGAGAGAGAGGGGAGAGAGGACGGGCAATCCTACGCTCGGGATTGTCAGTCCTCTCTCCCCTCCTCTCGAAGCAAGGCGCGAAAAGCAACCTTGCTTCGGGAGGAGGGGAGAGAGGACTGGCAGTGAAAAGCAACGAAGCGACTTACTTTTTTTGCAGCCCCCTCCGGAGACAGACATCGGCGATGAGGGACCGCGGCTCCCCTGCCTCCAGCTGCCCGCGAAGATGGATGCCTGCACAGGTGAAAGCGGCCCCTGTGCGTGCAATTGGGCCGCTCAAGGCGTGACGTCACGACGTTTGGCATCACGGGCCGCTTTCGCCCGTGCGATGCATCCATCTTCGCGGGCAGCTGGAGGCGGGGGAGCCGCGGTCCCTCGTCGCCGATGCCTGTCTCCGGAGGGGGGGCTGCAAAAAAAAGTAAGTCGCTTCGTTGCTTTTCACTGCCAGTCCTCTCTCCCCTCCTTCCAAAGCAAGGCTGCTTTTCGTGCCTTGCTTCGGGAGGAGGGGAGAGAGGACTGGCAATTCCGAGCGTAGGATTGCCTTTCCTCTCTCCCCTCTCTCTCGCAACTTTTTTTTTTCGCTTTTTTTTTTTTTTTTGCTTTTTCGATTTTTTCCGCTTTCGTTGCTTCGGGAGGAGGGGAGAGGACTGGGGCTGCCCCGGAGACCAGCACTTATGGACGCGGCCAGGGCAGGTGAGCAGGGGCTGGGGCTGGGGAAAAGTTTGCTGCCTACCCTTACCCCTGCCTCTAACGCAGGGGTAAGGGTAGGCGACAAGTTAGCAGGTTAAACGCGCGGCAAAACAGCGATAGTCGGGGCGCGCGTTACTGTATGGGAGGGAATAGCTAATTCAATCGTTTACATGTAATAAACATGCCGCGGGCGGAAGGGGTTACCCGATGATTTAAGGACGCGGTAAGAGTAGGTTAAAGGGGATTGTGTATCACAGGAAGGGCTAACGCGGCCGAATAGTGGGTAGAAAGCGGGTTAGGAGCAGGGCAACCGCGGCCGCACTTTACTGTATTGACCTGATAGATTGCTGGAGGGAGCTGAGCTTTACTTGATGGGCCTGGGGGCAGGGGCAGCACAGTAATTGCTTGACAGGGCAACAAAACTAGCACCGGAACGGACAGCTACTATAGTAGGCCTTCAGGCATACTAAATGTCAACAACAGATCCAAATGCTCAAAAGTTGCTGAAGTATAAAAGTAAATGTCCACAATTTTATCATCAAACATGCACTCTCGTTCCAAAGAATAGAAGGCCAGCGTGAGAATCCACAGCACATATTCAGGTGTATGCAAAGGTTGGGCACCCGTGGTCAAATTAGATTTTCATTGAAACATACAAGTGAACAGAGGCTGACACAACCTCTATATCGCACATGATATCTTTCTGCAATTTTTAATGCAAAGTTACTATTTATATGTGGATTTTAAGAGATGAAAATAACAATAAATATGGCATGTGCAAAATTTTGAATACCCTTCCAGTTTGTTCATTACTACCTTTATAAAAAGTTTAAACTCCAAAAAATTGACTGACTCTTTAGGCCTTCAGATGAAGACTATTCCACGGTTGTTCAAATACTCTGTTCCTTCTAACCTCTCAGGTTATGTTGTTCTATCTCCTTTCTACAACCATGAGCTTCTCTAAGCAGGCTGTCTGAGCATTTGAAAATGAAGATAATTCTCTTACAAAGCAGGGGGAAAGCTATAAAAAAAAAAAAAAAAAATCTCTCAATGCTTCCAGCTAGCAATTTCAACTGTCATAAACATTGTTAAGAAATGGAAGTGACTACAGTATCTTGTGTAGTTGTGGCAGAGCAGTGGCAGAGCAGTTCAACTTTCATTTCATCAGTCCAAAGCATTTTGTCCAAAAAGTTTCAAGTTCATCAAGATTTTGTTTTGCATATGTTAGACTCCAGTTTCTCTTTAGTACTTTGTGTCTCTCAGGTGGCTCAGCATACCTACTTACAATTACAAATGGTTAGGCAACTGAAGCCCTATTTTGCTTTTCATCTTTAATTATTGGGGTGTTAAACTACTGTATTGTTTTGTGGATAGGGATGCAGATTGTTGTGATCAGGAAGCTCCAACTTATTCAAAATAGTGTAGCTAAATTAATTTGTGGTAAGAGTAGAAATGAGAGTGCTGTTCCATTATTAATCTACCTCCATTGGTTACCAGTGCTGGAGAGAATACATTTTAAATTACCAACAGTGCTTTTTCACTGTCTGCGGAGAAATGGTTCAAAGTCTTGTATGCTAAGTTGGAATGGAATGTTCCATGGTATGTTCCATGTCGGGCCTCGCAGTCTTCATAGGGTTTACTACTGTCATCTTCAGCGAGATATGGCTTCAGATTGCAGCATTTTCAGAATAGAGCTTTTATATGCATAGCTCCACAACTAAGGAATATGTTACCAACTGCTGTGTGGTCGGAAATGAATTATCAAAAATTCTGGAAAAATGTTAAGACTTTCCAGTTTATTTATTTTATTTATTTAAAAGTTTTGTAGACCGCACCCTACTAACAGTATTGATTGAGGCAGTTTAGTTCCCTAATACTTGAGCAGGTGGGGTTTCTGAGGTGAAGAGTTTAACAGTGAAGAGGATAACCATGTCTGGTCTTTGTTTCTATATTGTATGGAATTATTATTTTATTTTTTTTACTGTAAAGTACTCTTGATAGTTTTTCTTATGGTGCAGAATATAAATTTTTAAATAAATGACTTGTGATGAGGTCATACAAAAGGATTCCTTCTGATAGCTTTCCTAGGCAGATCATTACTGTGTAAGCAACACTGTACTGTGGACCTACTGTACTATGATGACCATTCCAGTGTCAGCTAAACTTTTCAGCAGGTCTTTGCAGTGATCTGTGTTCCATTTTGCATATTTGACCAGTTTTTGGGCAGTTCTATCAAGATTTTTCTTGCTCTTCCAGATCTTGCCTTGACCTTAACTGTTCTATTTAACTTAAATTTCTCAACCATGTGTTTGACAGTTGAAATTGCTAGCTGGAAGTGTTTGGAGATTTTTATATAGTCTTCCCCTGCTTTCTAAGAGTGAATTATCTTCATTGTCAAATGGTAAGACAGCTGCTTAGGAGAAACCCATGGTTGATAAAAGTGGACAGAATAACAATCACAACCTGAGAGATTAGAAGGGTCAGAGTATTTGTTCAACATCAAATTATTTATATCTGATTAATTGAAGACCTAACTATTTTCAATCTGTTCACTTGGTTTATTTATTTATTTAAAATCTTTTCTATACCGTCGTTAAGCTAGTTGCCGTCACAACGGTTCACAATAAGGCACATAATTTCAAACTTAAATGTGATAAATTATTTTAACTAAACAGGTGCCATCAAATGCTGTAACATAGTTTCATATTAAATATTACTTAGTGGTTGTGATAAATCATGTCTACTTTAAGTATATCGGCTATAAGATAAATTAACACTTAAGTCTGGTCCTCTGTTGTTGCAATCTAATAAAGGTAAAATAAAATAAAATATACACACACACACACAATTCGAGTAAACTGATGTGTGTGTGTGGTTCAATAAAAATAATCTGACTCAGAATATTCACCTTGGTAAATCCATGATCTAATCCATAATCCAGAAATAAATAGTTCAAACAGCAACTGTGTTGCCTTACCTTTTCTTTTTTTTTTTTATTTAAGATTTATACAGAACACCAGGATATAACAGTAGAATACTATAATGAGATTAACACCAAAAAAAGGTACAATCCTAGGCATATAATACATGCGCCTTGAACCTTGTGCAATCAAATTCAAAAAGAAACTAAAAACATTTCTGTTCAACCATGCCTACACAGAATAGTTCTTCCCCTCCCCTCCGTAGTCCGCTCCCCCCCCCCCCTCCAGGTGACCGCCCTCTCCTTATATTAAGGAGATAATCTTTGTAAATTGTAAATTGTTATTTTCTGGTTATAACTTCTTGTTTCTCTATCCTTCATACTGCCTTTTGGTTAACCCCCCGCCCAGTTACACTCTCCCTGTTGAAATGTATTTTCCAAGCTTTCAGTTAATATGTGAACCGGTATGATGTTCCCACTAATACCGGTATATAAAAGTTTCTAAATAAATAAATAATAAATAGGTGAACAGAAGCATACATCTGAACTGAATTCCATAATGACAACATAATAGACCAACTGAGCATGTTATATCCAATGCATATGTGTGCAACCACAGTTTGTTTTTCCCCGTTTTTACCACCTTCCCCCTCCCCATGATCACAGTGAATCTTCAAAACACTATCTGCCATTTTTCTAAATGAGAGTAAGAAATGTAAGTCCAATGGTGTAAAGTACCGGGTGCTAAAGGTAGCCACCAATTGTCTCCCTCCCTACAGGTGTCAGAGATTGGCACAAAAGGTAACGTCTAGGAACTATACTCCAGAATGCCAAACTACCCATAATGGAAGACTCAAGGAGTGTCTAGGTGTTCTGATGTGGACCTGAATTCCAATCGACATAAGCTCGCCACCTGAACTGGAACTGTGTTAAGCGGTTATGTCTTATAGCCGTCAGATGTTCTAAATAATGAATCTGCGTGAGTTTTTGAGTCACCTGCTGTAGCATAGGTGCTTCAGACTGCTTCCAGCCTCTAGCAATTGCCGTCCTAGCAGCAATCAATATTTGTGAAATTAAATAAAAATGCTCTATTGACTCGTCTGTGAGCAGTATATTCAATAAAAACAGTGCCGGGTGAGGACTAAGACTGATGTGAGTTATTTGAAAGATTAAATTTGCAATGTCCTCCCAATAATCCACTATTTTGGGACAGGACCACCACATATGAAAGTACGTGCCTGTATTACCACACTTCCGCCGACACCTGCTGTCCCATTTGTTAGAAAATTTATGGAGCTTAGATGGCGTGATATGCCATCCGTATAGGAGTTTGTAGCCAAGTTCCACCAAGTTAGCAGAGATTGAATACTTCTGGACTCTTAAGAAACCTTCTCTCCAAAGCTGATGGGTATTTAAGACCAGGATATCCCTCTCCCAGCTTTTAATGTGAGCAGGAGGGTCCGGGAGATCACTATTCAGCAAAATATAAATTTTGGAGATAACCTTGGCCATACTCTCTGCCTTTTCACAAAAACCCTTAAACAATGTTTTCCCTTGTAATAGTTCCTGCTTGACAATGGATTGGGTCATGAAATGTTTGAGTTGTAGATAAAAATAATGGTCCGTTGGAGGTAAACCATACTATGTGATCAAATCTTGGAAGTCCCGAACCTCACCATCTTTAAGCATGTGCCCCAAATTAGTACAGCCCCTCTCTGACCATCCCTTGGCCACCACAGAGGAGTAACCTGGCACAAACCCCTTTTGAAAAAATATCAGTGTACTAAAGAAGAACATCCGTGTTCCCACCAATTTTGCCTTCCACTCATCCCATAATGTAAGCGTGTGGCGTATGGTGGGCGCTACGTGTTTGAGCTCTGGTCTGTCTACTTTCCGCACCCATAGAAGGGAGCAAAGTCCCCCTCCCCGTACCCAATCTTTTTCCAGTTGTATCCATCTCCTCTCCTTCCCAGATGCATGCCAATGAATAGCCGAGCGTAACTGCGCCGCAACATAATACCATGACAGACATGGCACCCCAAGTCCTCCCCTCTGTTTAGGGAGATTAACACCTGTCTACTGACTCTAGGTGGTCTGTGGCGCCAGATGAATCGCATTAACTTCCTTTGCCATAAGGTAAAAGACCCCGCTGGAATGGCTATAGGCAGAGTTTGAAATAGTTAGTTGAACCTGGATAATATATTCATTTTTACCGTCGCTATGCAGCCTAACCACGACAATCCTAGTTGTTCCCAGGCCTGTAGGTCTTGTATAATTTTAGACCATAGTCCCCCGTAATTAAGCTGTAACAGTTGTTCTAACTTAGGACCAATTTTAACTCCTAAATATTTTAGACATTTATGAACCACCTTAAATGGAAACTTCTTTTGTAACTTATCAAATTGAGCCTGTGGGACAGACACATTTAGCAATTCAGATTTCTCTGCATTCAGGCGGTAACCAGAAACAGCACTGAACCTGTTCAGAGCAGACAGTAAATGTGTCAGCGACACCTCAGGATAGGAAACGGTAAATAAAACATCAGCGAACATAGATAATTTATATTCTTGATCTCCCACCTTTAATCCCTGAATCTCACCTTGTGACCTTATCTCCGCTAAAGGCTCTAGATATAAGGCAAACAATAAGGGCGAAAGTGGGCTCCCTTGTCTCATCCCCTGTTCAATTTGGAATATTGGGGAGTATCCACCATTGACTTTGATACAGGCATTCGGACTCCGATATAGCTCCTTAATCCAAGTAGAAAAATTACCGCCTAGTCCCATTTTATCTAATACTGCTAATAGGTAATCCCAATGCACCATATCAAATGCCTTCTCAGCATCAACTGTGAGAAGGACCATTAGCACTTGTTCTTTCTGTCCCCACCATATCAAATCTAATACCCGTCTCACATTATCAGCTGCTAATCTACCTGGGATAAATCCAGTTTGGTCTGGATGAATTAAAGAAGTTACAACACCCCTGAGGTGAGTAGCCAAGACTTTAGCTAGAATTTTCAAGTCTAAATTGATTAGTGAGATAGGCCAGTATGATCCACATTGCGTCGGATCTTTTCCTGGTTTAGCTAAAATCGTGATTCCCGCTTTATTGGCCTGAGCTGATATTGTTCCTTCATATAGCAGATGGTTAAAAGCCCTGGTTAAGGGCCCAGTGACCACAGTACTCAGCTTTTTATAAAAGCCTGCGGAGAAACCATCCACCCCTGGTGACTTGCCCATTTTCAAGCCCTTAATAGCCTGCGTGACCTCCAGCTCTGTTATTTCCTTATTGACCAGTTCCTGTTGTAGACCACTCAATTGAGGGAGTTGAATGTTAGATAAATAAGTCTGAATATCTCCCTGCAGTATGTCCTGCCTTCTAGAGTAAAGCTGTTGGTAAAACTGGGTGAAGCGGGCTCGAATTGCCGCATTTTCTAATACCATTTCACCCTCCTCAGTTTGAATCTTCAAAATTTGGTTCAGACTCATCCTAGCTTTAAGAAGTCTAGCCAGCAGCCTGCCTGCTTTGTTACCTCCCTCGAAATATTCTTGTTTTGCCCTATCTAATTGATGTGCAATATTTCGCAGATCTAATTGATCAAGTTCCTCCCGGAGACGTTTTAATTGAGATCTAAGTTGGGGATCTGGATTCCGTTTATTACGTATTTCCAATTTTCCTAGTTGTTGAAGAATATTGAATCTCTGGCTCTCTCTCTCCCTTTTAACATGGGTAGCGCACGCAATGAGCTTGCCTCTCGCCACCGCCTTAAGACAATCCCACACCACCATAGGAGATATATCCCCAGTATCATTTTCTGCAACATATTGTTCCATCTTCTGCCGTAATTGGAGTTCATACTGACTGTCTTCCAAAAGACTCATTAAGTTTCCAAAATCTTTCTCCACCTTGATCCCCCAATCCCTTGAATGAGAGGCGAATAGCTGCATGGTCTGACCCGGTAATCACATCAATACTGGCGTCCTTTACAAAATTAACCAAGCTTTTATCTATGAGAACATGTCTATCCTGGAGTAGGAATCATGTGCCGCTGAAAAGAAGGTATAATCCTTCACTGATGTATGGAGGTGTCGCCAAATGCCTACCAGTTCCCACTCCTTCATAAAGTTCCTAAGACATTTTCTGTGTATCTTAGAATAGGTGGATTTGCCCGTACTAGTATCTAAGTATGGATAACAGGGCAAATTAAAATCTCCCCCCACAATCACAAGACCATCTGCCCATTGCCTCAAAACCACAGCCAGTTTTGTCCATGAAGGGACCTTGACCAGTGTTAGGGACATAGATATTTACTATTGTGTAAACTTGATGGCCTATTTTCAGTTTCAAGAGAAAATAGCGACCCTCCGCATCTCTGATTACAGTCTGCACATCCACCGTTATATTTTTGGAAAAAAGAATGCCCACCCCATGATATTTACCTTTCAGCGTGGCCACTGCATAATACTGAGTGGGAAAATGAGAAATCAACAGTTCCTCATGTCTCTTCTGTAAATGTGTCTCTTGACAGAACAGGATATCTGCTCTGGCAATGAGGGCATCCTGTAGTAGACGTTTACGTTTGGAATAGGTATGTAGGCCTTTCACATTCCAGGACAATAGATTAATGATGCCCGCCATAATGAATACCAACCTCTAGCACTCTGACTACCACACACCCGTCCATTAGTGTTAAGAATCTGTTCTACGTCCTAGCCCACCAACCACCTCCACCCCTATTCTTAACCAAGCCTCTAGTAACCCTTCCCCGCCCACCCCGCCCTCGCTCCCCCTTCTGTATGAGAAGGAATGGCCACTCAATGTGCTCCCTAGGAGCCCAAGTCCAATCTTTCAGCTACTAAATGCTAAACTGGCATAAAACTTGCAGCATAAGAAAATATCAACACTAACTTTATCCTGAAAATGCAACCAAGCCTTGTAAAGAGTGCAGTCTCAAGTGTCCTTGGACCTCCAATGGTCTATGAGAAAAAACATTAAGCTAAGAAAAAGGTTAAGAATTTTGCAGTTATTTTCCATCTGTTTGCATCCAGTTCTGGATTAGCACCCTCCGAGTTCCTGCAAAGCCTCTTGCCACCAGATTGTACTCTCTGCCATCTCTGTAGCTGATCCCTCCGATCTTGCTCTGTAGTCTGAGCTTCATCTGCTCCATGTAAGGCTATCAGTCCTGCATCAGCAAGGATTTTTCTAGAGTCTTCCACATTCTGCACCCTTGTCACAGCGCCTTTGATGATGAAGGAGAGTCCAAAGGGAAAAAACCATTTGTAACGAATCTCTTCTTTTTGTAGAGCTGCCACTATGTCCTTGAACTCTCTTCGCTTCCGGATGGTGTGGGCAGAGAGGTCCTGGAATACCTCGATTGGATACCCCAGCCATAAAATGTCTTTCTTTTTTCTAGCTTGTGCCAGAACTTTTTCTTTAATCAGATAAGAGTGGAAGCACACCACAATATCCCGTGGCTGATTACCTCTGGGTTTAGCCAGTGCTCTATGTGCTCTACCCAATATAATCGCAGATCTTCCTTCTGGAGGATTATTATCATATAAGAGGAGTTCGCAGATATCCTTTACTACCACAGAGCAGTCCAAATATGCTGACTCCTCGGACATCCCCCTAAACTGGAGATTGCCCCTCCGTGAACGATTTTCCAAATCATCCACCCAGCTCCTCAGTTCTTTATTTGACTCCTGCAAGCTCTTCACTTCCCGAAGCAGGGATTCCTGTTGCTCTTCTACTTCTCATACCCGTTGCTCCGCCGCACCCACGCGGCCTTCTAGCTCCTCATGGTTGTGGTGCAACTCCCCTATCATTGCTTTTATTTCAGCCTTCATATTTCCCATCTCCTCCTCAAGCTCCCCGAACCAAGCTTGAAAATCCCCTCGGATTAAAGGAAGCAAGTCTGAGTTAGAGATCGGGGGCCCAGGTGCTGCACTCACCCCTCCCGGCTCTGCCTTGCCACCATTTTCACGGGCTTCTCCCTCCTCCATTGCAGCTCAGTGGGGCCGAGTCTTTGCCGGGTCGAAGGAGAAATGTTTTAGATTGCCAATTTTCTTCCTTACAGACATTCTGGGGCTATTTCACGGTCTTTCCACTGGTTTTCTCCACAAATTTGGAGGTCCTGCTTATGAAAAAACTGCTAGTTTGCTGATCGGGTTCGGGAGCTCTTGCCCTAGGCTGCCATTCGGTGGAGTGACGTCACTTCCTCCATGCCTTATCTTTTCTAATACTGGAATCCCCATTATTCCCTCTTAAAATTAAGGGCTCCCAGGATACTGTATAAAGATACTCCCCTCTAATTAAGAGTTCCCTGATGCTCTGATCTAATTTGATCCTCTGCTTCCACTCAAGGCCAGAGCAAGGGTATTAGGCACCATAGGTAAACAGTCTGCCTTGCACCCTCCCCCCCCCCCCCCCCCCCTCCCCGGTTGCAGCCCCAACTTCTACCTCATTTGCACCTGCTGAGTGTGCACTTCTCTGGGCCGCAAGCAGGATAGGCTCCACTAGCGACCCCACATGGCTGCTCTTCTGCGCCCCCTAATGATTGGTGCCCTCGGCGACCGCCTAGTTCACCTAATGGGATGCACTGGCCCTGCTTCCACTTATTTATTTTTATTTATTTAAGTTTTTTTATATACCAACATTCAAGACAGTAGTCCCATCATGCTGGTTCACAAGAAACAGGGGTGCAATAAACTTTACAATTTGAACAATGGTGCAGAAAAGCAGTTACATGTAACAGGGAATCAATAACTAGGAGTAAGAAGGAAAATGAAGATCAGATAATTATATATATATATATATATATATATATATAATAACATTATAAGAGGTGGCTATTAATGCTATTACTAGCGAAGAATGTTGATTGGAGGAGGTTAAGTAATGTTGGAGTTAGGAAAGGCCTGCGTGAACAGCCACGTCTTGAGTCTTTTCTTGAATGTTGAGATGCTGGGTTCCATTCTAAGATCCGGGGGAATGGCGTTCCATAAAGTTGGACCAGCTGTGGAGAAGGCCCGATCTCTAAGCGTGATGTGTCTGGTAGTTTTGGCTGGAGGTACTTGAAGAGATCCTTTGTAAGCATCTCTTGTCGGTCTTGTTGAGTAGTGTAATCGGAGGGGGATATGGAGATCGATTGGGGCTAATTGATGGATGTTTTTGAAAATGGTGAGAATGGTCTTGTAGATTATTCTGAAGTGGATAGGCAGCCAGTGGAGGCCCATCAGGATAGGGGTTATGTGTTCTCTTCTCCTGGTGTTAGTGAGTATACGGGCGGAGGCATTTTGGACCATTTGCAATGGTTTGGTGTGTGAAGAAGGGAGACCAAGCATGATGGTGTTACAATAGTCCAGCTTTGCGAAAATGATTGATTGTAGAATCGTTCTGAAGTCATGTGTGTGGAAGAGAGGCCGTATTCTTTTCAGCACTTGGAGCTTATAAAAGCAGTCTCTGGTGGTTTTGTTGATGTTCGCTTTCAGGTTTAGGTGATTGTCAATTAGAACTCCTAGGTCTCTCACTTGTGTAGTATTTGGTAAGGCTGGATGAGTGGGTGTGAGGGAGCTGTTTTCTGGTGTGATGAGTAGAAGTTCCGTTTTTGAAGAATTTAGTATAAGGTTGAGACTTGTGAGAAGCTGTTTGATATTTTGGAGGCAGGTTTCCCAGTGAGACAGTGTTTTTGCGAGTGACTCCTTGATGGGGATCAGGACCTGAATATCGTCAGCGTAGAGGAAGTGTTTGAGATTGAGGTCAGTGAGAAGTTTACATAAAGGTAACAGATAAATGTTAAACAAGGTAGGAGACAGGGATGAGCCCTGAGGGACTCCTACTGACGCAGGGTGAAGAGAGGATTCTTTATTATGAATCTTAACCTTATATCCTCTGTTGCTGAGGAAGGTTCTAAACCAAGATAGGGCGGTGCCCGAGATACCTATGGCTGTTAGTTGGTTGATGAGAAGAGAGTGATTGACCGTGTCAAATGCAGACGAAAGGTCGAGTAGGATCAGAAGGAAGGATTGTCTTTGTCTAAGCCTAGGATGATGTGGTCGGTCATAGAGATGAGAAGGGCTTCCGTGCTTAAGGTTTTACGGAATCCGTATTGTGATGGGAAAAGTAGGTTATTGTCTTCAAGGTAGTTTGAGAGTCGGGAGTTTACCAATTTTTCCATTATCTTGGCTATGAAGGGGAGGTTGGCTATAGGTCTAAAGTTGTTAGGATCGTTTGGGTCCAGATTTGGTTTTTTGGGAAGGGGTTTGAGTGAGGCTAGTTTGAGGTTGTCCGGGTAGAGTCCTTGAGTGAGGGAGCAATTTATGATATCTGCCAGGGTTTTGGCGATAGAATCTGGAATTGATAGTAGTAGTTTAGCTGGGATGTGATCTGAAGGGTGGGAGGAAGGATTCATTTTCCTTAGAATTCCTTGGATCTCCATGGATGAAGTTGTGTCAAGTTCTTCTAACTGAGTGTAGTTGATTGAGGGTTGACGAGTGGTTAGTGGAACAGTATGGTTAGTGGGGAGCTGAGATAGAAGAGTGTTGATTTTGTTGCTGAAGAATAGAGCTAATTCTTCCGCTTTCGATTGAGCTTGGTCATGTGGAATCTCTGGTTGGTTTAATTGTGTGAGGTTGGCTACATAGCTGAAGAGGGCTTTGGCATCGAATACCAGGTCGTGTATCTTCGAGGCGTAATAGTCCCTCTTGGATCTTAGGGTGCTTGATTTGTATTGGTGCAGAGATGATTTGTAGATTGAAAGGGTGTTGGTTCCTGGGTTTTTGCGCCATTTAGCCTCATTTTGTCTTAGTTGGAGTTTGAGCTTTCTTAGTTCTGAGGAGAACCAGGGCTGTCTTTTGGAGGAATTCTGGTGTGGTTTTTTTGTAATTGAAGGGCATAGCTTGTTAGCTATAGTTTCGGTGATTGTGTTCCATGATCGAAGTGCTGAGTTCGGATCTGTAAGGTCCAGTTGGTGGAGTTGAGGTGATAGGTGATTAGTTGAAAGTCTTGTTTCTCTTTTTTACCAGATAGGTACCTGCTTTTTCTCATCTTTATACTGGATAGGCATCAGATGTGGGTAAACACCTTGTGGGTGCCATTACTTCTCTTTTCCTGTTTCCTCAGCTGGATACTGAATGTGTATCCTCTCCTTCAAAATTCTGCCATCTGGGGAACAGACATTCTCTGACTGATTAAACTAAATGGGAAATGAACAAGCTCTCAAACAAAAAAGAAAGGAAAGGAAGGGTGGAAAAACTTCAGAAGTTCCAAAATGAAGAACTTTTTCTCAAAAGGGTAAAACAATTAGAAAGTCTTTTTAATCTCCAAAAATCCATGTCCCACATTGAGCCAAGGGTTTCTTCTGGAAAAAGGAACTGACAAGAAATACTCCTCTCCCTTAGACTTTCAACTCAAAAATCCACAACTCCTCTAGATGTATCTTTCGGATACTGACACAGGAAACAACCATTGCAGCAGCTTCACATTATTATTTTATTATTTGCATTTATGGGCTGCTGCGGCAAAGGTGGAATGTTCTCATCTCCTAAATGCAGAGCTCTTTCTACAAAGCCACACCTTTGTAAGGTTCCCAATGGGCCCTGCACTTTATATTGCATTTTTCTTTCTATTCCAACTATCTGAAGTCCCCAAACTCAGTCCTCGGGGGCTGCCACCCAGTTAGATTTTCAGGATTTCCACAATGAACCTATCTATCTCCATACAATGGAGACAGTACATGCAAATAGATCTCATGCATTCTGATTGTGGCAATCCTGAAAACCCGACTGGGTGGCAGTCCTTGAGGACAGAGTTGGGGACCCCTGATCTATTGGATCACACTTGCTTGTTGTAAACTAATACAGTGGTGCCCAAACCTTTTTCTGTGCTGTAGCACACCTGGCACAAGGTTCACTTCATTGCGGCACATCATTGCCTTTACCATCACCATAAGTAAGAAGTTGCCATACCTGATCTGACAGGAGCCTAGCATCCTCTTTCCAACAGTGGCAAATCCAGGTTGCAAGTACCTGGCAAGGTCCCAAACATTAACTAGATCCCATGCTACTAATGCCAGTAATAGCAGTGGCTATTCCCTAAGTCAACTTGACTAATAGCAGTTTATGAACTTCTTTTCCAGGAATTTATCCAAACCTTTTTTAAACCCAGCTAAGCTAACTACCCTAACCACATCCTCTGGCAATGAATTCCAGAGCTTAATTGTGCATTGAATGAAAAAGGATTTTCTCCAATTTGTTTTAAATGCGCTACTTGTTAACTTCATGGGATGCCCCTAGTCCTTCTATTATCAGAAAGGGTAAACAATCAATTTGCATTTACCCATTCTAGTCCTCCCATGATTTTATAGACCTCCATCATATCCTCCCCTCAGCCATCTTCTCCAAGCTGAACAGCCCTAGCCTTTCCTCACAGGGAAGCCATTCCATCCCCTTTAACACTTCTCTTCCCTTCCCTCTGCCCCTACTTTGCTGGCATCATCACCTCTCTCCTCCACCCTCCATGTCATAATCACTTCTTTTTCCTTTCCCCTGGCATCATCTTCTTCCCATCCCTCTCCTTTCACATCCCTTGGCATCATCACCATCTTCCCGCTCCCCCCACCATCATCATCATCCCCTTCCCTCTCCTGCCACCCCTCTCCCCCACCTCCTGGTATCATCATCTCTCTCTCTCCACCCTTCTCCCACACCTCTTGGCATAATCATCACTTTCCCTCTTCCTCCATTCCTCTCCCCACCTCCTGGCATCATCACCACCTTTCCTTTCCCTCCATTCCTCTCCCCACCCCTGACACCATCATCACCTATCTCCCTCCACCACCACCACCACCATCATAATCACTTTCCCTTCTCTTTCCCCTTGGCATCATCAAATTCTTCCCTTCCCTCTCCCTCCACCATCCTTATCATTATCATCATACCCTTTCCTCTCCCTCCACCCCTCTCCCCCACTACCTGTCATCATCATCCACCTCCCTCTCTCCTGCAACCCCTTGCATCATCATCCCCTTCCCTCTCCCTCCCCCACTACCTGGTATCATCACCTTCCCTCTCCACCTTCCCCAGCATCATCACCACCTTCTCTCGCCCTCCTTTCCTCTCTCCTGGCATCATCACCTTCCTTTTTCTTCCCTGTCCCCCACCTCCCTGGAATCACCACCTAAACTTTCCCTCTTCCCCCTAATCCTTGTTGCAAATTCAGCTGTCTGTTTCTCCTCCCCCTGTTCTGGAAATGGCAGAAATCTAAGCAGCGCATATCCCGTGCTGTTTCTTCCTCCGTTGGCTTCCCTCTGCAAGCAGAACTGCACAGGTCAGCAAGTCTGGGAAGAGTACGGGGCCCTGTACAGTTTTCTATTGCAGATGAAAAACATGAAAGGGGGAAGCAGAGGCTGCAGTAAATAAGCCTGCTCTCCGCTCCCCCCTCCCCCAACCTTCTGGTGGGAGGACATCCTGCAGGCAGGAGAGAATGAAGAAATTAAGACTGCAGCCACGGCACACCTGCACTTCACCCATGGCACACCAGTTGGGAAACGCTGAATAAGTATATGGGAAATTTAATTGTTTTGTTTCCATTTATTCCAAATTATATTTTCTGCCCTTCTACTTGATTTTCTTATTGGGGGGGGGGGGGGGGATAGGGGAAGATATATATATTTTTTTTTATTTTGGTTTTAATATTTATTTTGGTTTGGTTCATTTGCCAAACCAAAACAACCATTAAGAGAAAACCAAAATAAAAAAATTAAACAGGCCTCCCTGGGCCCCCCCACTGCCGCTTCACAGAACCTTTTTTTTTTCCTCTGCCCCCACACCTAGCTGGGCTGAGCCAAGGATTCTCTGAGCTCCTCCGATTCCCCCCTCCTGCCTCCCTAGAAATCGGCCAGGGTAGGGGATTTACTGCTTCCATGGGGGTCCCGGGCAAGAGAAAGGGGCAGAAGCAATCCCCACTGTTATGGTTGTACAAGAATATGGCACCAGCCAGCTCCAAGATGGGCATCATTTTGATGTCACGTTGATGCATGTCTCTGATCTGGGTGCTATTTTTAAATAGACATGGCAGAGCAGGAGCAAGTGGGGATTGCTTCTGTTCCTTTCTCTTGCTAGGACACCTATGTAAGGAGTAAGTGAGGGTCAGGAAGGTCCCCAATTCCAAATGATTTCTGAGGACCAGGAGGAAGCTCAGAGGGGCCCAGGGTGGCACCAGCTAGGCTTGTTCAGCCCAGCTGAATAGGCCCAGACTCTGGCATCTTGGCCTGGGTATGGGGGGGGGGGTGGGCAGAGGCAGGCCTGGCTGTGCTGGGCAGCAGGGCCTCTTTTTTTTTTTTCCCTTCTTGTCAAAACAAAAAAAATATGAAAAACCAGAACATTTCTTTTGTAAGTGCCATGCATTCGTTTTGTGTAACATGAACCAAAACAAAAATGGGCTGTTTTGGTTCACATGACCCTTTCATTTCAAAAGAACGCATATCCCTCGTTTTATAGATAGATTATAGATGTACACATACAATCAATCGGTGAACATCCACATAAGCAAGTGTATACAAATATTAGGCATGGAAAAATTACAAAGCAAGTGGAAAGAGCAGAAGAGACTTACCTGGATTCTGTGATGCTGCAGCAGTAGCTGCCACTCCTCCTGCCGCTGCTCCGGCCTGAACGGAACTCTTCTCGTGACTTTCTGAGACTGAAGTATTCCGTCAATTTGCCAAACGAAGCCATGGCGCAGGGGATTTGGCAGTGCATGCACCCAAAAAAAAAAACCGCACGTGTCTTACGGCCACCCACACTTGTGAAAGTGTAAGTCCCCTACCTCCTACAGTACACCCGGGTCATGGCACAAACCGATGGCATGTCAACTGAGAGCAAGACCGCAAGAAATGTAAGCTTCTTTATTAGTTCAAGGTTTCGAAGTGTAGCTTTGAATCATTGGAAAAAAATGTGGGACAGGAAAACCACAAGAAATACATGAGATTATATGACTTGTGAAGCTGCAAAATTGAACAGAAAAGTGTCAACATGGTATTAATTCACTACTCAGAAGTGCGTTAAGCAGACGAGAAGATCCTGCCAGACATTGTAATCACCAATGAAGAGGGGAGAGGTCTATCTCAAATTAAGTAGAATGGGGAAAGGGTCTTGAATCACTTCTTAAGCAGAGTACATGTGACCTGGGAACAGATCGAAAGCTCATAGCAAAAGGCAGTCAAGTGCCAAAAGTTCAATGCTTTCCCTTATTTGAAAAGTGAACATTTGACGAACTCTTTCCTTTTTATATCTTCCTGATTGCTATCCAAGGGGAGAAACCACACAGACGGCTGCCCTAGTAGCATCTTGTCCAGCAGTTCATCACCACAGCGCAGCAGGACTGAGATGAAGCGCTGTAAGCAGTAGAGAGACAGCTAGCCACAGAAACCATCCAACACTCTGCAAATCGTAGTGCTTAAAGGAACAAAAACGAATGGCACGTGCAAAGCTAGCCACTGTTCTGCGGGCCTATAAAAAACTTTTCTTATTGCAGCAAGAAAGCCCACAGTTGCAATAAAAGTTACAGACTACGACTGACCCGCTGCAAAAGGACTGCCACTGGCCAAGCTCAGAAGGCAGCACTTCATTACCAACGCAACTCGAGAGCGAGAAAAGCAGCCTCGGAACCTCATTGACGGCTGAGCTCTGGCAGCGTATACGGGGAAATAAGCATTCGCCCTTATTAGAAAGAATAATTAATAATAATGCCCTGAAAGTGAGTGGATCCGGGAAGGAAGTGGCTCAATAGCCCAAAGGTAAGCTCGAGACGGGCAGTCTTCCCAGTGGGAATTTCATGGGTGCTAACCCTGTCTCTGACATCTTGTCAAGTCACAACATTGTTCTTTGCCTGTAGCATCCCTACCGCCGCAATCGGTACAACGGCTGGGGGTTATACTTCCTGAATGCTGTGCACTGACAGCAGTCAACAGATAGTAAATACTGTTGGGGGGAAAAAAAACAAAACAAGCAAACAACTCAGAAGTAAACAGAAAGCTAAGCGACAGCCACTGAGCTGTCGCTTAGCTTTCACACCACAGCTGCAAATACGACAATTAAGTTGCCCAAGAACTGCATTCTGGAAACACAAACCGCGGTACAACCAACGTAATCATCACGGATACCGATGACAATGGCTAAAACGCGGGTACGCAGGGAGAGACAGACAAGTGCATTCATTCCAGATGCCACCACACCTTCCTCCACCTTTCAGGCGCAAATACAATGCCGATGAATTTAAAGAAAAAAACCCCAAAAGCAGACCCAGCTGCTCTGCTTCCCTGGCATCAGCCAATGCAATCAGGAGCAGCCAAGCCAGGCATTTCCTTGGTGCCGTCCACCTTCTGCAAAAGGAGCAGCCAGGCGTCCCCTCCTGCCAACTTAACACTTTTCTACCTTCGCTTTACCTGCTTCAAGGGGCGCCACCACGGCACAGATCCGGCGGGCTTCCACCGCCCTGGGAAAAATAAAAAAGGGGGAATGGGAGAGGAGCGAAACCCCACGAAAGCCGTCCCCAGACACAAAGCAGCCGAACACAATCGCCCCGAGTGCGTCCCGTCGCCCAGAGGCGCTCACTGAGCAGGCTCCCCCCCCCCCCCCCCCCCCCCCCCCAGCTCCAGGAGCAGAAGAATCCCAAACAGAAAACAAGTATCAATCGAGCCCCTCCGAC
Source organism: Rhinatrema bivittatum (assembly GCF_901001135.1). Lineage (NCBI taxonomy): Eukaryota > Metazoa > Chordata > Amphibia > Gymnophiona > Rhinatrematidae > Rhinatrema > Rhinatrema bivittatum. The sequence continues at coordinate 39,720,774 of NC_042628.1, forward strand.
ACAAGCTCCAGCATCGCTGCACGGGGGGAGGCAATGCAAGCTCTCCTGCTTCAATGATCCATCAACCGCAGGGCTAGGTTAAGGCATGGGGGGGGGGGGGGAGCAAAATAATAAACAGACTAGAAAAAAAAAAACCAAACATAATCCAATTTGCATGGAACACTTGCCAATTTGTTCCAGCCGAGCAGACTGGGTAACTGTACTCTCTCTCTCTCTCTCAGGAAGCAGCAGCATTGCATTCCCTGTAGTCTCCAGTCAGGCTCGCGCTCCCTCCCTGCAGCAGGTACAAACCCTCCGCACCCTCTCTTTCTCCATTAATATTGCATAAGTGAAAAGTGCCGACTCCAGACCCGTTTGCACCTCACTAAAATGCCTGGCTCATCCTCTCCCTCCCTCCTTCAACCCCCCCACACCCAAGCCCAACTTCATCTCTGCTTATCTACTCTTTAATTTTATTTAAATTTTGTAATCAACTGACTTGCCGAGAGGTGGTTGGGGGCTCTCTCTCACTCGCACACACAGGCTTTTTCTGGTTTGGTTTTTTTTTTTTTTCTCCTCTCTAACCATTCAAAGCCTAGCATCCTCAATGAAATGCAACCCTTAAAGAGAAAGAATAATAAAGAAAGGGGGAGGGGAAGAACAGCAAGGAGAGACAGCGAAGATGGCTCTGTTCCCTCGCTCTCTGCATCGCAGCAAGGTAAGAGCAGAAGCTCCGGAGACGTGGCTCAAGATTATGCTCGAGTTGGCGAAGCCTTTACCAAATACTGTGCACCAAAGGAGGAGGAGACGATCAGATCTATGGAAAACAGTGAATCGGCCATAAAAATTAATAGTGCAACCACCACATTAATTAATCTCTTCACAGCTGCAGCTCTCCGTGACCCTAATGTAAGACAATGGCCATTGCACCAGTGCTCACAACTCCTATCTGCCTTCCTTCGAGGTCCCCAGCAAGTCAGATTTTCAGCTTAGCATACTTACATATGATATATATATATATATATATATATATATATATATAAATCATCTGCATAGATGTCTAATTCATATATAAGCTAGGATGCCCTACTTCCCTCCCCCTCCAAAAAAAACAAAAACAGAGGGGGAGTTACCCCTCTCCACCACCACTGGTATCCTCCCACCCCCACCCCTAGTGAATCAGAGTTGAAAATCCTGCCACAAAATATGGGGGGTGTCCTTTCAAAGTTAGGGGTGAACACAACCAAAATCCCCAAAGTAAATAATTAAGACCGGAATGAGGGGCTACCATGTGAGCAGGTGCCTTCTTGTTCTGCAGTGAAAATATGGATCCCTTTCCATACAATCGTACAAACAGGGTGGATTTTGCTCTCCCCCTGCAAGGAGAAAGAGAATGCACTGCTTCCCTTTAGAGAGACGCAGGTTCCATTTTCTGGGATTTCATGAAATTGTCATATTGAGGTAAAAAAAAATAAAAATAAAAAGATCCTCCTTTAATACGAAGTGCAACATTTCCGGAAAGCAAAACACCTGTTGTCAGGGTTATATTAAGAAGAGCAGGCTCTCTTTGGATTGCATTTGTATGCATATGTATTTACAGGTATCTTTCTCTTTATTTGTTTATTTATTTACTTTTGTAGGCTTTGGTCAGGAACTATGCAGGTAAAAATGGGGTACAGCAGACCATCTGAGACCCACCAGCGTAGATTTTTCAGTCTGCTAAAAGTATGCATGTATTTTCACAATGCATTTTCTTAAAGGGAATCGCTCCCAGGAGGGGAAATAACTTGATCAGGGAAGAAAGCCAAGTGCATACACTCAAGCTTCAAAAATGTTCGCTTGTAGGGGTGCGTAGACTTTTTAGCCACATAAGCTGATATTAAAAAAAAAAAAAAAAAAAAAGTATGTGGATACCCAAATTATGTTTAAACATTGACTGGAATAAGTGCATAGAGCAACGTTTCCCATGCCTCTCCTGGAGGTACACCTAGCCAATCGGATGTTCAGGATTGCCACATATGCATGAGATAGATTTGCATACCCTAGGGTCTCCAATGTATGCAGATCTCTCTCATACAGATTCATTATGGATATCCTGAAAACCCAAATGGTCAGGTGTGCCTCCAGGAGAGGGTTGGGGAAAAACTGGCATAGAGTGCCAGTGAGGTGCTGTATTGAAGGGATACCCCCTATGAATATTCCACTGGCACATAATATTAGTTTGATAACATATTAGGATACTAAATCTATTTGAAAAATAATTTTAAAAAAACCACTTGGATCCATGGCGATGACTGAGTCAGCATAAGATTCTAAATTCATTTACTTGCAACTTTTAGTGGATTCATTGGAGAAAAGGGCAGAACCAGCCTAGTGGCTCACTGGCAGTGCAGAGATGTGGGTTCTATTCCTGCCTGCGGCCCTCTTTATTACAAGGATTTGTTACTTGCTCTCCCTACTGGAGTACTCAAAGCATGGTACAGGACTGCAGAGCAACTCACATACAGAATAAAATAGATAATGTTATACATAACCATACAGTATAAAAAGCAATGGGGGTCAAAATTCAGATGGTTTTTGTTCAGCCAAGTTTGGGACTTGGACAAACAGCGGATCTTAAATTTCCTGCTGCTCTGACAGTCTCAAACTTATACGGCTATCTATTTAACTAGGTAAAAGTTAGGAAGGTAAGTTGTAGGCACTCCAGGATGGAGTTGTGTTAGGCAGATAGCTTATCCGACTAACTCTGGTCATGCCAGAGAGTAGTCCTAGCCAGGTAGATTTCTCCACCTAAGTAGGACTTTATCTGGCTGTACTCAACGAGTGCCTAATCAACAGTACTCCACTGAATATCCGTGACATTTATGCAGCTATAATTAGCCGAGTAAATTGTCTGCTTGCTGTGCTGCTGAGTATTGACTTCATAACATGATAACAAGCTGAATTTGTTTCCTGAATGATAAAAGTCGATGATTTGATACATAATACATAAACACAGAAACAATGGAGCTGAAGGTAGAGTGTTGGGAGTGAAAGGGTCAGAGGTGTAAGGTCCAGTTTTTGCTTACTGGCTAAGGTGGGTTAGTTTGGTAGAAGAGCCAGGACTTCACTGTGCGGCAGAATGTCAGTAGGCTGGTGATCAGACTGGCTCATGTTGAGAGAGAATTCCAGAGCACAGGGAGGAAGGATGAGAAGAGACACTCACGAGTGCAGGCCAGCCTGGAGGATGAGGAGCTGAAGGAGTGCCTCTCTTTTGGATCTTGGTCTGTGGGAGGGTTTGCAGGGAGACAAACAGGTCCCTCAGATAAATTTGACCTTGGTCAATCAGTGACGTGAAGGCTATGCAGAGGTCTTTGAATGGGGCTCAGTAGGGGACTGGTGGTCAGTATAGGTTCTGGAGGATTGGGCTAATGTGGTCCCTGTAGCTGTAATCAGATAACATCTGTGCTGCAGCATTATGCACTAATAGGTGCATTTTCAAAGAACTTACAAATATAAATGTAACATACTATTGTAGCAATTTTCAAAAGCCATTTACCCATACTAAGCCCTAAAACCTATTGACATTTCAATGGCATATATATATTATAGTTTTCCAAAACCCACTTACATGCACTATGTGTAGACCAGTGCTTCCCATCCCTCTCCTAGAGGCATATTAAACTAGTCAGATGTTCAGGAAATCCATAATGAATATGCATGAGATAGATTAGCATACCTGGTCATGTATGCAAATCTATCTCTTGCATATTCATTGTGGCAATCCTGAACATCTGACCGGATAGGTGTGCCTCCAGGAAAGGGTTGGGAAACACTGCCGTAGACATTTTAAGAGCCACTGCAGTAGTCTAGCCAGGATAGGACAGATGCATATATCAGAGTGGCCGGGTTGTCTATCAACATAAGGTTTTATATACTTCAGCTGCTGGAGGTGTCATTTCTTGCAACTGTAGATCAGCCGAGTCTGGGGATGCTGCTGAGAGGCAGCATTTACAGAAGGGCTTCCCAAACCTATCCTGGGGACCCCACAGTCATTCGGGTTTTCAGGATATCCACCATGAATTTGCATGAGATAGATTTTTATAAACAGACTCCATGATATGTAAATATATTTCATGCATATTCATGGTGGATATCCTGAAAACCCGACTGGTTGTGGGGTCCCCAGGACTGATCTGGGAAGCCCTGATTTATAGCTTCTTGTGTGTGGGGGGTGGGGATGGAAGGAAGTTGTCATCATGCAACAGTGGATGGAAGGAAGTTGTCATCATGCAACAGTGACATTTAGTGGCCAGTTTGTTCTGAAATGAGCCCTGTTCCATGGGCTGGAGCCAAGGACTATAGCCACAATGATAAGACTAAAGAAGTTGAGAGGGGGGATATAAAATGGGGTGGGGTGTGGGGAGAATTCTCTGAGCAGTTACAAATGAAGGCTTATGGCGGCAGATCCTAGCCCTGGCTCTTGATTGAGCTGGAAACCCAGTGGAGCAAGAAGAAATTACTGGGTCAAATAAATAAATAAATAAGCAATGAACAAAAGGGATTACACAAACAGCTAGTTAAAAATCCACATTTTATTAGCATTTCCTTAAAGTCATACAGCAGGCATACAGGCTAAGACAAAGAAATCCCCCAGCACTTTGTGTGTCACCTGGTGTTCTCAAGCCGCATTCATTTTTGGTGGATTAGCAAGCAGTGGCCGAGGAAGGACTGCGCCCCCCCCCCCCCCCCCTTTATTTAATTTATTTATTTATTGCTTGCTTAAAAGCAGCAGTGGTCTGCAGGCAGGAGGTGCAGTTCAGTCATTAGTGAACTAGAAAGCCAGAGCTCCTGCCACGTAGGTCCGGGCAGTAAAATCAGCAGCTGGATTTCCCTCCCTCTCCAGAGCTGGCAGCATGCCCTCCCGTGACAGGTTGCATTGTAAACGATGCTGAAATCCTGTTTCGGCAACAAGCACCAATGCAGATCGCAACTATGAACCGAGGCGAAGCTGCTCGAGCAAGGATGCTGACTCCCAACAAAAGGAAGAGAGAACTTTCAGGAGCAGAGCCTGGCTTCAGCAGACAGGCACAGAAACTCCATAAATCAACACAAATAACCCGACCACAAACACTGTAAAATTAAAAACCTGCCTGCTGCAAAACAAGATTTACTTAGGCATTCAGAGGCCAGAGATGAGAACAATCTGAGCACAAATTTATGATATAATGAAAAGTTAAAACAGAAGCTTTGTAGCCAGTGTCACAGAGCAACATGACCACGGATTATTAATTAGATGTCACCCTCTTCATTCTTCTACTTGGTTTCCATTCCACTACTCTGTTTTCTTCTCTTAAAAAAAAAAAAAAAAAGTATCCATGGCTTTTACAGGAGCCCTAGGTGCATGCAGTTTATCAAACTACTTAGCTGTTCATTTATATAACCAAGATCTATTAAAACATTTTTTTTTATAAAATCATAAGATTTGCCATACTGGATCAGACCAAAGGTCCATCAAGCCCAGTATCCTCTTTTCAACAGTGGCCAATCCAGGTCACAAGTACCCGGCAGGGTCCCAAATGGTTGATTTCATTCTACTTTAATTTATATGTATGCAATGGCTTGCAAAAGGCTTCAATACCCTTGTACATGTGACATGCCTTCCAAATGGGCCCTTGTCACTAGTGGGTGGCCCAGGAATAGTTTAGGGAAGTCTGACTATTTTCTGAAGTATAAATGTTTGTTTGAGTTTCAATGTTTGGTACCCCTTTTTTGATGGCTGCAATTTTGGTGAATACCCACCAGATGGCAGCAGGAACGGCGAGAGGTGCATGGTATACAGGTTAATTTCCATAAAGTCCATGGAGGGCCATTTCCAGAAGTTGTTGGTTAATGGGTTTTGTTGGGATTTTCCTTTAAGAGGGTGGGAAGGAAGATTCCCTTAGGGGAAGGACTGCAAGACAATGTCTTGGTAAGAGGACTGACTGGAGAGACTCTGCCATGGACTAGGAGTGAAGAGGGCAGTCAGCCAAGGCTGGTGAGACAGAGGATGCGCACCTTCAAAGGCCTGAGGCGCACAATATATTTCCTCTCACAGGGATTCAGTCTGGGAACCGGCTTGAGAAGAGAAACAAATGGAGAGTCAGACAGATGTTGGATGACTGTAAAAAGAAGAGGAACTACAGAAGCAGAGTGCTGGGGATGCCAGGGATGTCTCAGATATTGGCTTGGTGGTGAATCAAGAGCAAGTGGGTACCTGGCTGCCTGATGTGAGTACTTGATTTGGAATAGGGTGATGAGAATAGGTGGAGCAGCAGGAAACTATTCTTTTATCGGTGGACAAAAAAAAAAAAGAGGCGGCTCTTGAGACTGAGATGTCTAACTGAAATGCAACAAAAGGGAAACCGGCAGCAAACAACCTTCACAATCACTCTTCCATCAAAACAAAGGTTATATTGAATCAAAATACAATCAAAAATTGAATTTGAGAAGTGCCGCATCAGCAAGCCTGACAACGTGTTCTAAAGTATGCACTAGAACCGTTCCGTCTGATAATCATTTGCAGCTAGATGATGATTCTTGAACATCTTTGTAATACCAATTTTATATGCTGTGTCCCGTAAAACAGTGGTTGAGTCTTAAACCCGCCCGACAACGGCCGGTGGTTCGCTACGTTACCTCCTAGCTTCTTCAGGGGTAAATGAACTGATCAAATCTCTTCATGAAACAGACGCCAAGTCACGAAGAAATTCACGGGAAAGTTTCCCGTGAATTTGATATATGGGACCAAGGTTTAGTGCTCTTTTTGTTGTATAACTGAAATGCAAACCATTTATTTCTATAGGAGTGGGAAAGAAGTGACATAGCATTGTTTAAGACTGGAAATGTGTTATTAGTGTAACTTGTTGATCACTGTTGGATTAATATCTGGAACTTGGTATCTTGGCTGTAAAGCCTGTGAGCTTTGATAACGACCAAAACCACTATGCTACCTTCTATGCATCTTGTAAAATGTTGCTTTGCTGGTAATTGCAGTAAGTAAAAGTTTAAGCGTTCTGACATATCTTGGTGCATTGTTAAATGGGGATTGTCTACCAGTAACAACCATAGGGACAGGAGAGGTAGAGTTCACAGAGGGGAGACCTCAGCAGTTGACGTACCTGTTCTGACTCAGGATAGTACATCCCATCTGCTTCTGGACTGCTCCACTATACTGTCTGTCTGACCATCTTTTTTTCTTACCAAACCTTCTCTGAGAGATTGGCTCTCAAGTGTCTCTCATTTTATGTGCCCTGTCCATTTGCATTGTGCTGTCCAAAAAATACAGAACATGCAAAGTAAGAACTTCACTGAAAAAAAAAGTTATAGAAATATTCCAAATGTAATTAAGAATTAAAAAAAAAAAAAGCAAACCAAAAAGTCAATTGCATATATCTTCACACACCCTGACTCAATATTTGATTTATTTACTTTAAAGGATTTATTATCTGCAAGCATTCAAAAAATGTCTGAGACGGAGTACAACAAGGCCATACACACATAATAAAACAAGATAAAATAAAGAATGAACCTGTTGTCCGAGCTCTCTTAAAATGTTTGATAGATATGGATCACAAGTGCTTGAGCAGAGAGTTCCAGAACACAGGACCAGTCACATCAAGGTATGACAATTTCGGAGAAAGAATCTCCAATAAGCCACTATTTTCAGACATTAAAGAGTGTGAGGGTTTATATATCCGCAGTACAGCATTAATCCAAGGGGCAAAGTCACTCTATAACAATTTGAGTATTAGCACAGACCGCTTACATCTGGCATACCACTGAATTGGCAACCAATGAAGGGAAGACAATACAGGGGTAATATGGTCATGCATCTTCATACCAGTCAGAATCCGCATGGCAGAATCCTGCACAATCTATAAAGGCCTGCATGGTGGCAGTCCATTCTGCAGGAATACAAGCCATGAATTAAGGATTAATGTCTTCCAACTTTGCACAGTGGGATGCGGTGTTTTTTTCTCATTCTTCCTGGCAGAAGAGCTCAAGTCCTTTCCTATTGGCTGAGGATTGCCTCTGAATTATGGTCTTCAAGTCTTGCCACAGATTTTCTATTGGATTCAGATCTGGGCTTTGACTGGGCCATGTGAGGACATTCGCTCTCTTCTTCCTGAGCCATTCCATTGTTGCTTTTGCTTTAGGATCATTTTCCTGCTGAAAGGTGAATCCTCCCCAGTCCTAGGTCTAAAGCAGGTTAGAAGAGGTTTTCCTACAGGATTTGCCTGTAAAAGTTGCACCATCCACCTTTTCCTCGATCTTCACAAGCTTCCCCATCCCCACTAATGCAAAATGTCCCTAACCACCTAATGGTGCCACCATCCTGATTTACTGTAGGGATGATGTTAGCAGGCTGATGTGCTGCATTTGCTTTATACCACGTATATCGCTTTGCATGGAGATCAAAAACGTTCCACTGGTTTCTTCAGATCACAAAACCTTTTCCCACATGCATGCAGCGTCCCCCTAAGTGTTTCTTTGCAAATGCTATGCAGCACATCCTGTGGCTTTTCTTCAGCAGTGGCTTCCTTCTTGCACCTTCCAATGCAGGCCATGGTTGTGAAGTAATCTTGCAATGGTTGAACAATCTAAATTTTCCCTACTCTTGGCCAAAGACCTCCGAAATTCTTTACAAGTAACTTTAAAGTGACCTCCCTCTAGCAGTTCCCTTAGCCCAAGATTACTGACTTTGGAGGGAAGGCCTGATCACGGTAGTGTCTTGGAGGTGCCAAATTGTTTTCCACTTTACAATGATGGAACCGACAGTGCCACAAGGGATATTCAAACAATTAAATTTTCATAAAGCTTTTTCCCAATCTGTACCTTTGAATTACATTATCCTGGAGTTCTTCTGGCAGCTCCTTGTTTGACATGTTTTGACCTTTGCTTCAAATTCACTTCATGCAACAGACACAGCTTGATTCTTCACGCAGGATTATTCAAATCAGTTCAGGTACTGCGAGTGGACACAGACGAGCTCTATTTAAATTATTATTGATCTTAAGGCAAATTTTTCTTTTTAACCAGAGCTAATTTGGTGTTGTTATGTCAAAGGATGTAAAGACTTATGTAATCAAGACTGGGTTTTTTTTTTTTTTTTGTTTTTGTTTTTTTTTTTTTTTATTACTTTTGGAATATTTCTATGAATTTGTAATTACATTTCTATAAAAAGATTGTAAGACTTCTGGGGATAGGGAAAAACCTACAGTACCTAAATGTAATCAGCTGTGAAGTACCCAAAAGGTGGAATATAAATCAAATAAATAAATAAATGCTCTTTTATGATGAAAGTTTGGAGTATGTTGTGTAGATCAGTGAAATAAACTCCTACTTTAATGCATTTTGATTTGTACTATTTTAGACAGCAAAATGTGAAAAAATGTACAAGTGTGAAGACTTTTCAAAGGCACTATGACACGTATATACACACATATAGCTGAACAACTCTGACCTATACTAGGCTTGAAATAAAAATTTCATTCAATACTTCAGTTTTGGTTTTTTTTTCTGATGGATTTAAGTCTAACACAGATGGCATATTTTTTTTGTAAAGTACAATTTGTATACTTGATTTCCAAGGATGGTAAATAAGGACCAAACATCATGAAGGCTTATTTTGCTAAGTTGGCTAGGCTAGGTGCAAGTAGATGGGTACTTATTTTCATACCCACATAATCTGCAGTGAATTTTCACAGAGAAACTTCCCATTTAACACTTAAGCTTGTGAAGGAATAGAGGCAGAATTACATGTGTACGCTTGCAAAAACAATTCCACATCATAAGGTTTATGCCACCATCCTAAAAATGCTCCTGGAAATGCCTGTTTTTTTAATGCAGCTGAAAGTACATATGTCTTTTAACCACTCTGAGGGGTGCAATGTTCAACACTGGGGAATACAGCTGCCTAACTCTCTCTCTGAAAACTGATCTTCATGTAACATACAGATACATACTCACACACATGCTGTAGCACACACTATAACATACTGTACATACAACACAAACATACAATATCTCAGAAAAAACACTTGCCTTCCTCCTCCCCTCTCTGCATCATATCATTTCATGTGCAAGACTGAACAGGATCATGCCCAAGATTTGTGAATAGTGGGTGTCAAGTCGCAGGCCAACATACCTGAATCATCAGCAAAGGCGATCCACCGAGTTCATGAACCAGGCAAGCAAATCTAAAGGCAGGCATCAAACTGCAGAGTGAAATAATAAAAGCACTCACACAAATGTAATTTCTCAAAGGAGTAGGTCATAGGGCCATCATGCATAAGCACAAAGTTTCACCTTATTGTTGTGCTCATATATAATCATGGGTCCTAATAGGTAATTTAAAAAAAATGTTTTATTTCCACATAAAATTATTTAAAATCATTACTTCCCTGGAATATTGCCTGACATATCACATCACGTTCCAAGGCTTATGCTCTGCTTCAGGGGCTTTAATATTTCCCTTTTCTCAGCCACTTCTTCATATTCACTCTGATTTATTCTCCAGCTTCAAGATAACTGCAAAAACAAACAGAGAGATTTATATTCCTTCATTGACCAATCATCTTTTCTGGCATTATTTGAATGTTTACTCATAATTGGAGATACTGATAGAACCTTTAACCAATCATAAGGTCTCTTTGATCATACCATGGGTCCCCTATTTTACCAAGGATTTTTACATAGAAATTGAATGGGAGAAAACCTTTAGTAAATCAGGCTCCATATTTGTTATAAATACCAAAAAGCGCTATTTATTTATTTAAAGGAAAGCACTCCAATCAAATTCAGTATTCATTCTCACTCCCTCTGATACAATAGCTGCTCATGATCTCCCCCATGCCAATCCAGTTGCTCTTGGTCAATAATCACCCATTGAATATCAGTGAAGGAATGTTGATGAACAAAGTGACCGACCACTTGTGCTTCCATTTTCTATGTATTAATGCAGCTTTTATGTTCAAAAAGACTTGTTTGTTTTTCTTTCTTTTCTTTATCATCATCCGCTTGGTCTTCCCAATATGATACTGTTTACATGAACATTCAACAAGGTAGACAACAAACGTAGATCTACAATTGGTAAACTGCTTCAATAAAATGTTCACACAACTAAGGTAATTGTGTCTTCTTTCATAGCAAATGCAGGCATTGCACAGCTTCCACATAGATCATTGCCTTTCATTCAATACTATACACAGAAACATAGAAATGTCGGCAGAAAACCAAATGGTCCATCCAGTCTGCCCAGCAAGCTTATGTTAATATCTGCTGCACCCTGTAGGTTACCCTACGCTTATCAGTTTCCCACACTGTGAAAGACAGGGTCCTTGTTGGTTGATGTTAGAATCCAGTTCCCCCTTATGCCTTGCCATTGAAGTAGAAAGCAATGTTAGAACTGCATTAACAGCATCAAGGCTTATTTGGGGCAGTAACCGCTGCATCAGCAAGTTACCCTCATATTTGTTTCCCCAGACCGCATAAGTCAGAGCTTTGTTGGTTGCTGTATGAATCCAATTCTCCTTTTCCCCCTGACATGGAAGCAGAGAGCAATGATGGAGTAACACCAACAGTATCAAGGCTTATTGGTTGAAGGGTAGTAACCACCACACCAGCAATTTACTCCATGCACTCTTTTCTTCTTGTTCATCCTTCAGCCTTTAGGGATCCACAGTATTTACGCCAATGCAGTTTTAAATTCCTTCACTGCTTTGATTTTCACCACCTCCTCCGGGAGGGCATTCCAGGCATCCACCACCCTCTCCGTGAAGAAATATTTTCTGATGTTGGTTCTGAGACATCCCCCCTGGAGTTTCATTTTGTGACCCTAGCTCTACTGATTTCTTTGCAACGGAAAAGGTTTGATGTTTGTACATCATTAAAACCTTTCAGGCATCTGAATGTCTGTATCATATCACCCCTGCGCCTCTTCTCTTCCAGGGTATACATATTCATATCCTTCAGTCTCTCTCCATAGGCCTTCTGATACTGACCCCACACCAGTTTGGTAGCCATTCTCTGGACCACCTCCATCCTGTCTCCATCCCTTTTGAGATAAGGGCTCCAGAACTGAGGCTTCACCAAGGACCTGTACAAGGGCATCACCACCCCCATCTTCTTACTGGTTATTCATCTCTCTATGCAGCCTAGCATTCTTCTGGCTTTAGCTATTGCCTTGTCTCATTACTTTGCCATCTTTAGATCAGACACTATTCACACCTAGGTCTCTTTCACAATCCGTAGTCATTAGTCTTTCACCGCCCACCACATAAAGCTGTTTTGGATTGCCGCACCCCAGATGCATGACTCTGCACTTCTTGACATTGAATTCCAGCTGCCAAATCTTTGATCATTCTTCAAGTTTTTTTAAATCACTTTTCATTCTCTCTACTCCTTCAGATGTGCTCACTCTGTTACAGATCTTAGTATCATCCACAAATATTCAAACTTTACCTTTTATCCCATCTGCCAGGTCACTCACAAAGATATTGAACAGAATCGGTCCCAAAACCGATCCCTGTGGCACTCCATTTACACCGTTCTTTCTCCATTTACCATTACTTGCTGTCTCCTGTCAGTCAACCAGTTTGCAATCCATGCTACTACCTTGGCACCCACTCCCAGACTTCTCATTTTGTTCATGAGTCTTCTTATGTGGGATTGTATCAAAAGCTTTACTAAAATCCAAGTAAATCACATCGAGCGCTCTTCCCCGATTCAATTCTCTAGTCACCCAATCAAAAAAAATCAATCCGATTTGTCTGACAGGACCTTCCCCTGGTAAATCCATGCTGCTTTGGGTTGAGCAACCCACCAAATTGCAGATAGTTCATTATCCTTTCCTTCAGCAGAGTCTCAATTTTCCTACCACCGACGAGATGCTAACCGGCCTGTAGTTTCCAGCCTCCTCTCTGCTCCCACTCTTATGAAGTGGAACCACCACCACTCTTCTCCAATCTTGCAGCACCACTCCCGTTTCCAGGGATCTACTGAACAGGTCCTTTAGTGGACTCACCAGCACATCTCTGAGCTCCTTCAGTATCCTTGGATGTACCTCATCCAGCCCCATGGCTTTGTCCACTTTCAGGTTTCCTAGCTCTTCCCATAGATTCTCTTCTGTAAACATCTTAAAAACAATAGAACGGATAGTTTAGTAAGACTCGATCTAACTATATTTTCTTTTATATTTCTTCCCCAGGAAAACAAACACCTTGGTGTTTCCTGGAAAACAGAATATCTTCGGCGAGCTGCCCAGTATCCCTCCTAATAACACAGATCTGGGATATAGCTTTCGTGCATCTCCCCACAAGTTAAACGACTCAAAGTGGATTTTGGTCTATTTTCCAACAAACGTTCTCAATTAGAACATTATGAGGAATCACAAATACCTTTATACACTGGTTTAAACATTTTTATTGAAGCCGTTTCAGAGGGAAAGAGTGTGTATATCCACGTCAACTCGCTTCACCCAGCAGAAATGAATACTGAATTTGATTGGAGTGTTTTCCTTTAAATAAACAAATAAAGCACTTTTTGTTATTTATAACAAATATGTGACCTTGGGTGAGTCACTTTACCCTCTGCTGCCTCAGGTACAAAATTAGATTGTAAGCCCTGTGAGGATAGGGAAATACCTATAGTACCTGAATGTAATTCACTTTGATGTACACTGTGAAGTGCTGAAAAGCGAAATATAAAAATCTAAATAAAATAAATATGGTTAGATCAAAGAGACTGTGTAATTGGCTACTGGTTCTATCAGTACCTCCAATCCTGAGAATGTATTCAAATAATGCCAGAAAATATGATCGGTCAATGTGGGCATTTAAACCTCTGTTTGTGTTTGCAGTTACCTTGAAGGCAGAGAGTAAAGCAAAGTGAAATATGAAGTCGTGGCTGTGAAAGGAGAAATTATTAAAGCCTCTGAAAAAGAGTATAAGCCTCAAATCGTGCTATGTCAGGCAATATTCCAGGAAAGAAATGATTTTAAATGCAAGTAAAAGATGTTTGTAAAAATGACCTATCTGGACCCATGATTATATAAGAGAGCAATAATAAGATAAAACTGTATACCTTATGCTCATGTACAATCGACCTTTGACAGAGCCCTTTGAGTAATTACATTTGTGAGTATTTATTTTTTTTTTTTGTCATTTCATGGTTTGTGCATTCACATATTGGCTCTTCTACTTACTGTGATTTTTAACCAACTGCAGATTGTCACTGTGCCAGCAAAGGTCTCACTGGTAGGGCCAGCGGAAGCACTAGACGAACTAGGCGGGAGCCTAGGATGCCAGGGTCCCAGGGGCAGCAGCAGCAAAAGCCAGTGACCCACCCGTCCTCAACCGACCCAGCGCTTCTGTCAGCCGTGCGGTAACCTGGCCCCCCCTCAGGTCACTTGTGGTGGCTTCCTCAGGCCGGACCATGGCTCGCATCGCCTTCCACCATCTTGCTCCAGCTTCCTCCACGTGGAGGAGTGTAAGACAGTGTGCGAGTCCAGGCGGGGCAGGGCAGAAGGCACCTAGGGCGCCTAATACCCTTGCATCGGCCCTGCTCACTGGCTTTATATCTTGGTCCTTGATAATATTCCACCTGCTCCTATTCCAATCACAGCTATTCGCAGGTGTGTTTTAGGGTCTCCTTTGATAAGTCAAATACATACTAAAGACCTTCCTTGTTTTCATGTGGTGCTACTCTTTACTTTCCTGTCCTGGTGCTCACGTTCAGTGCTTCACATCCCAGTGCTCTGGCCACAGAACCCCTCACATGTCTGCTAGACATTATGAAGGACTGATGGATGGTGTAGGAAGGACCATGAGCCACATGCTATAATCCAGTCTTCCCACTAGAACTTTTCGGAAGTGCAAATGCTATGAAATTTGAATAGACAGATATACACTGGGGTCTACCTGGCAGAATCTTTATCCCTGGGAGACTAATCCCTATCCTGTTTCTCTTCCATACTTGTTCTACTGCTGAAGGTAGCAAAGAAGTTGTATTCCTTTAAAAAAAAAAAAAGGAAGTTATTATAGCACAGAGTTACTCTACAAAGTCAGCAGGCATTAAGAATTAATCCCTTGTTGACCACTCTAGCATGAGTGAGGTGGAATGGATAAATACAAGATGGTTGTTTACCCTTTCAAATACTAATAAATTTGGACACACTCCATGAAAATAAAAACTAGCAGATTCAAAACAAATTATAGAAAGGACTTTTTCACTCAACACACTGTCAAGCTGTGAAATCTGTTGCCAGAGGATGTGATGAAGGAAACTAGCTTAGCAGGATTTAAGAGAGGTTGGGACAAATTCCTGGAGGAAAAGTCCATAAATTATCATTAGCCAGATAGTCTAAAGAAAGCCATTGCTATCCTTAGGAATGAGTAACAGGAATTAGATCCTACTTTATGGGATCTGCCAGGTATTTACAACCTGGATTGATGACTATCAGAAATAGATCTGTGTCCAGAATCCTGTTTCAGACAGTGGCCAATGCAGGTTGCAATTACCTGGCAGATCCCATAAAGTAAATCAATTCCTATTACTCATTTCCAAGGACAGAAATAGCTTTCTTTAGTCTACCTGACTATCTCTCCAGGAACTTGTCCAAGCCTCTTTTAAATCCCACTATGCTAGTCGCTTTGATCATACCCTCTGGCACCAGATTCCACAGCCTGATAGCATCTCAACAAGGCACTCAATTACTCCTCACGCCTGTTCCTGAAGAAATATGTTTCTCACATTCCTAGATTTACATTAGCTCAACTCCACTATTATCTAGGGTATATCAACTTTCTCTCAATAGCTACATCAGCCTTAGTTACATCAGTACTCATTCATGAGATAGAGGATAACACATCTCCTTACAACAAATAACTCTAGATACCTGACACCACAACTCTTCTTCAGACAGCATCCAATGACTTCTTGGCATCCTCAGCACACTCCTCTCTCCGACCTTTTCTCTTCTGGTCCTTCCATGGGCTATGGGGCCATGTATCTCTCTTACGTTTCCTCTTAGACCCAGGTCGGTTCCCTTGGCTGTTTCCCCATGGAAAGAAACACCAGTTCAGCTTCAGACCTTTCCCCTTGAGGAAGAAAGCCCCTGCAGAGCACTATTCAAAGGAGAAGGGGGTCCCCCAGATTCACCAGCACTCTAGTAGTTCCCTCAAAACTCTTCCCGTCAAACTTTGAACCAGCATTATATACTCCTAAGAACACTCCTCCTATAGGATTCCCCCTTCTCAGTCCTCTCAAAGGAACCACATCATTAAAACCCAATAATCATTCTATCCAAAACTTTCCCATTATGGTACAATGCACAGTACCTACTCATTCACTATATACTCTGCCATCTAGTGGGTATTTACAGAAACTGCTGCATAATTTCTTTTTTTTCTGCCAAACACACACTGCAACTTTATTACAATCTACAAAACCCCAGGAAAAAGTCAAGGCCTCCACTACCCAGGGTTCTCTACCAGGCCATACTCCAGTGACATAGGCCCTATTTGAGAGGCCTAACACAATTTATTTTGATTTATATTGTGCATTTCATCCACTTCAAAATAGATTACATTCAGGTACTGTGGGTATTTCCCTGTCCTCATAGGACTCACAATCTAAGTTTTGTATCTGAGACAACAGAGGGTGAAAAGACTTGCCCAAGGTCACAACAATGGATATGAACCTTGACTTCCCTGGTTTGTAGCCTGCTGTTCTAACCATTAGGCTACTCCTTCACACCTACACTTATGTAGGTGGGGGTAGAAATTTGCTTGTGTTCCCTCCCACCCTCCATCTATTTGTGCAGCTGGCACTTGAGATTTGCAGCATTTTTCTCAACAGCTATCTCAGCACCACTTTCCTCCATGACACTCAAACCTCTTGTTGGCTTCTAGCCTAGGAGCCATAAGCCACTTCCCATTTCCCAAGTGACCTCCTGATAGGGCTCTGCAAGTGGTATCTTCTTGCATGGGAATCTGGCAAAAGCCAGCAAGGAATTGATGCACTTTAGAGAACATATAGAAACAGAAATGACGGCAGAAGACGACCAATCGGCCCATCCAGTCTGCCCAGCAAGCTTCACACTTCTTTCCTTTCATACTTATCTGTTTCTCTTGGCTCTTAGCAACCCTTGGTTCTTTTTCCCTTCCACCCCCACCATTAATGTAGAGAGCAGTGATGGAGCAGCATCCAAGTGAAATATCAAGCTTGATTAGTTAGGGGTAGTAGGGGAAGTAACCGCCGCAACAAGCAAGCTACACCCATACTTATTTGTTTACCCAGACTATGTTATTCAGCCCTTATTGGTTGTTTTTCTTCTCCCCTGCCGTTGAAGCAGAGAGCTATGCTGGATAAGCGTGAAGTATCAGTTTTTCTTCTCCCCTGTCGTTGAAGCAGAGAGCTATGCTGGATATGCATTGAAAGTGAAGTATGCATTGAAAGCCACATTAACTATCAATAAATATTAAATAAGCCTAATAATTGGTAATATCTATAGCCTATGAACTCTCCGTTAGTTTTACATACTCTTACCAAAGGAAGAACAAAGGGGAAGGAGTAGCCTAGTGGTTAGAGCAGTGAGCTATGAACCAAGGAGACCAGGAGTTCCTACTGCTGCTCCTTCTGACCTTGGGCAAGTCACTTTACCATGCATTACCTCAGGTACAAATTTAGATTATGAGCCCTCTGGGGGCAGGGAAATAGGTAATCCACTTTGAAGTGCCAAAAAGAGAATATAAATAAAATTAAGCACCTGCTGAAGGGGGGGGGGGAGTATTTCAGCCAAGCAGGCTTCACTTTAGTGCTCCTTTAAACTTTTCTGCTCCATAACTGTGTAATACTACAAAGCGGCACTCCAGGGGTTTTGACAAGAAATATTTTTCCAGTACAACAAAAGTGCTGTGGAAAGCTGACAGCTGTAGCGTGTTTGTCTGCCAGAGGGCGAAGCTGCCTGATTCCTGCAGAATGCAGGCTCCTTGATGAGGCGAGTGTACTGGCTCTCAGGAATGCTTGGGCTGAAGAGCTATGCAAATCTTAGACACACGCAGCACCTCTGCTTCAGTAGATGGGATAGTTAAGCTTTAGTCTGAGGGGGGAAAAATATTTCATTTTTAGCGCGAAAGGCTTGCGAAGCACGAGGAGGCAGCAATGATACATATGCACTCACTGTCGGCACCTGTGTTGTGGACCACACACAGAAACGTATTGTAACAAATGCTCATGTGTGCGTGCACGTCACTGGGGCAATTTTTGTATCTGCCTGTATAAGTGCAAAGACTGTGGGTACTTTTACCCACACACTTTTCACCAATTTTTGCAAGGGCGAGTACAAGCGTACTTCCTCCACTGAAAACTGCCCTGTGGGGGGAGGGGGGAATAAAAGCAGCAGCGGAGGTTTGTACCTGCTTTTTCTTCAGACACTTTTCTCTGTGAGAAAATAATGCATGCAGTTATGTAGTTTTAAAAATACAAAAAAACATACATGCATTGTTGCCTTTCCCCCTGCCTAACTCTCGGGAATGCCCCTGAATAAGCTGGATAAAAACACATGCATTGTGGAATAGTTTTCAAACATTTAGTCGCATGGATATGGTTTCCAAAAGCTCTTTTACCTGGGTAAATTGGTATATACCCACGTAAATGGCTTTCGAAAACTGCCCTTCCTGTAATATAACAATCCATATACATTTAATTAAAAAAAAAAAAAAAAGTATATTTAACAGTGAAGTAGTTAAGAATTAGTGCCAATTTTAGGATATTTTCAATGCTCATTAACCTTCAATTTCTTTTTAACCTCCTGAGCTTTCATAGACAGGGATGGTGGGGGAGAAGATATCGCAGTCCTTCTGATGGTTTGTTAATAGACCATCATCAGAGCCATAATGAAGATGAAAAATTATACTATTTAAAAAGAAAATGCCTTTCCTCGATGTATCCTGAACTCCAGGTCTGCTTTTTTCTTTCAGTTCAAGGGGGAATCCTGGAAAAAAAAAATAGAGTCCTCCCATACTGGAAGAAATAAAACAAAATCTACAACCCTTCAGCCCTCAGGAAGTAACCACGTGATTATCATCATAGAAATGTGACAGCAGAAAAGGACCATGCGGTCTATCTAGTATGTGCAGCAAGAGTTGGAGAAGAGAGTAGAGGGGTAAGGAAGAGAAAGGGGTCACAGAAGAGACTAAAGGAAAGTGGACAGTGCAAAAGGGGAAAAAAATGAACCATTCACATCCCACTCACTCACACCCACACACACACCCATCCAGTCTATGTACTGAATTTGTATGGAGATAACCTGCACAGAGAGGCAGTTACTACTCTAAATATAAACAAATAAATAAAACATGCTGGGCAAACTGAATAGGCCACTTGGATTATTTTCTGCCAAAATTTACTATGACCCATGAACACAAACACATACACCCACTCATTCACTCTACCCACATCTCTTGCAGACAGACTCTACCTACTCCATCACAAACACACACCCTACACCACCCTTACTCTTCACTCAGGCCCCCTCTCTCACCCACAAGCCAGACACACCATCCCACCCCATTGCAACCATTCTCTCTCATAAGGAGCACATTTTACTCTGTCATTTTTGACTAGCTTTTCCATTGGTTTCATCTATAAAGCAATGTTTTTTAACCTGAGGATTACAGACACACCCCAGTGGGTAGAGAGTACAAGACAGCCATCACTATCCTGGTGCCATCTGCCTTCTCCTCTCGCCAAGGTAGAATGTCTGAATGTTCCCTGCCCACTTGCCAAAGCAAAGGGGAGTTGGGAATGAGCGAGACTATTTACCTCTACTTCTTTCACCCCCTCATCCCAATGATGAAGCAGAGAAGTAAGCCAACTGCCAAAGGACAGAAGACCCAGCAAGGAGGAAAGGGCTCCTGCCTCATCACTACCCAAGGAAAGAGAAGATGACAGAGGAGTCAGAGGATAGAGCCACCTGTCTCACTGCTGCCACATGAAAAAGAAGCCAGACAGGACTCATCCAAGGCGTTTTCTACATTTATACATGTAACCCCCTATGGTTAGATAATGGTATGTCCTAGAAATAATCCTGTAGCAAGGTATCCTGTGGTTGGGTCCAGGGGTATGTGTGAGAAGGAGCCAGGCTGTTCCATGAGAGCCAGTGAGTGAACAAGTGAGTAAGACAGAGAAAGGGAGGGGGAAGGCAATAGAAGAGGGATCCATCTGAAGGAGAGGGAAAGGAAAATCATCATCAAGAAGGATGCTGCTGACCAACTCCCAGGAAGTATCATGGCATCTCTTTGGAAGTAACTATGTTCTGAATGGTATCTCACCTATCTACAAGCCAGGAGATGTGAGTAAGGATATCCTCTAGAACTTGCAAAGAAATGCAAAGGTAGGCAACACCTGATTCTCAAGATGTGAACCAAGACCCCCATAAGGGTGAAAGATGCTTAATGAGAGAAGCTAAGAAATGAAGCCAAATGCTTAACAGTTCCCAGACACTTCCGTGATGCTTGGTGTTAAGAGGTACAGAAGGTGTGACAGTATCCTGGAATTCTCCCTATGGATGATGAAGAAATCAGATCCTTCTGAAAGTGTTATTTGTGATAATTATGGGTGGATCCTTGGGCTGGTGGTAGATGACCACGCCCACGGGGGAAGATCCTGAGAGGGACCACCGGTCAGGCTCAGAGTTGGGAGACAGACACACACTTAGTTCTTTTATTAAACTGTTTTAGAGAACCACACGGAGGTGGCAGTAGTGAGCTGGAAAAGCCCGGCTGGGCTGTAGTCCCTCAGGCACTGGAACAGCGATCCCAGATGGCTGAGCTGTAGAGAAACTGAGATAGTGAGTAGGCAGAGTATGCAGAGTTCAGGAACAGAACCTTGATGGTAACACTCACACAATAGTCTCTTGGAACAGCCCAGGAGCTGGAATGAAGTAGGCCCTCGAGGAGCGAGTACCTGGTTCCAGGGAAAGCTCTGAGAGAGAGAGATGGTAACTCACTGGTGTTGTAGGCAGCGGTGACTTCCTGGCAGAAGTTATATTCAGTAGCAGGTCCGGGAACATGGGCCCTCGAGGAGCGAGTACCGGTTCTAGACTGCGACCTGAAAAGCAAGAGAGAGCGAGGCCCCCGAGAAATGGGTACCCCTGGTAAAGTCCGAGGAGGCAGAGTTGCAAGGTAAGTGGAGAGCGAATCCCATCCACAGCGATACCTGGCGGCAGCTAGGTAGGAAACCCTTTACTAACTCGATTAGCTAGCAAAACAAGAGACCTTAAATATCTGGTGATGACATCATCTCAGGGGGAACGCCCCTGTGGTTCACGCCACAGCTGGTACTTGAGTCGGGGCTGCACCGCGTGCGCGCCCTTAGGCCTCAGGAGAACATGGCGGAAGGCAGCGTCTAGCCGGTCCGGGAACGCCGGAGGAGGTTGGCATAATGACGCCGCAGTAGCCAAAGAGGTAAAATGGGTGGAGTGGAGACGTCGAGCAGCGACGGTCGCAACAGAAAGTAAAGGAGGAGGATTTTATCCTTGTAACTCTGTTGAAGTATGAACAGTATTTTAAAAGTCAATCCTGTTATGAACTTTTTCTAAAATAAAATCAGTTGGGAACACAAATCAGTAATCCATTTTTTAAATTTTTTTTTAAGAGGCAATCTAGCAGGACAGGGATATTCCTTCTTCTTGAGAAGGGTGCATTTTACTTGTTTTCTTGCCACCTGAAGTCCACTACAATATCTGATTGACCCAATTCTTACTCTGCTTGAGAAGAGAGTCTCTGGTGGACTAAGACACTGACAGATTGAGCTGCTGTGAGTTGGACGACTATAAATTAGGCTACAAGGGGAGGTCACTCAGTGAGCTGGATGCTAGACTGTAAAACCTTAAGGGGTACATATTCAAAAGCCATTTAGATGGATAACGGGAAAGTTATCCGTCTACATGGCTTAGCTGCATATTTAAAAGGCTTAGCTGATTAAATTCTAGCCAGGTAATTAATTATCCGGATAGAATTTAGCTGGGTAAGTCGGGGGCATTCCTAGGACAGGAGGTAGGCTTTCAAGGAGGAGCGGAGCTAGCCGGTTAATGTAAACGGCTAACTCTAGATGCGCCATAAGGCATTTCTAAAGTTAGCCAGATATCACATATCTGGCTAACTAACTTATCTGGGTATATTCAGCGGTGCAGCTGCTAGTTGGGAGACTAATTATATCCCTATTAATAAAATGTTTTACCTCTAAGGCCCCACACAGTTCAGGATTTTAGAGATCTTACAACTTTGTTTAAGCATTTCTCCTCCTTTAAAAAAAGCGTGATGGAAACAACAGTCTTGCAATGGGATAGGGGCTATCTACTCTTTTGCACTAAGTGCCACATGTATGATTATCTCTCTTTTGAGGAGAGGTTGTGTGTGCGCAACCAGTGCAAACAGCTCTTAGCTATCAGAGATCAAGTACAAGCAGACCTGGAAGAGATGAGGCAGACAAGTACAGTATATAGAAGAAACCACCAGCCAGTCCCACCTCTATTCTGGTAACCCCTGTGAGGAGCAAGGTCTCCAGGAAGGATGGCATTGACTTGAAATGGCAGGAAGTGAACACATAGAAGGAGCTTTTCTTCCAGGTAATGTGACATGCCCTTGCACAGAGGAGATGTTTTCAAGGTGTGCACCAAGGAG
The DNA here is from genome assembly GCF_901001135.1 of Rhinatrema bivittatum. Classification (NCBI taxonomy): domain Eukaryota; kingdom Metazoa; phylum Chordata; class Amphibia; order Gymnophiona; family Rhinatrematidae; genus Rhinatrema; species Rhinatrema bivittatum. The sequence goes on from NC_042628.1 coordinate 39,743,459, forward strand.
GGTGAGAATAAGACAGCTGGGTTTACTGATGTTTCGAACTATTGTGAATGCAGATAGCTGGATTGATGGAGGCAGAGAAGACTATACAGTAACTTGCCTGTGTGGTATGAATGCATGTAGACAGAATTTAGGAGCGTGCTGGAGAGGAATTGGCTATCATGGTACACGTGCATACGGTACACGTGCATACCAATGACATAGAAAGATAATGGAGAGGGGTTCTGGAGGGCAAATTTAGGCTTCCAGAACCTCCAGGGTAGCATTCTCAGAAATGTTCCCAGTTCCACAGCCAGGAAATTTGGCACCTATGGCCGAGTGAAAAATTGTGCCCTCACCCATTACACAACATCTCACGTTGGGAGACTGTTAAATGTTTGTAGAGCAATGCCCAAGGCTGGTGCAAAGATCTTAGGCAGATTTTACATGAATAAGGATATTCAAAGTACAGTTTTCTGAGGTAAAATATCACTTAAAATATGTATATGTATATTTATATGCAATGCTGTGGTGCCAACCAGAAAACCCTGCTAAAAAGCAAAACACTCACTTGGAACTCATATGGTATTAGGCCAACTCTAGCAAGTCATGGGCATGGGCTTGGCCCCCAGAAAGCCACGAGAAAATAGAATTACAATAAATGTTTTATATCCAAATAGCACTAACTCCCAGCATTCACATAGCACAACCCTACCCATGAAAGTCAACACTGCAACAAGCCACATTTTTATGTAGTGCAACATGGAAAAAAAGAAACATTACCATTCCTCATAAAACAAAATCAAAATATATAAATGTCATCAATAGTAGTAAAACCACAACAACCAAAAGTACAATTCAAAACAGCTAACAAACAGAACATCCAATAACTAAAATTTCATATAAACATTTTCTGAACACCAATAAAATATTTCAAAAATAAACACATCAAATAACACCCAATAATTAAAACTAATAAGGATTTTAAAAAATCCCCTAGTTTCCATACCTAGGAACTTTCGATTTCCAGCTGCTCTGAGATTGTCATGGATTATTAGCAGGAAGAGAAAAAGGGGAGTTATTGCACACAAACTTTCTTCTCTCTCTCTCTCATGCCACACGCTCACTCTCACATGCTCTCTCTCTCTCACACACACACACACACACACACACACACACAAGCTCTCTCTCACTTACTCTCTTCCACACACACATACATAAGTGTTCTCTCTCACTTTTCCCCTTCTTGAAACAGTAGCAGCAGTCTCCTTTTTTTAGACCCCATGGCCAACAAGATGATTTCCTGGGCTATGGGGGTCAACCCAGCTCTAGCCCACTGCTCATTGTAGAGCAGACCACGCTGGCAATTGGGTCAGGATGCTTCCCGCCACTCCTCCTCCTATCCAGGTCACACCTGCGGGGTCTGTGGTGTTCATTCTCTTGCTCAGGCTGTGCTGGCAATTCCAGTGGGGCTGCTCTTCCTCCTCCTAAAGGCCCTGTTGGTGATTCCAGCATGACCGCAGCACTCCTCCTCCTAAGGCCCTACTGGCAATTCCGGCAGGGCCGTACTACTCCTGAAGGCAGCAATAGGCAACATCATGAGCAGTACTAGGGCACCCTTTGGATAGGCTGAGGCCATATTGGCCACATAGTACTGCTCTGCCACGCTCAGGACCCCAGAGGCTTGCTGAGCTCCAGAGTCTGAATGCATGAATAAGAAGATGGTGCAGGGTAGGGGGCCTTTAAATTCAGTATAATCTGTGGATCTTTTGGGGGAAGGAGCAAGCAATGCAGACAGGATGGACTCCACCTTAATCAGAATGGATATAGGCCGCTGGTGAAAACAACTGAAAAGGAGAAAGAGCAGTTTTTTAACTAGATCCTGGGGAAAGCAGACAATTGTTGAGGTGCCCATGGTTTGGAACAAAGTGAATCTCTAAAACAGAGCTTTCCAAAGTGTGTGTCGGGACACATTAGTGTGTCGCCTGTAGTGTGGAGGTGTGTCGCCCGGTCCACAGGGCCGGCGGAAGCAGGGAACTATAGCAGGAAGATCGGCGGGCAGTGATGGAGCTTACATCACCACGGCCCGAAGAAAAGGGTCACGTTCACTCCTCCTTCCTGCCTGTGCAGCCCTGGAAGAAAAACGTTGCCGGAGCCGCGTGGGCAGGAAGGAGGAGGAGCATCTGCTGCGTACAGAAGAAGAGCAGCATTAATGGGCCGTTGCGGATCCCACGTCGCGACGGCCCGAGAAGAGGAGGAAACCCGATAGCAGGGCCACTGCGGATCCCACGTTGCGGCAGCCCGAGAAGAGGAGGAAACCCGATAGCAGGGCCGCTGCAGATCCCATGTCACGGCCAGGGAAGATCAGGGCCTCTGAAGAGCCCATCCTTCGGCAACCCGTGCAGAGGGACAGCATGTGCCAGTGAGAGCCTGTGCTTGAGCAAGAGAGCATGTAGGAGTGAGAGAGCCTGTGTGTGTGAGAGTGAGACAGCATGTGCACGAGAGAGACAGTATGTATGTATGTATGTATGAGAGAGGCATCTGAGAGTGAGAGCTGTGGATGTGTGAGATTGCATGTGAGTGAGAGCCTGTGTGTGTGAGAATGTGTGAGATAGCGTGTGAGAATGAGAACCTGATTGTGTGTTTGAGGGAAGACAGATGGAGAGAAAAGAAATAGAAAAAAAGACCCTGTAAAAGGAATTGGCAAAAAAACAAGAAAGGAAAGGTGGAAAAAAAAAGCCTGTGACCGATTAGAAAACTAAGATCAGACAGCAAAGGTAAAAAAAAAATTACTTTTTAGTGATTGGCACATGTAATCTTTGGGAATGTGCAAGAGTAGCACTTTCTCTATGCGGATCTCACAATGTACGAGATCAGCATGGAGGAAGTGGAAGCCTGCAAATATTTATTATGAGATAGGTTGTGTTGTGAAACATTTTATTTATGTATATATTTAAGGAAACAGACAAAAATTGTTGAAATACATTTTGTTCGTTTAACCTTTAACTTCTGGTTTGCTGGTAGACTGAATTACTGTGTCACGAAATTATGTTTGTCTAAAAAGTGTGTCACCAACATGAAAAGTTTGGAAAGCTCTGCTCTAAAAGATGATGCTGAAGCATGGAAAATAGATTATTGTGGAGAGGATATGGAAGAAGCCAAGGGAGCTCAGGTGGATATAAATATAAAACAGGCAAATATGAATGATTCCAAACAGAGGCAATTTTCAGTGAGTTGGCTTAGGTGCAAGGAATGCAGGGGCTTCTTTACCCACTGACCTGGTAAGTAATTTATAGTGAAAACTTTGTGAGTAGTTTCTCTTTTGAATATTTGTTTATTCGAACAAAACTTTTTAACTTTTTGCAGGCAGAAAAATGGGGGGGGGGGGGGGGAATATGAATACAGTTGAGAAATTCCATTGTGCCTGCTTAGTTACTCCCCTGACCTAAACATGACTTTGGACAATTCCTCCCATGTTCCTTTCTGTATGCATTCCCCTTGAGGAATCCCCTTGCTGACTGTTAGCTTTCTTACTAGCACCCACATGATGATGATAATATTTCCACACCCTCTTTAGCCGGTAAAGCACGGCTGTTACTGTCATTAATCCCAGTATTTTATTAAAGCCCTCAATACATCCTCTCTAATGTTAACAACTTTCTTCCAAGGTCCTTTTTCTGTACAACCCCCATACCACCAATGGTTCCTGCTGTACTTATTTTCCTCTGTTAATCAGTTTCTGTTACGCTATGTTATCTGTAAAGCCTGTTGCTGCTTTGTGCTACTTGTAAACCGAGGTGATGTTCCCAATGTGCCACGGTATATTAAAAAAACACTTAAATAGATATGTAAATAAATAAATAAAAGTATGTATGTTGTGAACACCGTACAGACTTCTTAGCCCTTCTGAGAAGGGCAATTTTCAGGCAAGCCGATTTACATGGGGAAATCACTATTTTCCTGGGTAAATGGCCTTAAAAATAACCCTCCAAATAAAGAGAATATGTAATGTACACACACACAGACATAATCCCCTTTACCAAGATATGCTAAGCACAGATCCACTTGCTGCAGGATTGGGGACACAGGTTCAGTGATCAGGACAGGCTTAACCTTAAGAGGACCACTCTCAAAAATAAAACAGTCCATGTTTCAGGTGTTCTGTCCCTTTCAGAAACTCACACCCTCCCTCTCATACAGATAACTCCCACCCTCCCTTGCTTATACACACACAAACATCCACACCCTCATATGCATACACACACCCTCTCATACACACTCACAAGCTGCATCCCTGTTCCTCAAGCTAGCTGTGCACACACACACACACACATGCACAAATTGTGCCTTTTCTTATTCTTCAGTCACCGCCGGCTTGGGATCCCTCAACAGTCCGCAGCTTTTTTTTTTTTTTTTTTAATTTCTTCGCTGCCTTCTTTCTCTCTTTTTGGTTGCCACCAGCTTGGGATCCCAGTGGCAGCCCACGGTCTCTTTTTTTCTTTTTTGACGATCCGTCTCTGCTTCTTTTTCCTTTCTCCACCACCACCACCAGTCTGGGCTCTGCCGGCAGCGGCAGGTGAACATGGACCTTTTCTTGTAAGTTGGCTGCCACTGACTCCCAGCAGTGGCTCTCTTTTTTTTTTTTCCCTTGGCTGCCTCTGTGCCTGCGTTTTTCTTTCAATTTCTTGGCCGCCAGTGACCCGAGAGCCAGAGGTGGCCTGCTGCCTCCGATCTGGGATCCAGCATCAGGCTGCAATCTCCTTTCCCTTTCTTTGGTCGCCACCAGCCTGGGCTCCGGAGGCGGCCCATGGTCCTCTCTTCTCTTTGGACTCTGATAGCTGGCGGTATCTCTTCTTTGTGTCCATGCCGCTAGCACTCCAGATTTTTCTGCCTGAAATGAAGGGTGAGTGGCTGTGGCAGGAGAATTTCAGGGGGAAAATTTTGCCGCCTCAAAATCTTGCCACCTGATGCGGCTGCCTCACCCTACCTCATTACAGAACCGCCCCTGCCTTGATGTCTAAATTGGTGGACTTTCCTGGATTAACTCATACATGCAGAAAAGGGCACCCCATCTCCTACGAATCCAATGGAATCCTAAGGCACAGCACAGTGCCATTACTGTCTGCCCCTGGCTAACATCTCTCTCTCTTTTAGAGTGACTCACAGAGTCACCCTTTTATAGAGTGACTCTTTTACCTACCCTGTAGGGGATGGATGCTCCTGTCACACCTACTTTCAATACACCCCTGTCCCCTAAGGAAACTCCCCTTACCAGAATATTCCTCTGTTGAAACATGTAGTGAGCCCTAGTTAGTCCTATAAATGCAACTGTCTATATGCTGATGCCAGAAGTCTACAAAATTAAACTGAAGATTAGAATGTATGGTCATGAGGGCGTGATTTACTCAGCATTTGTCTTACAGATGCAAAATTGGAGAAACGCTTTAGGAAACCTAGTCATTACCAAAAGATATCAATGTAATATACATCTCATAGAACTGAGAGAAAAAACAGCCAATGGTACACTGATGATATGATACAAAATATATCAAAATAGAGCAAAACAAATTGGCAATGGAGTGACAACTATATTTTAAAGATTTCCAAAAGTCAATTGCATTAAAGTTTGAACAGGGAAACAGACCACACTCTGGAACCGCTACAGACAGAAATTCCATGCATAATGGGGAAGACTAGACCACTGAGATTATTCGGTTCTCCCAGAATGTAAATTATCCAGCTATGCAGCTGATATATTAATCTTTGTTAGATGTTTCTGACCTTAAACTGTTACAACTATTACTTGGTTTCAGATCTATCACATTACAAATCAATTGATCCAGATCAGAAGCTCTCCTTACCTATTTGAGTGGAAACAGGAGGAGATAAAGGACTTTGGAATGATATATCAATGATTTACAATGAACAATTTTGATTACTATGAGAAGAACAGAATGTTTACTTCAAGAAGTTACTTTAAAGTGATCACCATTGCATTTACGGTGGGGAAGACAAAATTGTTAAAATGTCTATTATACCATTGATAAATTATATACCAAGTATGCTGTCCACACTTTTTACAGATAACTTTTATAAGAAAGTGGACTGCATGCTTTCTCATTTCCTCTAGAAAAAGAATCCTCCAGAAATTTACAACATGCAATGAGAAATGTGGATTCAATTTCCCAAATTTTCTTCAGTAAGGTGATTTACTATTACGACAGGACAGTTCTTTCCTAGAAGCACATACATGGTAGAATGTGTTTGACATACAAATCTGAAGCTGTTGCAGTCCAAAATTAGACTTGGAAATGTTCACGAACACTGGGAACCTATAGATTGTGTGTTCTAGGTGCTATAATTGCAACCATTTTTTGTTCTACCATTGCATAAATAGTGTTGTACATAGGGACCTTCATTTTCAGTTTCAATGTTATAACAAAAAGAAATCAGCAAAGAAACAATTTCTCCACTGATTTTTCTCCTGTGTTATATAACAAAGTCTTTTTTCTGTTGATTTCTTTTTGTTATAACATTGACATTCCCAGGGAAAATAAAATAAAAACTGAACGTGAAGGTGCCTAGTTATACAATATAGTGGAAGTATTCTCCCAAACTGGCTGTTATATTCACCAAACAGAAATCATATAAACAAAATTGTGACTTGAATAATATATGAACATAAAAATCATGGGAAACAGATTGTTAGGCTTTTCAGTCTGACAAGAGTTTTGCCTTCTGCTGTAACATCACAAACAGATAATTGCCCAAAACTGGATAATTCAAAAAGAGTGAACTGGGTGAACAGATGCCTCCTTTCAACCAAACTAAATATGAAAAGTGAAATCCGAAAGGGGAGAGGGGATTAAATCAATGAATGTGAATAGAAAGATTTTCAGATCAATAGGATGAAGAGATAAATCGAGAAAGGGCTGCTAAGAGCCTTAAAGGTGTGAAAAAGAAGAGCCTCAAAGGGCTACAGGGAAGGGAAGTGAAAGAGTCATCAATCAAGAAGAGAAGATAGGAGGAGTATTAAATCAGTGGGTCTACTGGAAAAGCTTTAAAAGTGGGAATATAGGAGCACAACCACAAATCAAGCAAGGAGGAAGATGAAGAGCCTCAAGGGAAATCAATGAGTGGGAGAGGGGAAGGGTTCTAAAGCAAGGGAACATAGATGCACCTTATGTCATGGGCCATACTCAATTCCTTCAACTTAACCAGCTATGTAGCAATAATAGTATCCTTTAACAGTAGAAAGCTAACTCAACCATGATAGCGCATTATCTGTTTGAGTAGGCTGGAATCATACCACGGCAAAAAAACACTAGGAAAGAGGGCTGTTACACAGAGCTGACTGTGATATACTGAACAACGATGGCATCCCTTCTCCAGCAATGCAAAAGAAAAAGAAGAAGCTGACATGGAAAAAAATGAGAAAAAAAAAAAGTCATCACAAATATTCACAGCACGAAAACATTAACCACATCATCTGGTCCAATGCATTCTTTGGTGTATAAATGAATGTTTTATTGCCGGGCTTGGCTTCAGGATCATTTGCATCCATGAATGAGCATCCAGGGAATGCGTTAAGGTATCACAGATGCAACCCCTTTTGCCTGTAGAATGAGCACAGATCCGTTCAATGGATTGAACAGCAATTATGAATAAGTGGATCAAATCAATTCTAGTGCTGACAGCAATTCATCAGAGTTTAGCTCCTGCCAGCTAGGGAAGGAAAGACTCAATTTTTCTCTCTTTAACCTCAGTTTTCTGGGAAGCTGCTGTTGTATCTGTACAAACACACCATCATACCTTAATGATATTGTGCTCTGGCTGAAAGATGTTTTTGTGTTATTCTCTTGAAGAATCCATTTAGTAAAAACAACATATTATGGAATAAACAGTGGAGGCTGGATAACACTGGGTTAAGCATCTCTATCCCCCGAGAGCAGTTCTTGTTTTCAGCTTAACCAAAATCCGCAAATTAACTGGATTACTAAAAAAAACATACAAGTTGAACTATCTAAATATAATATTGTGGTTGCTGTGTTTAATCCACTTGAATGTGTAGAAATAAAAGTCAAATAAGTTGTGATACTTTTTTATGGGACTCTCTCAGTATCTGTGGCAAATTTTCGAGCGCCATGTTATCTTCATCATATCCAGTGCCATAGCTAGCCTATGGTCATAGATGCCACTGCTGGAAGAGCACCGGATGCAATGACGCTGATGAGAAAGAAAGAGCCCTGCTGCTGCCGATGAAAAAGGACCCTACTGCTGCCAACAAAAAAAAAAAGGGCATGTATGGCCAGAACGGAAGGGAGGCATTTGCATCAGGCTGCCCAAATGCAAAAAGAAGACGACTGCATGTGGCCCACTAGGCCCAAAGTGGAAGGAGAAACTGACGTTGGACCATACAGGGCATAACAGCATAGAGGTAGTGGCTGGGCCCCTCGCAGCCAGAAAAGAAGGGAGGCAGTGGTGTCCAGCCTCACAGGCACATGGGGAGGCAGGCAATGGTGTTGGGCCAATGAAGCCAGATGTGGAGGGAATCATCAGCATCCAGCCTAGCAGGTGCAAGAGGAGGAAGGCAGTGGCATCGGGCCAATGATGCTTGACACATAGGGAGGCAGCAGCATTGGGTCAAAAGTGGCTGCTACCCCATTGTATCCTGAGTGGTGGAGGTCTTAGATGGGTGAGGAAGAGACAGGGATTGGGGGGGGGGGGGCGGCACAAGTCTGGAGGGAGGGAGGGAGAGGGAGAGAGATCTTTCCCCTTCCTGGACTGGATCCCATGGAAGCTGGTACAGAAGGCAGCAGGATTGCTACAGGACATGGAGAAGCAGAGGCTCACAGGCCCATGCCTACTTGTTTTGTCACTTTTGGTGCTGCTACAGGCTTGATGTTATGGATCATGGAGGAAGAAGAGGACCCAGAACAGGAAGAGATGCTAGGCAGGGGGAGCTGCTGGAGGAGAGATGTGGAGGGAAATGCTGGAATGAGTAGGGGAGTGATGCTGGGAGGAGAAGAAAGGGGAGATGCTGAGGAGAGATGCTGGATGAGAGAGATAGGGGGATGCTGGGCAGGGATTGGTGGCGGGGAGAAAGAGGGGAAGATTGGTGGGTGAAGGAGAGATGAAGGCATGAGATGGAACAAGAGATGAGAACTGGAGGATGAAAAGGAGAGGTAAAATCTGAGTGGATAGAGAAGAGAGAAATGTAGCAAAATGAGTTGAAAACTGAAAGAGCAATGTCAGAGATAAATGTAGGGGTGGACGTGAAGGAGATATAAACAGAGAAGAAACAGAAAATCAACAGGAGACCCTGGGAAAGGAGTTAAAGATAAGAACAACAAAAGGAAAGCAGAAAGAGAGACTGGGACCAACACAATTAGAAAAATTAAATAACCAGATAAAAAAAGGAAAAATTATTTTCACTTTAATGATTGGAATGAGTCAGCTTTGGAAATGTACACCTATTAATTTTTGTACTTCACTCAGTCCAAGAGAAAATGCATTTCTATTTATATTTCTCCAACATTGCACTGCATGCAAAGTCTGGCTTCTTGGGTTTTCCATTTCAGTTTGTCTGAACATTTGGAAAAGGGGCCAGAGAGGAGGGGATGGTAGTGGTGGTGGCAGCCAGGGGGAGGAAGGCAGGACAAAGAAGAGGAGAAAGATGATGGTGATGGTGGCAAGGTGGGGGGAATGGGATGCAGAAGGATGAACTTTATCACTTGACTAAAGTTGCCAAATTGCTTGGCTATGGCTCTGATCAAAGAAACAGTGCAGTTTCTAAATGTAGAATATGTTGATGAATATTCATTGTGGACATCCTGAAAACAAAATCTGTTTGTGGCCCTCAAGGACCAGAGTTTCCTAGCCCTATAACTAGTGAAAATATCAGAGTAGCTATCTATCATAGTCAACCAAAAGCTGAGGAGCTTCAAATGATCACCTAGGAATATAGTATTAGGTTGTTTTTTTTTAATTATACAATCCTAGGGGGGAAATTATCTTTTTATTAACCATTTTTTCTTTCATGTTTTCCACCTGTATGCAGGGCATGGCACGGCACATCAAGCTTGCTCCTAATTCTGGTCCTCAAGGAAACCCATCTCCCCCATACAATTCTGGTTTTTAGGATATTTGCAATGAATATTAATGACAAACATGACCAGGCCCTAAATCAGTCCTGCACTACTAACAGAACATCCTTAGTTTCACTTCCAAACGCTGTCATTTAACCTCTACCTTTGGATAATGTGTCATTTTTCTCTTAAAGGAAGGTTTGAGTGTGGAACTAAGGGGAGCTTGTGCTGAGTGTGAGAAGTGAGAGGGGGATTTTGTTGTTTTTTCTTTTTAAAGAGAGGTTCTCTTCTATTCTATAGTAAGATTTGAGGGGATTCCTGTGGTCTTCTGGTTCACCTAATCCAGCAGGATCATGCCATTATGGAAACCAGGGTACCATCACTAGGCTCCTAGTATCTAAGAGGTTCCCATAGATCACATTCTCAGTGTTGCACTTGCTGTTGACTGTGGTGGAACGTATGGTGAAGAAGCGCTCTGTGAAGGACTGCGAGTATTGCTGAGATTTGTTTGAACACTGTCTAGGACACAGAGGAGGGGGCTGAGGAACTGAATGAGATCTAGAATGAGAAAGCAGAGGAAGACGAAATGTGAAAGAGTATTTACTTTTGCTGTGCTGTTTATTTCTATTAATTCATGCGATTCATCTTTTTGGTGATTTATCATCATTGGGTTTTTTTGTTGTTGTTGTTTTTTTTACTGCTGGTAACCTCAGAAGAGTAAATTTTACTTTATTTTGAAGATACCTTTTAAGTGATGCTTATTTACTCTAACTCCAGGATGTGGGTTGGAAGTATGTCTGCTATCAAAAGAAGAACAGAGTGAAGGCTTATTATTATAAGGAGGTAGTCAGATTGTCACAGAGGGAAAAAGGAGGGTGGTATTACTTTCCCTGTCCAGAATGAAAAAAGAAGAGCCTTTACCTCTGGCCCAGGTCCAATTCAACATCTACTCAACCATTTTTTGTGATTTTTGAACTCAGAGGGACTGATGTCAGGCTTCAAAACCTAACACCAGACACACTTCTCATTTTATGTATTCATTCTGGCATAACACAAATATATGCATACATTTTCTATAAGAGCCAGATTAGTTCATATAATTTGATCACCCTGAAAACAAGATCTGTTGGGCAGTGCAACAGTCATGTGGGCATGCATTAAGAATGCAAGCCTACACATGTCAACACAACCTACATCTCCTGGATCTTCTGAAAGATTCCCAAACTGTCTGGCTTTCCTTGTGCCTTCTATATCCACTGTTAAGTCTCCAGCAGCACCTGTGGAGGCATACAGTCAGAAAGATTATATATGCTCATGGTGCTCTCTCCTCCTACTACTCCAGAAAAAAAGGAGGTGATATTGCCCCTGAATAAGTCCCTAATGAGACTCCATTTTATGTACAGTTCTGGAAACTACTTCTTCAAAAGCATATAAACAGGTTGGAGTCAGTGCAAAAGGTGAATACTAAAATGATCAGTGGTCTTTGTACTAAAGCAAATGAAGATAGACTTAAAGATCTAAATATCTATACCCTAGAGGAAAGGCAGGATAGATATATGATAGAGACTTTAAAATGTCTTCAAGGTTTCCATGTAGTGGACATCTTTCAATGGAAAGGCGGCTCTAGACAAGGGATCATGGGATGAGACAGAAAGTGGGTAGACCCAGGAGTAATTTAAGGAAATATTTCTTGACAGAGAGTATGGTGGCTGCATGGAACAGCCTTCCAGTGGAGCTGGTGGAGACAAGGATAATATCTGAATTCAAGAAAGCATGGGATAAATACAGGGGATCTCAGAGGAAGTGGTAGGGACTGTAAAACAAAATAGTTGGTGTGGATGGATAGACTAAATAGGCTGTATGGTCTTTTTCTACCATCATGTTTCTAAGTTTCTCCTCTCTTTGGAATTAAATTATTTCCCATGGCAATTTTTGCCATGTACAAGAAAGAAAAGGAAAGAAAGTTTCACAAAGGTGACTGTGAAAGATATCCAGACAAATAACAACTCTTTCTTGATGTAGGCAATTTTGCCAAAACACAGGCTTTGTTGGGATTATAAAGACAGTATTTCCATGTAGGAATGTGCATTCATTTAAAACGAATGTGGCTTCTGAAATTAATGGATCCCTTTTATTTCAAATGTGGGGTCCCCAAAATGAATAAGGACCATTTCACAAATAAACATACCCTATTCATTTTATTTTTGCCCCATTCATTTCTATGGACCACTGAAGTCTATAGATCATAGAAACTGATGGGGAGCAGATGCCAGTTAGGAATTTTAACTACATAGTAAGAAAGTAACTTTTAAACAAGCACACTGGTGGACATGTGTGCGCATTTGCTGGCTCACATCCAGAGATGCATCCATTCAATAATGTATCATCTGAATATTAAATCGGTCACACGTGTAAAAATCACCACTCACACACGTGGCAGGGCCCTGTGCACGCCACATGCATTTTCAAAAGGGCCTGGCCACTCGCGTAAGTGGCGATACGCGCACAAGTGTGGGTCCTGAGCAAGGGGCAGGATGGAGGCCAGCCGGGACAGCAGCCATTAGCCGCTGTCCCAGGAAAGCATGTGCTGGCAGCCACCCGGCACGCGTAAATTACTTCTGCTCCCGAGAAGCAGTAAGTAATAAAATTAAAAAATTGAGGCAAAGTAGGTTAAGTTTAGGGGGTGGGGAGGAGAGGAGAAGGGGAAGGAAGGTTAGGCAGGGGGTTAGTGATCTGGGGAAGGCAGATTGCGTCGCTGTACGGACTTTGCAAAAATTCACTCCTTGTGTGTGCCACCCACACATGTATGCGCGGATTATAAAATCCAGTGCACATGTGCAGCGCACGCGGCCAATAAATTTTATAATATGCACACACCGATGTGCGCATGTTCTAAAAGCGGCGCGTCCAGGAACCACGCACATGGACGTGTGCGCACATGTTTTAAAATCTACCGTGCATGTTATAAAATAGCCTGGATGCACATAGTTCACGCAATTTTAAATAGAGGTGCGCATATGTGCACAAATGCTGCTTCTACTAAATAAGTAGGGAAATTTTATAAAGGACGCACATTGATGCTATTCACCATTTTCCCAGTTCGCTCCCAGTTCGGGGATAGGACTTACAAACCCCCGTTAGCCCCAACCCTTAAAACCTTGCTGACTAGTCTAGATTTTATTTTAATATTTACTTGCCATCCATAGCAGAAGTAAATTTATGCAATGGGGATCCTGGCGTGTGCAAGGTCATGTAAATATTTATGCATACATTTTTAGGCCATTCTTCGATACGTCCATGGTTCCATCCAGACCATGCCCTACCCCTTTTTAGAATTTTTTCACTTGTGCATGTGGAAGATATGCATGTCCATGGACAGCTTATCAAATCCGCTTAGTGTTGGCTGGCCCAAGTTGTGCAAATACCTCCCAATTTTGGTGCATGTAGGACTTTTAAAATTCACCTTCACGTTAAAAGACAGCCCTTCCCAATGAGTCATGTTTGAGGTTGTGAGCTGTTGTAAAGAAGACCAAAGCACAGAGACAGTATTTCACAATGATCCAGTTTCTCTCTGCTCTCCAAATCCAGTGACCCTGATCGTGAAGTCTAAGCATGAGAGATACTGTCCATTTCCTCTGTAGACATTGTCTCAGGAGAATGCTATTACCTGCTATTACCTTAATATCTCCACAAGGGACTTTCTGCCACATGTCTACCCGTCATGCTCCTTAGTAAACCATAGGGGAATTGCTGCTTCAAAGCTACCTGCCATGCACCTTATTCTACATAGGGGACTTGCTAACTCATACCTACCTTCCATATCCCTAATACCACTATAGGAGACTTGCTGTCACATCTCTTCCTCTCAGACCACCTAATAGGGGATTTGCTGCCAAATACCTACCTGCCATACCCCTAATACTACCATAAGAAACTTGCTGCCACATGCTTACTCAACACACCCCTTATTCCACCATAGGGGAATTATGCCTCTTTAATAAAAGGGGACTCTCTATGCCACGTCCCTACCTGCCATACCCCAGAAAATCAAGAAAGAGAAGAGCCTGAATTTAGCTACAGAATATGGAAAAAGTTCACAAAAACCCTCAGTCAGAAGGAAAAACATACAGGCACAAGAGAAAAGAACTAAGGAGAAATCAATTTGATATTAAGAATATGCTAAAAGCTCCAGTAGGGAGATAGAACTTATGCAAAACTAGAAAATAAAAAAATGGCACAGCTTGAGTTCAGCTACAGAATATGGGAAAAGCTGTCTTAATAAAGCAAACCTCACAACTTATCAGGAGAACCACACTAATTAGAAGCCAATTACATGTTCTGAATGTGATAAAAGTTTCATTCAGAATGTCCACGTCACAAGAAACACAATTCCACCGAGTAGCAAGACCAAGTTCAAGTACAGAATGAAATAAAAGCTCATGTTACAAAAATATACTGACACCTTGCACTAACTCTGACAAGTGGCAAGAACTTCCACAGGAAGGCAGGCATATCCCATGCCACTCTGCCTTGCTGCTATACCCCTCATGCTACACCTTGGGAATCTCTATGCTACTCAGCCTTGTTGCCATATAAAGACTTTACATCTTGGGGTTCCTTCTGCCAGTTTTAGGATGTTGCCGCCACTCTGCCTCACATGCTGCCTTCAAGGGTTCATGCCACTGTTTGTGCCCTCTTTTTGAGCTTTGGGGTGTTCTTTCTCCTCTTGCTGCTTCATTGTCCCTCTGATAATGTTTTCTGTCCTCTGCTGCAGACAGACAGAACTTCCTCCTAAGTGCATTATATATAGAAAGGATGATTGAAATAATGCAATTACAAGCAAAAGTGACATTTCACAGTTAAGTTCTTAACTAGGTAAATTGTTGATTTTTGTACTTGGTAATTTTTTATTTGTATATAGTTTAAATAATGATTTAAAAAACAATGTGAATATTTTTCAATAAAAAATTGACTTTTTTGCATAGTTGTGTGTGAATCTTTATGCAAAATTATGCAATTTTGCCAAAGAATTTGGAAAAGTCTGCCACAGAATTTGCTAGCATTGGCCACAGAATGTTGAAAAATCTGCTACAGAAAACCAGGAGCTCTGGTCATAAGTAATTCTATCCTAATGCTTATTTAGTTTTACAGAGCCTGTGAGCAGCAGAGTGTCCCAGTGCTAGTCTGACATAAAAAATTTAGAGTAAGAGCCTACTATTTATTTATTTATTTTTATTTATTGGTTTTTATATACCGTTGTTCGGAACAAGCCTTCACAATGGTTTACAACTTATTACATATAACAGAGCTAAAAAATTGAAAACATTATAACAAGTGGGTTACAGACATAACAGCTTATTACAAATAACAGAGCCCAGGATTGAAGAACATTATGATAAATAGTATGGGGGAGGGGGGAGAGTGACTTTTTCATAACTTAACTGGAATTATAACTGATTACCGATTACACAAAATAGAAAAAAAACAAAACGGGGAACATTATAGCGAGAAATCTTGGGAAAATGATGTAGAGGGATATTGGTTGATATATAAGATAGATATCAAACTATAAGGAGGGGAATAGCAGAGGAGTGATTATTATTCTGAGGGAAGTGGTGGGGGGAGGAGATGGGAGGGTATGGAAACGAGGATAATAGGGGATGGTACTTTATATGTTGAGAGAGTCTTAGTTACTATAGTTATTGTTTTAGTTCATTGCTAAGGACTAGTGCTAATCATGAGGGAAAGTCCATGTTAGGATGGGGGGGCGGGGGGGAGGATCTGTGAAGGTGAGAGAGCATTTATCCAATACCGTTTTTATATGTTTGTTCGAAGAGCCAGGTTTTTAGGAGTTTTCTGAAAAGTTTTATGTTGCCTTGTTTTCGTAATCTTTCTGGTAAGGCATTCCAGAGACGTGGTCCTGCAAGGGAGATTGCTCTGTCCCAGACTGAAGTAAGTCTGGCGGAGGTGAGTGTGGGTATTGATAGTAATGCTTTATTGGCTGCTCTTGTGTTGCGTTGTGGGGTGCATATTTGGATAGCATTGTTCAGCCAATCGATTTCTTTTCCATAAATTGATTTGTGTAATATGGTTAGAACTTTGAAGTTGATCCTTTTTTTGATGGGTAACCAGTGTAGGGCTTTTAGTACAGGTGTTGTGTGTTCAGATTTACCATGGCCGGTTAGAATTCTTGCAGCTGTATTCTGCAGAATTTGGAGTGGTCGTATTGTGGCTTTGGGGAGGCCTAATAGGAGAGAGTTGCAGTAATCAAAACTCGTGAATATCAAGGATTGAAGGATGGTTCTGAAGTCTACTAATATCTAAAGTGGTGTTGTCCAGCCCTGCTAATACATTTATGAAAAATGAAGTTTTAAAGTAAAGTGATTAAAATACACCAGCCTCCTGAATGGGATGTTTGAATGATATCCCTTCTAAATAAGCAGCATTCACCATTAAGGATTAGGCTTCCTTAAAAAAAAAAAATCTAACTTGTAAACTACTTAAGACTCCCCACTACTGTATAAAGTGGTATAAAACCGCTGCTGCATTTTTTTCAGTCTAACATTGTTGCACTAGATGCACTGCAAAGAAGTTATTGTAATTCTGTACATGCAACCAAAATAAACTAAAAGTCAAAGAACAGACATTCTGTAATCCAAAGGTCTTATTTCACAAGGTGACATTTACTAAACAGAAATACCTTAGACTGCACTTAAAATTAGCCAACAATGGTTTGGATGGCTCAGGAAGTGAGGGTTAGGAGATATAAATCCCTTTAACTTTCAGTTCTGGCCAGAATCCAGTAAAATCATTACCCTGTGAAGGATGTCTGCTAGATAATGCACATCAATAATATTCTGTATTTGTAGTCCATCATTTCCAATTGTGGCTCAAGGTGGTTTACAACATTTTTCCTTCCCCAAAACAGCTTACCATCTGAGCGGGCACCTGAGGGAGATTGAGATAAAGCGGCTTGTCTAAGGTCAGGAGGTGTGTGAGTGGGTGATGTCCTTGGGAAAGACAAGACAGTTGAAGGCAACACTAGGTCCAAAATCTTCTGCCTGAAATGGGCTCTCTGAAGCTGGTAATTAAAATCATTCTTTGGAGGAAGAAGGGGGTGGGGTTTACAACATCAACAAAAAGCATTAGCAGACCGTGTTTATCCAAGTCTGGGGAGTTAGAGGAGATAAGGAGTAAGAGCGAGTTCATCGATGGAATGTGAAGATGTAAGTATTGGGACTAATTATCCCAGATAATCTAAACTGTCAGTCATCCTTGCATTGATTTAGTTATTTCCTGCATCTTCACAGTGTAATTACTGAAGCAGGATCTTTAATTATAGAACTGCTTAAGTGGCACACATTTGCTTGCCATTTCAGCTAAAGGGGGTAAAAGAAAATATCCCAATAAACTCGTGTTACTTTGCCTACCTTCACCAATCTTCCTCTTGCTTTCTCTTTCAGTATGTGAAAGAGTTCCAGGAGATCATGGGAATGCAGAGCTAGGAACGAGTCAGCATGGGGCCTTTGATTGTGAATCAGAGGTTAGGGTTGCAGTACTATTTGATGACTTGAGATGGTCGGGGATGAAGGAGGGAGGGAAGGGTGGGTGTGGTTGCAGCAGAGCACAAGTAGCTCCTTCCTGGTCCATCAGCCAATCAGATGTTTGTAGGCCAGCGCAGGTCTGCGGCAAATGCCCCTCCCAGGCTTGGCCCCTAATAACAGTCTATTTCCTATTGCAGAATGTCTCTTCATTGCCTTGGGTGGATTAGTTCACAACCGGGTGTCTGCCTGAATTCACTAAAACAGTCTGTCATTAGCACTGTCCATCACTCGCCTCTAATGGAGTGTTATGGTTATTGATGTTTGGGTGGATCCTTGGACACTGTGGCAGCTGACCACGCCCACGGAGGGCAGTCCCGTGAGGGACCACAGTGTCAGGCTAGCCTCTGGACACACAAACACAGATTTGAATCTTTTATTAAACAGTTTTGGAAACCACCAGAAGTGGCAGTAGTGAGTAGTAGATGTTGAGCCCGACTGGGCAGGTCTCCCACAAAACGCTGGAACAGTGAATCCTCTGCTAGGCTGTGCTGTAGTGGAAAGAGACAGAGTTATGAGTACACGATATGAAGCATTCAGAGTACCAGGTAGAATTAGGAGACGCTTCGAGACAGGGAGAGCAGGCCTTCGAGGAGCGAGAACCCGATCCCTTAGAGCAGAGAGACTCAGTAATATTGTACTCACGTAGCAGTAACAGAGATTCCACTATTCGAGAGGTCTGGCACCGGAACAGAGGGCAGGCCCTCGAGGAGCGAGTACCTGGTTTCAGTGAAGCGGTACTGTGGAACTCACAGATGGAAACTGTTAGTGAAGTCTTTCAAGTAGAAGGGTTTGAAGATGCAGGCAGCGACTCAGGGAACATGGGCCCTCGAGGAGCGAGAACCAGTTTCCTGATAGCACCTGAAAAAAGCAGAAGAGGCCCCCGAGGAGCGGGTACCCCGTTAGTAACCCCGAAGGGTGTAAGAGTTCCAGATAGCGCTGGAGTGGCAGAGCAGCTTCGGTATGGAGAGCGAATCCCATCCGTAAGGTTTCCGTTGCTAACTCGATGAGCCATCAAATACTGTTGGCTTAAATATCCGGGAGGCGTGACGTCATATCAGGGGGACGCCCCTGAGGTTCACGCCAACATGGAATTAAAGATGAGAGCGGCGTGCGCCCTAAGGTACCTTGGAGGAGCATAGCGGGAGGTAGCACCAAAGCTGGTCCAGGGACACCGGAGCGGACGGCAAACAGACGCCGCGGCAGCCAGTAGTCCGAGGTGAGCGGGAGGAGCCGCAAGTAGTGAGAGGTAGGCGGGGCGAAGCCGAAGACCAATGGTCGCAACATGGAGCAAACATGGCAATACCTCAATGGAGTTCAGTGGTGAGTGCGATGCTCCTAACTCATCCTTCCCTATCTGGCATGGAAATAAAGTCTCCATTTTTGTAGAAGGTGGATCTGGCCAATTACATGTTTATTTTTCGATGACCTCTTTTTGGTTACTGCTATTCTTAAGTTTGTCAGTGGAAGGAACACATGCCAGCATTTACTGATAGACCCTGAAGCATCTCTCTCAGCCTCCAGCTTCCTCGGAGCTTGATGTAATAAGACATAAGGAAAATATGTCCACTGAACTTCAGCACAGAACCTCTTTACTCACAAACTAAAAAAATAAAAATAAAAGAATTAACTCTCGATGCAGTATGCAAATAAAATCAGGAGTTCAAAAAAGCCAGCTAACCCAAAAATGTGCACTCAAAAATACACTTAACGCACATACAACATGATTTATGCGCAGAAAACACAAATTTTGCATAAAGCATATTCCTTGTGCAAAAACAGGATTTCCACACGCAAATCATGTTACCTGCTGCGCGGGACTCCCACAGCACAAAACTCCAGGATCAGCCCCGTAGGCTAACACTAACCTGAGAAACTTTACTCCACCTCTGATCAAGAGTTAAGTCTACACACCTCTCTGCATTGGAGAGCAATAATTAATTTCTTGATTAACATGGGATTTGTATGGAGGATCACTAATTTGTGTGCACATTTTTGCATGCTAAACTCTGTTAAATTGGAAGTTGTGTACATAACTATTTATTTATTTAAAATTTCTTATATACCGCGCCCTCCAAAGTTTGGGGCGTTTTACAAAGCACATTCATAACTAATAAGGCATAAAACAGACAGAGAAAACTATAAAATAGACATAAAAAAACAGAACATAGATGAATTAAGATTCATTAATATCTTTAAACGCTAATTATATATAACTACATGCAGCCAAGTGCACTTTACTACATCAATCCACCACAGGGGTAGGCAACTCCAGCCCTCGAGTGCCACAAGCAGGTCTGATTTTCAGGATTTCCCTAATGAATATTTATGAGGTATATTTGTATGCACTTCCTCCATTGCATGCAAAAATATCTCATGCATATTCATGGCAGATATCCTGAAAACCAGATCTGTTTGTGGTACTCACGGACCGCAATTGACTACCTCTGGTCTACCAGATAGGATACCAACTTTCAGTAACTGCTCTGCCCATTAGAATTACCTCTTACAGATTCATGAAATCAGGAAAACTGAAATGCTGGAGTGGTGTGCCATGACAAAAAGCACACTACTATGTATCCTTAAAAGGGGAAAACATTTTAAGATAGATGCTATTTTCTCTGTGACTCAGTGCTTGGGTACAACAAAAGAAACCATGTCTCCCCCAACTAAGCCTTGGAACAGCCTGTAACGGACTCCTGCAGGAGTCGTACAGTCTGCTCTTCATGAGAATCAAGGGCAGCTGTGTACCTGACACTTGGAAGTCATCTTCAGGGTAAATGTCATGTGGTTTGATGCACCTGTAAAGCCAGTTCAACTTGACTACATATTAAACGGGGACCTTTCTAGTAATAGAAAAACCACCTTAAAACCTCTGCAACTATTACAAAACGCCGCAGCAAGAATACTAACCGGGAAAAAAAAGTCTGACCATATCACCCCAGTTCTTAAATCACTTCACTGGCTCCCAATAGACCAGAGAATCAAATTCAAAGCATTAACAATAGTTCACAATGCAATACATTCAACGGACAACACAGCTCTCAATGAACTTATCATAACACACAAACCTCAAAGAATGACCAGATCTGCCAATAAACTTCAACTTGAAATTCCATCACTTCCTCAAGCCAAACTCACCAACACCAGGAACAGAGCTTTCTCCATAGCAGGCCCAAACTTATGGAACAACATTCCACAACATTTAAGCTCAATTCATGACATCAAAGCATTCAAAAAAGAACTAAAGACATGGTTATTCAGTCAAACTTTTAGAGATGGCGTGGGATAAGAAATCCACCCCCTTTCGAACCATTACACATTGACGCTCCCATTCCTTCGACGATCCCCTTCTATTAAACACTTTCTCCCCTCCCCTCCCCCCCTACCCGCTTCTTTCCCTCTCACCTCCCCTTCATCGCCCTCGTCCCTCATACAACCTTATCAAGTCTTTACCTGAAATCACCTAACATACCCCGAGCTCCTTCCCAGACCCATTTCATACATTAACCCTCCCCTGCTCAGATTGCTATTTGTTCCACATAATAGCTAATGAATATCATATATCTTCGTATAGATTATCTCCTGTATATAATTTTCTCATTTAATATGTTAAATAAGGTTCTACTCTTTGAATGTTAAAGATAGTTATAAGATATTTGTATGTATTACGTTGTTATCCTGTAAACCGGAGTGAAGGCAAAACGCTATACTTCGGTATATAAAAAACCCCAAATAAAATAAAAATAAAATAAATAATAGGAGAGTCAGGGGGACTAGTGTCATTTAGAAGTGACGGGAGGGTCAGTATTTGACAGAATAAAAGGCGACCCAATGAGTCGCTGTGGAAGGGGGAGTCACAGGCGTTTTGAGGTGAGAAGAAGAGAGACATTTTGATAGGAGCCTTAAGAGAGACAGCAAAGGAGCCTACCCTCTGCTCAGGGGCTTCATTTGATCTATAGGAGAAGAGAGTCCTTTCCTGAAAATTGACTTATGGAGATCCTTGGGAACAAGAGGATTCTTTATAATTCCTTTGTGAGTGATGAGTCAGAAGCCTCTTCGAGAATATTAAGGGAATCCAGTGTTGTTGTTTTTTTTATTTACTTAAGCAGCATGAGGAACTGACATTCCTTTCCAAAACATATACAAAGGTAAGGCCGGTTTCTTACTTTGGGATTTTGTATTCTGGCCGGTTTCTATTTTTTTTATACCTTTTAAACTTTTGATTCGTTTACATAAAAGCTATTTTTCTGTTTAAGCAATAAGAGTATCCTCTTTAGGGTCCTACAGGTAAAGCCTGTCCCTATCACAAAGCCTATGTTCCCAACCCTGAAGCACGTGGGATAAACACTGTGGATCCCTAAAGGCTAGAGGATGAAAAAGAAGAAAATAATGCATAGGGATAACTTGTTGGTGCAGCAGTTACTACCTTTAACCGATAAGTCTGATACTTTGATGTAACTCCAACAGTGCTCTCTGCTTCAACGACAAGGCGAAATGGGGAATTGAATTCAAACAGCAACCAACAAGGGCCCTGACTTTTTCGGTCTGGGAAACTGATAAGCATGGGGGTAACTTACATGGCTCAGCAGATACAACCATAAGCTTGCTGGGCAGAATGGATGAACCATTTGGTCCTTTTCCTTTAACATTTCTATGCTTCTATGTTAAGTGGATTTGTGCTCAGCATAACTTGAAAGTGTGAGCCCCCTTGTAAAGGAGATGGGCAGTTTAACTATCTAACAAGCCAATACAGAATGGTGCACTCAGCTGAGCACACCGTTAGCCCCCATCTGGACATGCGTTTTCAACACGCTATTATTACCCCTTATACAAAAAGGGGTAATAGCGTGAGGAAAATGCATGTCCAACCCCCCCCCCCCAAAAAACTAATAGCACCAGGAACATGCAAATGCATGTTGATGAGCGTATTAGTTATTCCCGCGCCATACAGAAAGTAAAATGTGCACCCTCCGACTTAATATCATAGCAATATTAAGTCGGAGGCCCCAAAAATTAAAAAAAAAACAAAAAAACTAATAAAAAAAAAAATCGGTCCGCGGCTTGGAAGACGGATGCTCAGTTTTGCCGGCATCCATTTTCCAAGCCCACGGCTGTCAGTAGGTTCGATAACTGACACTGGTAAAATTAAGCGTCTGCTGTCAAACCCGCTGATAGCTGCTGCTTCTGTCAATAAGGAGGTGCTAGGGACACGCTAGTGTCCCTAGCGCCTCCTTATTACCGCAGGCCCTCATTTAAATACAAAATCGCACGCTCAGGAGAGAGGCCTGGGTGCGCATCGGGAGAGTGGGCGCTCGCCTCTGAGCGTCTGCTCTCCCACGCATTTTACTGTATCGGCCTATAAGTGGGATTTTAGATGCAGAAAACGTAACTGAGTTGCAGTCCATTTTAGGAAGTCTAAAATTCCACCTGAATACAGAACTGGAAACCTAGAATAGTCAATGGCACCTATTTAAAAATATAAGTTACTGTAGATAGTAAATGATCATAGATAAAGATCAGTTAGCCCATCCATTCTGCCCAGACTGTTAAGAAGTTATCCCAGTTGCCAGTCATAGAAGCTTGACCACTTAAGAACATAAGAAATTGCCATGCTGGGTCAGACCAAGGGTCCATCAAGCCCAGCATCCTGTTTCCAACAGAGGCCAAACCAGGCCACAAGAACCTGGCAAGTACCCAAACACCAAGAAGATCCCATGCTACTGATGCCAGTAACAGCAGAGGCCATTCCCTAAGTCAACTTGATTAATAGCAGGTAATGGACTTCTCCTCCAATAACTTATCCAAACCTTTTTTAAACCCAGCTGCACTAACTGCACTAACCACATCCTCTGGAGTTCAAAGCGTTTCTCCCCTAACTTTTTCTAAATGCTCCTATAGATCTACCCTCTTCTTCAGTGGTGCTTGAAAGCTGATGAACAATAAAAATAAAATAAAACTAAAGTTGTGGAGGATAAATAGTAAGGTTTGGGTTGGAACCTCATGGTTGGGACACAGCACCTGAACATTTACAAAA
This sequence comes from Rhinatrema bivittatum, assembly GCF_901001135.1. Taxonomy (NCBI): domain Eukaryota; kingdom Metazoa; phylum Chordata; class Amphibia; order Gymnophiona; family Rhinatrematidae; genus Rhinatrema; species Rhinatrema bivittatum. The sequence goes on from NC_042628.1 coordinate 39,767,161, forward strand.
AGATCTTCCTGAAGCACCTGTTAAGTCCTTAAGAGTAAGCACTTGAGGGACCCCATGCCTTATCCAACTCACTTTCAGCTGTATTCCCATCCTGGACAGATGTTATACACAAGTTCCCTTAGTCCAGCATGCAAGTCCTCCCAACCCCCATGACATACCACCATACTGTAGGCTGGAGCTCTCGAGAACCTAAAGAATCCTTGGCAAAGACCAACTCTGAGTTTCTATATTCCTGAGTTGAACAAGAAGTGCAAAGGCCCAGCAACAGATGAAAAGGCCTGTAGCCTTGAACCCAAAAATAAGAACAGGAAGACCGGTGGCTAATGGGCTCTCACAAACTCTTATGAGAAGGGTGTAGCTGTAATGGATCGTGTGCTCTCAGTAATAGTATATTGAGTCAGAAATGTATACCAAAGTATATAGTAAATGCAGCTACAAGTTATCTAGCTTAGCCAAATATATCAACTCATACCTAGTATAGTAAAAAAAAAAAAACAGGTTTATAACAAAATATAATAATCACAAGTAATCCAACCATTCCTTTTTTTCTCTTATTTTTCTACCAACCACACTAATGGCTGTCTCCTTTATGGGCTTTTCTTCCTGCCAGGCTGGTCTTGTTTTTGTCACCTGTCTTTTGCTTGTGAAAGGAGAGTAAGTTTGCATCTCCCCTCCTGCTGGTATAAAACAGTTCTTGAAATGAGGGGCGAGACCCACAGTGCCCTTTTTTGGATGAATTCCACCCAATAGATTTGTTAGGATTCTTTTCTCAGGTACATCTCCAGTCACCAATGTACCCCAAATCACCAGCCCCTGCACCAGTTCTTCAGCTTTGAATTACAGTTTTGTCATAACTATTCTTTCTCCTCCCCTGCTGTGGACAGGATGCACTGCTGACAAGGGGGCATGAATTTGGCAAACACCTTAAATTGCTTTTGAATGCTTAGTTGATCCATTGCTCCAGGTTATTGTGTATGTTTTATCAGTACACAAATATAAACAAACAAAACTCCAAGGTGTGCCATGATATCCAGATTGCTTGCCTCCAGCTAACCTCTGAACCTGCTACCCATCCCTGCAGCCCGAGGTTCCTGGAAGGTAAATGGCTTGCCTCTCTCCACAGTCACCTCCCGATTCCATACTATGGTGTCCCCTACCTGAATTTATCTTTCTGCTGCGTACAATCTGCTATTTCTTACAAGAACCTTAGTACAGCAAACACTCTCACTTTTAACCCCCATTTCTGCTTCACAAGCGCATGATTCATTTCTTGTACAGGAGCAGGGTATGGCAGGCGACTGTGATCCACAATCCAAGTTCTCCCTGACCCTGCAGTAAAATGGACTCTGCTTTTTTTTTTTTTTCAGACTTCTTTGTTAGTGGTGCCAGAGAGAGCACACCCTGGATTGTTGTTTTAGTGAACTGTAGCTCAGTCTTTAGCCTGGTAACATTCCCTCTTTAAACCAGACAGCCGAGTAGACAGGACAACCTCAAAGCTGCTACAAGATTTTCCTGAATACTACAGACAGAGAGATATTGCACAGTATTATCCCCTCATCCTTCATTCACTTGTACTGTTAACTAAAGGGAAAAACTATATCAGGGACTGGTTTTCCTAAATAAGCAAGTACATCTGAAACAAATTCCCATTGCCAATCATGGTTCAGTCGCTATAAAAGAAGAAACATGGTGGCCTGGAAAGACAGCATTATTTGCACAGCTTCAGCTGCAAGCCCCCTGTGGAGCTAGAAAACCAATTTATCTACTCAGAAAAAAAAGAGACTGAATTTACAAAGCAATCAATTTACTCTAATTCTAGTGGATTTCTCTTCAAAACCTCTGCATAAATAGGAGTGCAAATCTTCCAGAAAGCAAAAGGAAATTAAAGCACAGGTATGTTAAGCAAATGAGAAATCTTACAAGAAAGGAAATCCAGCACTCAGTCCTCAGTTGGGGAATGCATATAAAAAATTTGGGAGTGGGGGAAGGTAAACTACACTAAATTCAAAGCAGATTAAAATAGCCAGACAGAAAGTTAAAACAGGAAAAGATTCTTTTAAAAATCCCAAAATAATTAGCCACCGAGACTGGGGAGCCCAGAATCTCCTCTGGATCTAGGTGGCAAGTATCTGGTGCTTGCTTCAACTCATGACCAACATAAAATATTTACTGAAAATGAATTTAAGCCCATCCAACCACAAGGCCACATCTATGAATTGCCCACTTTTATGTCTGACCTTAGCTATCTAACTCTGTTTACTAAAACTGTGTTAGACATCTATTTGGCCCTTTTCTGGATCATCATGCCACGAAAACCATGACAAATCTTACTCTCAGTAACAGTTTCTCCTTCTAAAGTATTGGTCAGTGGTAACAGAGCAACTACTTTGAGGGACATGTTGACAAAGTAGGCAACAGAAGTATTTATTTTTTTAATTGAAAATAATTTCTAAGCCACGCACTCCACAGATTGTGGCAGCGTACAGAAAAACAATCAAATAATTAAACATAAATAGACAACCACCAACCAACCCATCTCTCAGTTGCGGATACCATCACCTCTCTTCTGATACCTCCTAATGTTTGATAATTCCTTTATCTAAAATTAAGTCATTATATTTGGGCTTTGTTTCTCGGCCTCAAAAAATGATTACCTCTTGAAAGTGACTTGAAATAGCCAGGTTTTCAAAGCTATTTTAAATTCTTTAATATCGACCAAGGTGTGTATGAAGTGAAATGGGCATCATGTACCATAAACTTGGCCCTGCTACTGATATTACCTTGTCACACACTGAGCCTGATATATTGAGGGTGCATCCAACAGACTAGTATTGGCTGATCTTAATGTATGCTATGGTGTATATAGGTGCACATTAGCACCCAGCCATATCATTTCTTTCAAATAATTTCAATTTCAATTAATTTCAGTTAATCAGGTTATACTATAAGATACTCTGTAGATATATTGTTCTTGTTCCAGTTTAAATGTTACTGTAAGAATTATCTCTGAATCTGAATTTAAAATATAAAACAAGAATCAATTTTGAAGTTATAATGTAAAATAGGAAGGCCCCCATCTTCCTAGAACCAAGTTGCAATGTAAACAGATGTGATATTCCAGATCGAACACTGGTATATAAAAACAAATAAATACATACATTTCTGGCTAATAAATAATCCTATATATCAGTGTAATTACTTTATAGTGTATTCTATGATGAATAAGAAGCCAGTGAAATTCTCAGAGCATTAGGGTACTATCATCATAATTTGAGGAGACCTTCAAGACTCTTGCAGTAGAGTTTTGAAGTAATTGCAAGGCTCCAATATGTGTTACAGGGATTCCCAGGAGAAGCGAATTACAATAACTGAAACCATTAAATAACAGAGTTTACAGAGTAAGGTGGAAATCGCTTGGTTCATGATGAGTTTAAGTTTTAGCATTTTCAATTTAAAGTACCCTACTATAATCTAGTTCCCATCAAGGAAGACACTTGGGTCTTTGACCACTGATGAACCAACTATTTCATGTCCATTAAACTTAAATATCAGTAGGGTTTCAATATTGGCCCTATGTGATAAGTAGACAATACTGGTCTTAGCTGGATTTAATGATAAACAATTATAGCATAGCCACTTCTGGATAGCATCTAAATAAAGCCCTAATTCAAATGATTTCAAACCAATGTATTCTATTTCATTTTTGCACACAACATACTTTTTTTTTTTTTTTTTTAATTGTGCTTTTTTTTGGAAGAGGTGAGCAGAGGTGTTGAAAATGAAGGACTGTAGAGTCACCTGCAGGATAGCTAACTAAAATGCCGGTGGACATCTTAACCTCACTGACAGTCACGGAGATTAAAAAGAACCCTTTAAATTAATACACCTTGCTGCCTGATCTCAGAGATCCTCCTGTGAATTCTATCAATATTCACAACACAGAGAGCTGAACCCAGGGCTGCAGTCAGCTCTGATACTTCACAGGCTTGTATCCTACAGCCATGGTCCCCCCTCCTAATCACCCTCATTTTGTTGTAATTTTTTTGCTTAGTCTGCTTTTTTCTTGCTTGTTTGTTTTCTTACTTTGCACCACACTGACACAATTACTTTGTATCCTGGAGCAACTAATGAGCTTTGATTGCAAATCACAGGGTTCAAAGCAATAACAATGGAAGAAAAATGGGAAAGGGAGTTGCATCTTTTAGGAGAGTTGCAATAAATGGTGTTAGAAATTGTTCTCGAACACTACAGAGACTCAGCACCCAACGAATCAATAAGCCTACTTTATCCTATAGCTCTCGCCAAGGTCCCATAATTATCACATTATTATTTTTAATTTAAAAAAAAAATCCAATGATCCAAACAAAACAGTAACATTCAATGGAATTTCAGCAAAGCAGCAGCAGCTGAACTATATAACTGCTGCCCTGAAAGTGGAATTATCCACTGATGCGATTCATATAATGATCCTGCTGTACAGGTAGCACCTTTCAATCTGAAATTGTGCCTCTCCAAAGGAAAGCATATGCAGTACAGTACCATCACGTGATAGGAGAGGCAAGCCAAAACACAAGATATTTTACAAACAGCTTCCATGCAGATAAATATTAGAAAATAGTGTCGGAAGACATTTGAGAGCACTCCTTGGGGTACCTTAGCTATTGTAATTGACTCTCTCTTAGAGAACAAATACCTGGGTGAAGGGTGTTCTAGCAGCAGTAGTGATAAGTGCAGTCTGCATCAGGATTCCAGATTGTAGCATATTTGGATTCTGTATGTATCATGGGGATGCAGATTGATTCTGCTTTTAAGTTTCTCCCCCTGTTGAAAGCAGTGATTAAAAATGAGTTTTTTAAGTTACAGAAATTGCATCGTCCTAAGTATGTGTTAAAATCAGAGTGATTTCAGATCTGTTATTCAAGCTTTTGTATTAACAACCTTAGATTAATGTAATGCCCTGTACATTGGTTTACCCTATGTCATCTCAGGGCATTACAGTGGTTGATTGCCATGGGTTGCTTGATTTCTGGATGCTCTCTGAGAGATCATCTCTCTCCGGTTCTGCAGTCCTTGCATTGGCTCCCTGTGGAGCAGAGGATTCAATTTAAGATCCTTGCATTAGCCTTTCATGTTTTGCATGAAGAACAAGTTTATTTAAAAATGTGCTTACCTGGCACCATCCTTTGTGGGCATTGTGCTCGGGAAGTTCTTGGTTATTGGCAGTACCTAGGAAACTAACTGAGCTTTGTCAAGAGTGTTCCCAAAATTGTAGCATAGTCTTTGTCTGTGTGACAAGTTCAGCATTATAAAGCTTGTAGAGAGTTCATAAAAGCCGATTTTTTCAGGAAACCTTTAGTTTAAGTTAATTCAATGTATGCTGATGGGTTTTTATAGGACTTTAATTATGATTGATCTGTATGTTGGGGGGGGGGTTTGTCATCTTGTGTTTGTGTAATTTTTCTGAATTATGTATTGTGTTATTTTTGGAATCCGCCTAGAACAGTTCTGACAAAAGTCGAAATAAGTTATTGTAAATAAACACACACATACATACATACATACATAAATAAATAAATATTCTTGGCCTCTGACCAAGGAGGTTCTAACATCAGCACATAAGAACATAAGAAATTGCCATGCTGGGTCAGACCAAGGGTCCATCAAGCTCAGCATCCTGTTTCCAAAAGAGGCCAAACCAGGCCACAAGAACCTGGCAATTACCCAAATACTAAGAAGATCCCATGCTACTGATGCAATTAATAGCAGTGGCTATTCCCTAAGTAAACTTGATTAATAGCCGTTAATGGACTACTCCTCCAAGAACTTAATCCAAACCTTTTTTGAACCCAGCTACACTAACTGCACTAACCACATCCTCTGGCAACAAATTCCAGAGCTTCTCCAAGCTGAACAGCCCTAACCTCTTCAGCCTTTCCTCATAGGGGAGCTGTTTCATCCCCTTTATCATTTTGGTTGCCCTTCTCTGTACCTTCTCCATTGCAACTATATCTTTTTTGAGATTTGGTGACCAGAATTGTACACAGTATTCAAGGTGTGGTCTCACCATGGAGTGATACAGAGGCATTATGACATTGCTGCAGCACACTGAGCCGAACGATTTTAAAGTATTATCCACTATGATGCCTACATCTTTTTCCTGGGTGGTAGTTCCTAATATGGAACCTAACATCATATGACTACAGCAAGGATTATTTTTCCCTATATGCAATACCTTGCACTTGTCCACATTAAATTTCATCTGCGATTTGGATGCCCAATCTTCCAGTCATGCAAGGTGCTCCTAAAATGTATCACAATCCGCTTGTGATTTAACTACTCTGAATAATTTTGTATCGTCTGCAAATTTGATAACCTCACTCGTCGTATTCCTTTCTAGATCATTTATAAATATATTGAAAAGCACCGGTCCAAGTACAGATCCCTGAGGCACTCCACTGTTTACTCTGAGAAAATTGACCATTTAATCCTACTCTCTGTTTCCTGTCTTTTAACCAGTTTGTAATCCACAAAAGGACATCACCTCCTATCCCATGACTTTTAGTTTTCTTAGAAGCCTTTAATGAGGGACTTTGTCAAACGCCTTCTGAAAATCCAAATACACTGTATCTACAGGTTCACCTTTATCTACATGTTTATTAACCCCTTCAAAAAAAATGAAACATTTGTTAGGAAAGACTTCCCTTGGGTAAATTCATGTTGACTTTGTTCCATTAAACCATATCTTTCTATATGCTCTACGATTTTGATCTTTAGAACAGTTTCCACTATTTTTCCTGGCACTGAAGTCAGGCTCACTGGCCTATAGTTACCCGGATTGCCCCTGGAACCCTTTTTAAATATTGGGGTTATATTGGCCACCCTCCAGTCTTCAGGTACAATAGATTATTTTAATGATAGGTTACAAATTTTAACTAATAGATCAGAAATTTCATTTTTTAGTTCCTTTAGTACCCTAGGATGCATAGCATCTGGTCCAGGTGATTTGCTACTCTTTAGTTTATCAATCTAGCCTACTACATCTTCCTGGTTCACAGTGATTTGGTTCATTTCGTCTGACTCATCACCCTTGAAAACCATCTCCGGAACTGGTATCTCCCCAACATCCTCATTAGTAAACACAGAAACAAAGAATTTGTTTAGTCTTTCTGCAATGGCCTTATCTTCCCTAAGAGCCTCTTTAACCCCTCAGTCATCTAACAGTCCAACAGATTCCCTCACAGGTTTTTTGCATCGGATATATTTTAAAAAGTTTTTATTATGAGTTTTTGCCTCTATGGCCAACTTCATTTCAAATTCTCTCTTCGCCTGTCTTATCAATGTTTTACACTTAACTTGACAATGCTTATATTTTATCCTATTTTCTTTAGATTTATCCTTCTTCCAATTTTTGAAGGATTTTTTTTTTGGCTAAAATAGCTTCTATCACCTCACCTTTTACCCATGACAGTAATCGTTTTGCCTTCCTTCCACTTTTCTTAATGCGTGGAATACATCTGGACTGGGCCTCTAGGATTGTGTTTTTAAACAATGTCCATGCCTGTTGAACACTTAACCTTTGCAGCTGCACCTTTCAGTTTTTTTCTATTTTCCTCATTTTATCAAAGATGGCACTGGCCATCCATTGCTCCTACCATGTGACAGAGGCCAGCCAATGGCACAGATAACCCCTATCACACGGTAAGGGCAAAGGGCCATCGGCGCCATTTTGATTACTGGCAGCAGATGGCCCGAGAGTGGGAGATCGCTCCAGGGATCCCTGCTAGACCACCAGGGAATTTCAGCAAGTTTTGGGGAGGTTTGAATTAATTAAATGTGAAGGGTTGGGGTGGGTTTTGGGTTTGTTTTTTTTTGTTTGTTTTTTTTACAAACCCTCATTATAATTAATTAAATTTGAAGGGTTGGGGCGGGTTTTTGGGTTTCATTTTGGGGAGAGCCGAAATAAAATCGGCCCGAACTGTGGGAAAAAGAAATTTCCCATGGCGGGCCAATAACGAAGGCCAAACCAAAAGGTTTGGCCGAATCACATCTCTACTAATTACAAGAACAAACTCTCTCTCAACCAATCACTACAATCTTTCTTCATTCCATATGTACCTTCTCTCTCAGCTGCCTCCGTACATCCACTCCATTTTCAACCTTCCTTCTGGTGTCTTCTCTTCCATCCCCCCCAATTTATGCTCTCTCTCTCTTCCTCCTCAGCTTTCTTCCAGCCAACCCTCCCCCTCCAAAAGCATAAAACCCCCCCACCCAGCCTCAACTCCCTATTCAATTTATACCCTTCTCCCCTTTTTTTTTTTTTTTTTTAAGAGAACGCACAGAGACTTCCACAGGGCGCTTATCAGAAAACATGAAAGGATAGGAGCAGCAATCAATGGATTTGGCCTAACTAGAAGAAAAAAGACAGCAAGACCATCTCCCCCTCCCCCCCCCACCGCCCCACCAGACTAACCTGATCAGCAGCAGCAGGAAAAGAAACAAGCAGCTTCACCTGCTTCTGACTGATAGGTGTAGAAGAAGGAGATGAGCGGCCCTGACCAAGCCACAAGTAGCAGGAGGAAAAGAACTCCATATTAGGAGCTACCACCCACGAAAAAGATCTAGGCATCATAGTGGACAATACTTTAAAATCGTCAGCTCAGTGTGCTGCAGCAGTCAAAAAAGCAAACAGAATGTTAGGAATTATTAGGAAGGGAATGGTTAATAAAATGGAAAATGTCATAATGCCTCTATATCGCTCCATGGTGAAACCGCACCTGGAATACCGTGTACAATTCTGGTCGCCGCATCTCAAAAAAGATATAGTTGTGATGGAGAAGGTACAGAGAAGGGCAACCAAAATGATAAAGGGGATGGAACAGCTCCCCTATGAGGAAAGGCTGAAGAGGTTAGGGCTGTTTAGCTTGGAGGATATGATAGAGGTCTTTAAGATAATGAGAGGACTTGAAAGAGTAGATGTGAATCGGTTATTTACACTTTCGAATAATAGAAGGACTAGGGGGCATTTCATGAAGTTAGCAAGTAGCACATTTAAGACTAATTGGAGAAAATTCTTTTTCACTCAACGCACAATAAAGCTCTGGAATTTGTTGCCAGAGGAGGTGGTTAGTGCAGTTAGTGTAGCTGGGTTCAAAAAAGGTTTGGATAAGTTCTTGGAGGAGAAATCCATTAATGGCTATTAATCAAGTTGACTTAGGGAATAGCCACTGCTATTAATTGCATCAGTAGCATGGGATCTTCTTAGTGTTTGGGTAATTGCCAGGTTCTTGTGGCCTGGTTTGGCCTCTGTTGGAAACAAGATGCTGGGCTTGATGGACCCTTGGTCTGACCCAGCATGGCAATTTCTTATGTTCTGCTGGGATAGCCTGAGGAAGCAGGGGGAAGGGAAGGCAACCAGTATTCCCTGCCAGGCTGGCCAGATCAGCAGCAAGAAAGGAACATCTTGAGCAGCTCCAACAGCCAGAATGGACGTAAAAGGAAGCAGGTCCAGCCAAGACAGCATGAGCAGCAGTGACAGCAGTCAGGACAAAATTTACACCCTTACATAGCCAGAGAGAAATTCAGTGGCAGTTGTTACAGTATCACTTGTAATGCCTCCTTGACCGCTTCCCTTGCTGGGGGAGGGGGGGGGCCTGGGCCCCGGGACTGACCTTGCAGGAGCCTCCCTTGGGCAGACTCCATCTGTCCTCACGTTCTTGATGCCTGGTGCCTCCAACTCGGGAAGGAGGTGTTAATGGGTGGGGATTTCCCTCCCTTCACCCCAGGAAACAAATGGGACTGTGAACAAGGCTGGCATTATGTACAAATGGGACTGTGAACAAGGCTGGCATTATGTACAAATATATACAGGTTTATTAGCGTATATAAGTATATACATTTCTACATGACTATATATATTGCTAATAGGATGTCAAACAGCACACTTATCTACTCGTGGTTAACAGTCTCAGGCCACACAACTAAATACATTTCTACAAGGTAGCAAGAACATTTAATATTTGGCAATTTGGAGTTGTTGGCCCCCACAGTATACCACCATATACAACAGATGAGACCTCTTGAGTTCCCGCTTAATCAAGTGTTATTATTCCCCCCTTTTTTCCTCCAAGCCTCACCCATGTGAAAGATGCAACTGGGCTGGTGGGCAGTGTTGGACTGGGGAGGGGGTCCATTGTATCGAAACCGCTGCCATCTCCTCAGTGCCACTTCTGCTCTGTGGAAAGGTCCATGCCAATGCTGGGGTTCACACCTTCCTGAGAACATGACTCCACCACCTGGGATTCTGCTGGGGTCCATGCCCTCCGGGGGGGGACCACGCAATTTGCTGCTGGTGTCTATGCCTTCTTGGAGACTGCTTGATCTGCTGCTGGAGTCCATACCCTCCTGTGGTACTGCTTGATCTGCCACTGGGGTCCACGCCTTCTTGGGGACCACTCAATCTGCTGCTGGGGTCCCCTTGTTGAAGGAAGGGGGACCCTGAGTCACCTCCTGATCTGCCACTGGGGACCCCACCCTCTTTGTGGATCACTCCACCTCCAGATCTGCCATTGTCCTTTGGTTCCTCTCTCTTAGTAGGAGGGTTTTTCCTGGCTTGGTTTTACAACTCCACTATACACATGACTTGCTTAGTGTTCAATGATTCAGACCCTCTGCAGTCTCAGCTTTCAGTGATTTTAGCTCCACTAAGCTCATGGCTAGTCATTCGCTGTTACCCATCCTGGATGAATTACCTTCTCTCGGCCAAAAGGCCAAGACCCAGGCAGAAGTATAGGGAGAAAATGTGTGCCCACCCTTCCATCTTGCCTGGTCTTTCTTTTCTCTGTTGTCTGACCCTGGATGAGTCATCTTCTCTCAGCCAAAAGGCCAAAACCCAAGCAGGACCATGGAAAAAGAATTTGTGCACACCCATCCATCCTGCCTGGCTTTTTTTCTGTTGCCTGAGAACTGGGTACCCAAGGGTCTGACTCCACTTGTTAGTCAAGGTGAAAATCTGTTTGCTTCCTAGGTCTGTTTTTCAGTACATTTTTCTCACAAATTCCTCTCTCATTCAGAATTTCCAGCCATAGCTCTGTATGATTTAAAGTGATATTTCACTGCAAATTACCAGGGGGCTATGACATGCAAATTCCCTGAGTCTCTGACTCATCTATTCAATTGTCATTTAAGCACCTTCACAGTAAGGGGTCTGGCAACCTTTTCAATCTCATCCTGTATTTCCTGGGCTGGTGGCTCATGTAACATAGCTGCATTGTCCTCTTTTTTCTCTGCTGTAGTTCACTTAAATGGTACCATGCTCTTTATCCCTTTCTCCCTTGGGAGGGGGTGTTTCCCATGGCAAACTGAAGCCATGGTCTTCACACCATAAGACAAGTGCCACACCTTCATATTGGTAGCAGGGAATGTTGTGGAGCTGACTCAGTAAATTGCTTCTTAACAGGTGGCTTTTCTTATTATTGAACAATACTGCAACAATAGAACTTTACCACTGAAGTTAATGTGAGAGGAAATTTACAGAAAATGAAGCTTGGGTTCACCAAAAGACTATGCACTGGAATGACAACACCAAAATGATGTCTATTTGACAAAATTTTTCCAGCAGGGGAATTTCAGTTTGTATGTTGACTTATTTAAAAAAAAAAATGTTTTAGCTTTGCCGAATGATGTTCAGGTCCTACCTGTTGACAAAATACCTGCACCCCACACAAAAGCACCATAGAGGAAGTTTGAAGTTACAGATTACAGCACACTTCAGATATCATCAGTGCACCACTGACTTCTCAATGCTTTCAATTAACGGTTGCCAGCTGCAGCTGCATTTCTCAATTTCTGCCCTTTTACTCCGCAACCTGGCTCAAGTCTGTAACAATTCTCTCCTTATATCATGAGCTTCCAGTGCTAGCTGTCATTCCTACCTCTCCCTGACCATTTGAAAAGTGTTCTACACTTCATTTGCTTCAGGCTTACAAGTTACTGCTTATTTTGCAGTTCCAGAACCTCCCCCCAGTCAAAAAGACAGGCCTGCAAAGCTGAAGTGAGGAAGGAGTGTGTTTTTACCTTATATTTTTTGGGTTAGCATATTGTGCAAGTTAGGAAGTCTTAAAGGAGGTTATTTCTTATCGTCTAAGGGCCTTATTTTAAAAAGCATTTACATGTGTAAAACTGGGTTTTGCCTGAGTAAATGCATTTTACTGGAGTAAGTGGGCTTTTGAAAATTGCTACAATTTATACCATTGAATTGTCCATAGAGTCTACTTGCATACATGCACTTTACTTGAGTAAATGGCTTTTGGAAATTGTTATGATAGTATGTTACATTTACACACACAACTCCTTTGAAAATGATCTCCTAAGTGTTATTTTGTGTAAACTTGGGTGAGAACATCATGAGACAAGCAATTGCATTAGCACACATTCCCTTATCCATGCCATGAATTTTTGAAATTGGGATCTCAGGATTTGAAGAACTCCAAACCAGGGACTCTTCTACAGTGTTTCCCCAACCAGTGTGACATAGAAAAGTCACCACTGTCTGATATGCCTAATTTGTATTGCTTTGGGTTTTTGAAAATCTTTTTCCTTTCTGTTTTTAAAACTTAATATTTTGCTAGCTAGTTATTTAACTCTACCAAAGTTTACCTTACCTTTCACCAGCTGATATTCTGCTTATATTATGCTACTGGGTTTTTGTGAAAGTCACTTTTTTTTTCCTCTGAGTAGAACAATCTTTTGCTAGCCCTTTTTTGTTTAGATTTGTGTGTGTTTAAGGGGAATTTAAAATAAAATAAAAAAGTTTGTATCTCTAGGAGTTGGACTGTCACTCCCCAAGCAATACAAAGAAGTAAGAGAGGAAAATAACAGAATCAATCAACTCAGTATTACACACTTAAGCAAAGGATGACTGGAAAGATCATCAAATCAGGGGAGAGAAATTGGAAAGCTATGATTACAAATGCTTGTAGTCTGGGCAATAGAATTACAGACCTGCAGGCCCTAATGGTAGAGGAGGACTTGGACAGAATTGCTGTTACAGAGACATGGCTCAATGAGTCATGATTGGGATACGGCCATCCTGGATATAACTTGTTAAAGAAGGACAGAGAGGACAAAAAAGGGGGAGGAGTAGCTCTCTATGTCAAGAATATCATCCAAGCAACTGAATTGCAAGGGATATGGAATATAGAAGCAGCATTATGGGCTGTCTTAAAAAAAAAAAAAAAAAAAAAAAAAGAAGAAGATTGCGCTTCCATTTACAGTAGTGTGGTCTACTGGCCACCAACTCCAACAGAATTAGATAGAAATCTGGTTAAAGACATCCAAAAGATGGGAAAGAAAGAAGAAGTGCTGCTCGTTGGACATTTTAATCTGCCAGATATATAGTTTGGAGAATCTCTACTACAGAATCTGCAAGAAGTAGAGAGATAGTGGATACCCTTCAAGGGTCTCTGCTCCATCAAATGGTATTGGAACCCACAAGGGAGAGAGTGACACTTGCCCTAGTGTTCACAAATGAGGATAGTGTCTCTAATGTCTGGATAGGGGCTCACATGAGCACAAGTGATCATCAGACAGTATGGTTAGATATCACAACCAGGAAAGAAAGAAAGAAGTCACACTAAGATCCAGGCTTTGAACTTCAAAAATATACACTTTATCCAAATGGGGACATACCTGAGGATGAACTAGAAGACTGGGAGGAAATGGGTGAGGTGGAAAAACAGTGGGCCAAATTAAAAGGAGCTACTACAAAGGCAACAAATCTATATGTTTGAAAAATAAGCAAAATTAAAAGGATAAAGAAACTGATTTGATTCTCAAAGGAGGTGGCTGAAAAAAATAAAGGCAAAAAGAATAGCATTTGAGAAGTACAAAGGATCTCAAACAGAGGAACCCAGGGAAAAATATCTGGTGAAGATGAAAGAGATAAAGAAAGAAATCAGGAAAACAAAAGGGCAGGTGGAAGAAACGATTGCCAAAGAGGTAAAGCGAGTTGACAAAACATTTTTCAGATGCATAAGAGAAAGGAGGAAGGTCCGAGGGAGTATAATTAAACTGAAAGGTGAAAAAGAGCACTGTGTGGAGAAATAACAAACATTAAACAAATACTTCAGTTCAGGGTTCATTAAAGATGACCCTGGAGAAGAACCGTTGCTGGTTGGCAAGACCATAGATGGGTCTTACAGAAGAGAATGTCTGGAAGGAGCTAGGAAAACTGAAAGTGGACAAGGCCATGGGGCTGGATGAGGTGTATCCCAGGATACTAAAGGAGCCCAAAGACATGCTGGCATTCAATAGATCCCTGTAAACGGGAGTGGTGCTGCAGGACTAGAAAAGAGTGGTTGTGGTCCTGCTGCATAAGAGCGGTAGTAGAGAGGAGGCTGGAAACTGTAGGACATTCAACCTCATCTCGGTGGTGGAAAATTAATGGAGACTCTGCTGAAGGAAAGGAGCGTGAACTATCTATAATCCAATGTGTTACTGGACCTGAGAAAGCATGGATTCACCAGGGGAAAGTCCTGTCAGACAAATCTCCTTGATTTTTTTTTTAATTGGGTGACTAGAGAATTGAATTGAGGAAGAGCACTCGATGTGATTTACTTAGATTTCAGCCAAGCTTTTGATAGAGTTCCACATAGGATGCTCATGAATAAAATGAGAAGCTTGGGATTGAGTGCCAAGGTAGTGGAGTGGATTAAAAACTGATTGACTGACAGAAGACAGCATGTAATGGTAAATGGATCTTACTTTGAGGACAGAACAGTGTAAGTGGAATGCCTCAAGGATTGGTTTGGGACAGATTCCATTCAATATCTTCGTGAGTACATTGTGAAATAGCTAAAAGGTAATGTTTTTGAGATGGATGATGCACATGCATACTTATAGATTTAGAGTTTGTTGTAAATCATTATGAACATTCGATTTCCCTGATGCAGCCCATTGGGGTAAAACGCTGACAGAACTGGAACAAAATTGGAAAGAACATCTTGGGGTACATAAATTCCAAATTTCATTGCAAAGTTAAGTTCAGATTTCATAAACTGATTTATATCAGAAAGAATCAATAAGTTTCTTTTGCTGGGGCATTTAGACTTGTTTTCATAGTCGCTCAACAATACATAAAAGAAAAAAGAAATATATTGAAAAATATAAAGAAAAATCTTGGAAAACACTTTTTTGACCAATGATGGTGCATTTTAAATCCATCTTGAAAGCCTTTTAGAGTTGAAATTTTGCATCTGACTTCTTTTCCTTCTTCAAAAGTTCTGTTTTAAATCTCACAGACACATGTATTGAATTCACAAGGGTGTGCTTTTTAAATTTTACACACTGGGTATATCCATGGCCATTGATTTTGTGTCCAGGGGTTTTTTGGGGGGTTTTTTTGCAGAAAAAAAATGAACACAGAAAAAATGGTAACAAAAATTCAAAAGACATGGAGAGGATCATTAGGGGGTCTTTATTTGCTGTTATTTACTATGCAGTACTGCATCCAATAAGGAAATAAATGTAAAGAAAACCAAAACACCTCCAACGAATCCCATTACAGTTGCACTGAGCACCAACCCATGACTACACAGCAACGTGGCAGCACAGCTGATGTTCAGTCACTTTTGTTGATTATTAATTTTAACTCAGCTCAGAGGTATTACACATCAACCCAGTGAAATATTAAAAATGACAAAAAGGGAAGAAACTTAAGTGCTCATGATTCAGAAGCATCCTGATCCTTTTTAGGTACCGCCACAAGAAGAAAGAAGGAAGGAAGAAAGAGGTGGAGACAAGACGTGCACAGGCAGACTTCTTGACATGCTCAAAGGGCTGGCATCGTCCTCGCTACCCTGATTTACTCCTCACAGGTCTGCGTCTCTGTGCATTTACCTCACAGATGATTCTGAGCATCGTGAACAGCTGTGCCAAAGGCTCTGCATGAAAAATAAAGGAGCTCTTCCCATATAATCACTCTGCAGCAGTCAGAGTATTAGGGGGGAGAGAGGGGGGGGGGGGGGAGTACCAAGGCAGCAAAGGAAGGGAAGAAGAGAAGGAGAAAAAAAAAATCACACATGAAACAAAAAGTGAAGATAATATTCCCGTGTCATCATTCCCTGATCAGCACAGCATGTAAGAAGAAAAAAAAACAAAAGAATAGAATATATTTATCTTTATATACACAATATGTACATATATTTTAAGGTTTAGTCAGTTAAAAACTTGAGCATGGTAAGTGGTGTCGGTGATTCGGTGGTACAGCACGGTGGTACAGCACGGAGCTAGCACGGAGCCCATGGCCCCAGCAGAGGGTTAGAGGAGTGTGGAGTGTTTTGGATAAAAACCAGAGATGCCTTGCTCATCCCTCCTCTTCTCCAACATAAAACAGTAGTTTCTCCCGTCTTCTTTCCTTCCTCCCCCCCAGCACTACAATACTGTCCGTCCCCCCCTTTGGCACAGATGCAGGCACCACAGTGAAAAGACTGACAGCGCTCAGAGAGGTGAACGCTACAACACAAAGCTGCATGATATGCATCAGTAATAAAGGTGAAGCAGAAATTAAGCTGCATGATGAAATCCTGTATCTTTGATATATAAACACATTGAGGACATTTTTTTTTTTTTTTTGCACCTTTTAAAATTAGACAAGGTTTCCTGACCTGCCCAATCTTATGGGCCAGCAGCAAGATCTTTCCTGCTTTCCATCCATTCTAGCAGATATGAGAGTATGTGTGAACAAGCTGTTTTAAGCAGGTATTGATCTACTCAGCGGTGATCTAAATGTGCTTTCCCCTCCATTATAAACATGTCCCTCACTTCCCTCTAGGAGGAATGATTATTTATTTTCTTCAACGTCTGTCTTGGCAGGTAAAGACTTTCTGTGTAGTTAATAAGTATATTCCATATACTTTGGAAGATGAAGCTGATGCGATTTTCTTTTAAGTGAAATTAGCAGCTCACTTATCACAGGCTATGCCTCTCTCTCTCTCTCTCTCTCTCTCTCTAACGATACTGCTGTGAATTAACTGTCCGACATTCAGTCCAGAGCCAAATCTCTTTTTTTGTCACTCTAATTTTTAAACATCAAAAATCTATATTGTAGTTCTAGGGGGGATTTGAAGTTTCACATTCACCTCTCAGATTATTTGAACCAAAACCTGTCAGGCGCGCCAGAGGATGGAAGAAATCTAAAGAGCAGAAACATGAAAGGGGACCCAACCCGGCATGGCAGCTCATTGGCGGTGCCGGGTGCTGCTATGTAAGAAGCCTGGACTTTTGTTCCTAGGGTCAGATGGAACGCTGCAGAAACAGCGCTCACAGCCTCAGGGAGAGGAAGTCAGCCCCCACATGTTGTGCAATGGAGATACCCAATATCCTGACTCTCCATGTCTGCATACCAGGCTCCAGAGGGATTTTTTTTTTATTTGACTCAAAGGCCTGGGATTCAGAGACCCTGTTTTGGGTGTCTGGGAGAGTTCCAAGCTGCTTCGATCCTGTAAGAATCCCACCGATTTGGCACTGGCGGCAGAGCTGGAATGGTTGTGAGAGGGCACACAACAGTATAGAAAGGAGAAGTACTTTTTGCTTCTGCCTGTCCCGTGACCACTCATGCCGTACTATTGGAATATTACCACGTTATGATAAGCTCACAATCTTACTCATTTTTGTGTGTGCAACTTTACTCACATTTTAATTTTAGCACACATAATTGCCTCACCCAAACTGTGGAACACCCTACCTAAATTGATACGAATCCAACATGACCTAAAAACATTCAAAAAGGACTTAAAAACACTAATGTTCCGCAAATTCCTCACTGACTTTAAGTCATCTAATCATCCCAACTCTCAACTGAACTCTCAATTGTTTACCGCTTAATTCACCCCTTTCTCCCTGTACCTGCATGCCCTCCCCTTCTAACCTAATAATTCACTCTGGACTTGATTATCCATATCTCTGTTATTGTTTAAATGGTTTTGTACTGCTACCCAACTGCTAAGAATATGTTTAACGTTCATATTACTGCTCAGTTACTAGATAAATGTATACTTTTGTAAACCGTTATGATGGCTCAACCGAATAACGGTATATAAAACTCAACAAATAAATAAATAAAAAGTGAGCACTCATGATGCTCCTCCATGTATTGTAAATCCTATGTAACCCCCCCTCTTTGATTACCTCCCAGAATGCAGGGGCTCACTATAGTCTACAGGGCTACTTCTGCTCCCAACTCTCCATCTCCTCTGAGTTCACATCAAAACAGTTCACAGCAGGCTAATGGGGTGCAGAGATTCATTCTGGCGGGAAGGAGGATAAAGCTCCAGGGCCCTAGCTCATGGAGGTGGGGATCCATATACAGTCTCTCATCTCCTTTAAATTCTCTTGATCCATAGTACTTATGGCTTGGGATCCCCCTTGTTTGAGGGCAATGATGAAAAACCCTGGGTATACTGGCGGGGTGTTCAACAAAACATTTACTGCAACCAAAAATTTCAAAGAGGTCCATTTTCAAAAGCATTTCACCAGCTAACTCAGAAGTTAGCCAGCTAAATGAATATTTTGGCATATCTCTGGCTAAATTCTAGCCAGCTAATAAGTTAGGTAGCTAGACTTTAGCCGGGTAAGTTGGAGGCATTTCAGAAGCTTAACTGGGAGGAGTTATGTTAACCAGCTAACTCTGATATTCAGTCAGCCAGATTATTTAGTCAGCTAAGTCAGGTCAGGCCAAAGAGCTGTCCTAAAGTTAGCCGCCTATAGTTGGACTCTACGTTCAAGAAGTCAACAGTTACTTAATATTCCGTCCTCCCAGCTGGCCCAGCTCAACTCCACCAGAGAATGAGCTCTCAATAGCCGGCCCCACATTTTGGAACTCACTACCTATTCAACTACGCAATATTAGTGATCCAAAAATATTCCAAAGAGCCATTAAAACATGTATTTAATATTTGTTATAATGAATAAATAACTTTCAGTTCAATCACATGTCTCCATCACCTCTTGCACGGAAGATGAGTTGCTCCTTTATAGACCGCATCCAGAAAATTGTAGTAATTTAATTGTGTATATTTTAATTGTTTTTATTTTGCTTGGGTTTATCAATTTTATGAAAGTTTTTATGTAACTCACTCTGAACACC
Organism: Rhinatrema bivittatum; assembly: GCF_901001135.1. Classification (NCBI taxonomy): domain Eukaryota; kingdom Metazoa; phylum Chordata; class Amphibia; order Gymnophiona; family Rhinatrematidae; genus Rhinatrema; species Rhinatrema bivittatum. Next base: position 39,786,302 of record NC_042628.1, read on the forward strand.
GGAGGGTACAGAATATATGTAATTTTAAATAAATAAAGGAGGAACAAAGCACTAAAAAAAAGGCAGAAAAATCATCAAGGCACTGATAAAGGGTCAAAGCAACTGAAATAGTGGCATGAAAACCCCAAGCTATCATGAGAAGTGCAAAGCAGCCACCCAGAGTGGCAAGAACTCCCCAAGGCTCAAAATGAGGGATAAAAGGCACCAAAGTGGTAGAAAGCCCTAGGAAGGGAAAAGCCAGAGGAAATCCCTCTGGCACAAAAGGTAGAGAAGGCCTGACGTGATTTTCCCTAGGTGAAGGAGCTGGATGTTGGGGCTTGAAGTTGATCTTCACCGGAGGCTAAGATGCGACTGACCAGAGGTAATAAATGATCTTTAGCCACTAGCTGTTTAATATCCTGTGATTCAGGGAATCCAGGACATGATTCTTTTTCCGAATCTGTTTTTGCAAATACCTCAGAAGCAGTAATCATGTAGGAGCATGGCCCTGGTTCTTGATGCTGCACTTCTGCAGCCCTTGCCTTTTGCTGTGGTATAACCCAAAGGCTAAATACAAAATGAGACCAATAATTACAAGAACAGTAAGGGTACAGAGTTTGAAGAAAATATCCAAAAGGGTATGAAACTATTAAAAAATAACTGGGTGGGTAATGCCTATATAAAAGCATTAGATGGCCAGGGCAAGAACAAGAGTCAGCAAGTACTGTAGGGAACGGGGGTCTGAAAAGCACCAAGATGACAACTGAAGCACTGGAGGAAGCACCCCAAGGTACCAAGACTGAAACAGTAGGAACAAGGTGGTGGTGGCACATTCTCTCCAAATTTCAACTGCTTCTGCCCTGAGCTGCCAGTGCTTTCTACTCCAGTCATTTTATGGCTTAAAAAAAAAAAAAAAAAGATCTCTTTTTAATTTGGGAGTGGGCAGAAACACTGCTTTTTTTTTTTTTTTAATTGCTGCTACTAGACTGGGCTGGATTTGCACCAATGCCTTTAGCCCCTGTCAAGGTTATCATTTCCTCCTCTCTCGTTTCCTGACATGATATAATTTATTGAAGTGCACTGCCTTCTGGGGTTTGGATATTACAAATGAATTTGATACTGTAACTGTACCCTCACTCACATTACCACTCACTGTATAGAGAACCATCTGTCATACATATACACAGAAAAAAACCTGTTAAACAAATTAAAATCACCACTTCTCTTTTCTGTCAGCGTGCTGTGCTATTACTACTACTTAACATTTCTATAGCGCTAAACGACACATGCAGTGCTGTACAAACAGACAAAAAAGTCAGTAACTGCTCAATAGAGCTTATAACCAAATAATGCAAACATACAGTACAAGAGACTTGGAGCATTTCATAAAGTAAGGCAATGGTTAAAAAGAAACGAAAAAAGAAAGTTAATGCGCTCACCTCACTGACCAGAGACAAAAAAAAAAAAAAAATCATTAGCACTGCTATAATTTCCACACTGTCACCCACCCTGACCCTCCCCCAGTGAAGAGAAAAATCAAAATCAGCAAGAGGACACTCCCTCTGTATTTCTGGTACTGGGAGTGAAACCACTGCGGCAGAGAGGATCAGAAGCAGCCCCTTACAAGAGCCATATCCAAAAGTTTCTAAACTTTTTAAAAACTCTGTGAGAGCATCTACAAACACATCTTTCTCTGCCAATAGCTAGAGAAGAAATACAGACTGCTTCTTGAGAGTAGCTCAGGGTCACCTGACTCAGATAGTAAGTATAGGTTATTTAAAATGATGCTGCACCATTATTTGTCCTCTGTGTGGTTTCCTAGCCAATTTGTCCTGCCTCAGCTTGACAAGCAAGTTGGTTGCTATAGTTACCAGCGTTTTTGTTCAGCAGTACACAGTCAAACTTCAATGGGCGATAAAACTGAATGGGAAATAAACGAAGATGACAAATACTTTTTGCTTCATTCGTGGGTCCCTTCCATTTGTTTTGGCAGTCCACAAATGAAAAAAATATGGACTCATTTGTTTGTGTTTTACTAATTTGTTTCAAATAAATGCATATTCCTAGTACCAGTCCAGCAGGCTGGTGCCAACAACAAAGCAAGTCTAATTTTGTTTCCTTTTCCATACCTCAGACACCTAAAAACAAAAAAGGTACATCAGTGATTCCTAGGACTATCATGTGCATGCACACATTTCCTGTTTGTTCATGTTCATAGAGAAAATCATTCCTTGCACTGATCAACAAACATGAAACTTTCACCAGTTATTTTCAAATAGGATCCCTTCAATGAGAAATTAGCAGCAAATATATTGGCCTTGAAAAGGCCAATATATTTGCAAGCACCTCCACAAAATACGTGCAAGGTATATTTATTTTATATTTATTTTGTTATAGGTCTACTGATTTGTGAGACAGAAGAAAGCCTGACTCGGGCTGATTCACAAAGGGCTGTTTTTCCTCAGTCTACCTACAGGGAAAGAACTCAATAAATCAGATCCTTTATGGCACACATATTGCAAACTAATTATTTTTTTCTGGAAATACTTTATATGGTATTACTGCTTTGAATAATTGGTAGCAATGGAGATTTTTCAATATGGAACATTTGCTTGACACAAACACTTAGAATAAGCAGGGATGGTGGATGCCAGCATCAGTGAAATTTCATTCATTCTGAGTCTATTTTTGTAGGTGGAGGATGGACCTCTTGAACGCCAGTAGAAATGACTATGAGTGTCACTTTGAGAATCTGTGCCATAGTTATACTGTCACTGGTCTAAGCAGTGTCACAGGCTAACAACTTGCACAAAATCAAAATTATTATTAATATTATAGCAGCCTCCACTTACAGGAACAAGTACACACAGCACACCTGCCAACTTACTCAATCTGCCAATATAATCACATGATGTCGTCCCTTCCTCTCTTGACACAGGCTGGCCAGTGCATCATTAGATAAGCAATGATAAAGTAGTCTCAGCTGAATATCCTTATCCCAGGAAGTTCATGCACAGCAACATGCAGGCACTCAAAAAAGATGCTCGCAATACCTCTTCACAGTGCTGCTGTAGTGTTTACATGTTGACTGCTACTTGAAGTTAATATTTGGTTAGTAATACGGAAATGCACTGATGAGCATCCAGGACTCTCACTGCTTCCATTTCAGTATAATGAGTAATAAACCATTTTGTGTGTGACATATTGTTTTTTATATTCCCTTTACCTGAATGTGTTAATAATTAAAAGACGCACATGCCTCTAATCTAGCCTACCCGCAGTGAGGTCACCTTGCTGAAAACCGGTGGCACTGACATCATAATTGTTTCCACAAGAGCAGACTGATATCTGTGCAATAATAACTTTGCTGCAGGAGAAAGCAGAGGCTCTGGGGTGAAAATTACTATCCAAATACACATTCCATATCTCAAGTGACATCAAAGGGACATCAATAGAGAAGCTCACTGGTAAAAGCAAAATTGCTTTTGCATAATTAAAGCTCTGTATTTCAACTCAGTTAGCCCCTCTATCAAAGGAATAGGACCAAAGCGCTTAGCTCCATCTGAAAGCCGCAGGAGATCCAAGGCCACCCATGTCTTAATATCATTACTAACTGGACTATTAATGATGTGCTACCTGGACGAATTGGCTGATAACTAATCTGTGATGTGCAAACCCTCTCCTAGCTTTGTACCACTCTGTCTGATATTCTTAAAGGAAAAAACCATACTTTTCTCTCTGAATATTATATTAAAATACTGATGATTACTATTATTGTTATGATAAACATTTCTATTAACCAGTGTAAAGTCATCATTTAAATCTGCCCCTCCAAGCAACAGTCACATGACGCTGTAAGGCAGTAAGCAGCAATTTTAAGAACATTAAGTGTCATGCTGGGTCAGACCATGGTCCATTGAGCCTAGCATCCCACCTCCCATAGTGGCCAGTCTGGTCACCCAAAAGCATCTGGCAGATGCCCTCCACACCACCCACTCCCAGATGCAAGAGATGACGGCCCTCATACGTGCCTGGCTAATACGCGGTGATGTACCTGTCCTTTAGGGATGCACTTTCATTTGAGACAGACAATGTCAACAACACACTCTATATATCATTTCATGTCTTTTTTTAGATGAATGACAATTTTAAAAATTACCTAGTGTTCTTTTTAATTTTCTTTTGTTTTTAGTGCACACTATTTCTGAATAATGCATACTATTTGCCAAAAAAAAGCCCCCCCCCCCCCAATGAAATGGAATTCAAACAAGAACCTCCCACTAGCAAAACATATTTTTGGCCTGCATACCCCTGCCCTTGAAGTTCAGCCATACTATTCACCTTGACCACATCCTCCAGCAACAATCCCACAGCTTAATTTGCACTGAGTGAAAAAAAAATACTTTCTTAAATTTGCTTTTAATCTATCAGTTTATTGTGCCCTAGTCCTAGTATTATGAAAGAGTAAATAATTGTGCTCTATTAACCTGCTCCACACTACTCATGCCTTTTTCATCCTCTATCATATCCATTTTAAGTTGGCCCTTTCTTCAAGTTGAAGAGCTCGAACCTGTTTAGTCTCTCTTAAGGGAACTGTTCAATCCCCTCCATCATTTTAATTGCCTCTCTCTGTACCATTTCTAGTTCTGCTATTTCTTTTCTGAGATGGAGCAACCAGAACAGAGCCTATGACCCTAGGAGTAGAACCTATTGCATCTCTTTCTTCGTGCTCTGGAAGTCCGTCCAGCCCATACTACTTGGCCTGTCCTGACTACAATGTCATTGTCCAGTTGTGGATTGTGAAAATGGAGGGATCCTCTCCTGGAGTTTCCACTGGTTTTTGAACTTGTCTGCTTCCCGTACATCCTCCCGGCAGCTTGGTGCAGCAGAATTCTCCACTCTTCCAGTCTTACCCATGCCTTATGCTTCTTTTGTGGATGTTTTCAATATAAAACAGGCTGAGACTACCTCCCCATCATCCCTATTGACTGTACCATCGATAATGCCTGGTAAGTTGCCACTTCATGATAGAGTTTTCCCATTATCCATTCCAAAGACCATGTTGTGTCCAAATACATCTGGGAGAATCTTGTCAGAGTTCAGGTAAATTCACAAGTAATGAACCAAGATATCTAAATAACTAATTTACTTGAGGCCCTCATAGAATGAGCATAATGTCTCATTTACTAGCAGTTACACAATATTGTGTTAACCACCCAGATGGAGTACTGCTCAAATATTTTAATCATAAATCTCTTGGATTTTTAATGCATTATATTTGCAATTAAAAAGAGTCTCTGAAAAATGTTTAACACTTATCTATGTCTCCCAATGTAATAAGAATCTGGAGATAGAAAAGACCAACCCAACACATGTTTCGATACTTAAGGGGCTGTGTTTAACCAACTGTATATTAGTTAGTACACTGAAACAGAAAACATTGTGTCACAAAAATCTAAAAGTGGATTAATTGATGGCATTCAAAAGTATTAAAACAGTTCATTATTACATTTATTTTAAATAGAATCTCTCATGAGAAAATTAAGGTTCATCAGCATTTTGAATGTGCTTCTCAGGGATCCACCATCTTGTATCTGCCTTTGTAAAAAAAAAAAAATAAAAAAATAAAAATAAAAATTAAAAATGATCAATTAACCACAAAAAGAAACGAATAGAAGAAAACAACATGAAGAGGCGTTAAAGCCCACCAATAGCTTAAATGGACTCAGAAAAAGAAGAATGGCCATAAAAACACTTCAGTCATCAACCAATGAATATAAAGTAAATTGTAAAAATAAATCTAACAAAAAAGAGTTGACCATTCAATGGATCATTCATCCCATTAGGATGCATTGTATTCAAATCAAAAATCCAGTGCTGTTCCTTGTATTTTAATATGGACTGAATATTGCCTCCCCATGACCATGTGTCAATTTTTTCTAAAATTGTCCAAAGATCCTCAAATATATGTTGAAACATGATGCAGTGATTGACTATTGGAGCATCTACTTTGTGTGTTTAAATGGCTCCGATGTTCATGTAGTCTTGTTCTTATGGGTCTTTTGTTCGACTTGTTGTTCCTTGCAAAAATCCTTGAAAAGGCATCTTTATCCCAACTTTTCCTGTATTCTCATACTATACTTGTTGCGCATCCCGGCCACGTAGGTGCTGCGACCGGGCCTGCTCATCTCACGCTGCCCTCAACTAGCTCCGGTCGCGCCGCTGCTGCCAGCTCCTGCAATCCCCGAAACTCACCACAGCCCTCTCCAGCTTCCTCCACACCGCAGGCCTTGCAGCGGGGCTCCACATCTTCAGCCGCCTCAGCCCCGCCCCTAGGCGCACGTGTGTGGTCAATGTACTCCAATTTAAAGGGCCAAGCACGGGAACTTCGAAGGGGGCACAGATTGATGACATCAACTGAGGGCCCTATAAGTAGCGAGGCCCTGTCCCCAGGACCTCGCCTTGACAATCGGGTCGACACCGTGGGGTAGTAAGCTTGCCTAATCCTGTTCCAAGCGTCTCCTTGTTTTCCTGTATCCTTACTCAGGTACCACCTCCTCGGACTGATCTCTGGTACTGACCTCTGCCTGCCTGACCATTTTCTTATCCGCTGCCTGGAACTGACCACTGCCTGCCTGACCATTCTCTTCATCTGCTGCCTGGAACCGACCCTTGTTTGCCTTGACTATGCTCAGACTGACCTTGGTACTGACCCCTGCTTTGGCTGACCATTCTGGATTGATACTCTGGCTCTGACTCTTGCGCTTCACTCAGACACTCTTCTGGCCTACTGTGACTACCAGACCAACCTCCTTGGAAACCACCCGTGGCCTTCACCTGACTAGACCCGCAGGCACTGCCTGCCTCGCCTGGAGAACTTTCCTGAACTATTACCTCCCTGAGGTCTCTGGGGCTTCCAGTTCGGGTCTGGTCCATCTTTTCTGCATCAGCCATGCACCCTTGCTCGTGGTGGGCACACCCCTCCGCTGCCTCTCCGGGAGACCCTCTGAGGCTCACCTAAGTCCAGGCGGTCCGAGTACCCAAGGGCTCAACCTGTGAAAACCCTGGACTGTTATTGGCGAAGCTCCAGCTAGCCTGTGTCTCCTCGTGTGCCCCGCCTCCTGGTGGCAGGTGCTCTCTGGGTCCGACCAGAGGGCCATACCAATCCTGCACCAGGCCAAGGGTCCACCTCCAGTGCAACAATACTGCCTTCAATTCCGATAAGCAATGGATTTTGTTGTTCAACATTTTTTCTGTGTTAAGTTAACATGAGTTCTCAAGTCAATACATTCATTTAAGAGAGCTAGATTTCCCAGTTAGCCACGATGAAAAAGCAGACTGGCTTAACACAGCACTGCGCGTACATATACCACACAGAAACCTGAGATCTGCTAATAAGGCTCTACTAACTGTCCCCTCTGTTAAATCAGCATGCCTCACTCAAGTAAGGGAAGGAGCACTGTTGCTGGCTGGACCTGTGCTATGGAACACCATGCCACTTGAAATAAGGCTGCAGAGAAATTTGAAAATATTCAAAACTAACCTGAAAACCTGGCTCTTTAAACAAGCTTTTATAAAGACAAAGAGAAGGAGAAAAACAGTTGATAGATGAGGACGCACCAAGCAAGCAGTTGTTTTTTACCTACAAATGCATATTAATGTTAGATTTGAACCTCTTAACTGTTTTCTAACCAACATATAGGCTTAACGTAAACACATAGTTTATCGTATTAAAATATGTTACCGTACTATGATAGCACTTGTTTAATTTGTAATCTATACCACTTATAATTTTCTTTATCGTGCCTTTCTGTAAACCGTTGTGATGGTTATCTAACTTAACGACGGTACAGAAGAGTTTTTAAATAAATAAAATAAATAAAAGAATTCAGTTCCTGAAAAAAAAAAAAAAAGAACATCCATGTTCCTCTGTTGCAAGAAATCATGTAACAGAAGTTGAACACAAGATATTGACTGAGTGGGCCAAATTTATTACACCTCTTAACACAAGAAGTGAGCAGGGGAAGGAGTGTTTAATTGTGCAGAAGGCCCTGCCTTTAATTATAACTAGATCCAATTGTAATTCCCATTCCCCCCCCCTCCCCCCAGTGGTATTTTGTAATCCTAGAAGCTTCAATGTATGCTGCTAGTTTCATTAATGATTATGAGTCAATTTCTTTTGCAAATATTTACCCAGTCTTATCAGAATTTGGTATTTCCTCTTATAATGGAGATCAATTGGAGTATTTGTCTCAATCCATCCCTAGTATGAGGAACTGTTGGACAGTTCTTGCCTCCCACCAGCAAAGGATCTCAGTGGCCTCTTGAACTATCTTCTCCTGTCTGCAATGTCCTGCTATCCAGACCCTCTTGTTAGTCTTTCCAGCTCTATGGCCTGTACCTCCTGTTGGTGGCTATCTTGTTCCTGTTTGGGCTCAGTTATATTCCACCCTCACAGTTTGCCATTGGCCATAGCTTGGTCCCACTTCATGTTCTTAGACTCTGGTCCTGTTTGGCTCTATTCTTAGGCCTACATTTCTTGTTCCTGTTCTGTCTTAGATTGCTTCATTTCTTCTGTGGATGCCTGCCAGTTTCCTGGTTTCTGCAGTGTGTCTGCCCTGCTTCTGTGGGCACCTTCATGTATCTAAGGTTGAGTTTATCCTTTTCTCCATTTGTGCATTATGTTTTCTGTTGTCGAAGTCCTGCCAGCCACCAGCACCTGAGTGCTCAACCCAAGGGAAAGGTGGCCATCACAAGTGGAAGACATCTGGTTCCTGCTCCAGTTACAATCCACCAGCCTCATTTTGTCTGTGTACAGCCCGCTCCTGTCTTTGGGGTCACACCCTTGGAGACTACGCCATTAAACCTAGGTAAAACTTGCTACCCCATTTTCTCACTCAACATTTTACACACATTAAGGATCGGTGACTTGAAGGACTTATGGTGAGTGAGATATCCCACTAGTAGAGATTTTACTTACTATTCAGAGACATATGCACTGTCAAATTGATTTCTTCCTATGTACTCCTAATGTGGATGCTCTGGTAGCTGTTTGAGACATACTATCCTATTATATCTCTTACCATCATCCTCTCTAGCACTCTAGTTCCTGGAGATTTACTTATTTTATTTCTTGTATTTATGAATTGCCTTTTCTTTCCAAAACATATAACACATTAATCACATCAAAAAATGCAACGACAGATAAAATAAATGCATACAAAGACCATAAATATAAACATTACAATAATCATAAAATCAACATAATTAATATCATAAATGGAGACAATTTAGTAAAACTAATTAAGGATGGCAAAATCAGGAAGCAACTGCCAAATACTAAATAATGGAAAGTGAAGTGGAACAAAAATATAAAAGTAAGAGCCAGAGAAGGAACAGAATTAAAGTTGAAATATTGCAAGTGTAATCAATTATTAAAAGCAGTATTAAGAAACAAGATTTACATGTTTTCCTAAAGGACAAATAATGTCTCATAAATTGATAGGAGGTGGCTAGATGGGAAGGGGGAAGAAAAAGGAACCAAACGAGCTTATAAAAACACAAGAGGGACAAGAAGGGATGGGGGGAGAAGGGATATAGTTATTGTTATAAAAAAAAATGTATCATGTGTGGATGGTCACTATTGTTTAAGCATTACTTGCATTCTATGTATAGAAACGTAATAAAGTTATATATTTAAAAAAAATTACAAGAGTTTTAACAGAGAGAAAGAGAGACTTGTAGAGGGCTGTGCGAGGGAGTATATAAGAAACTCCCTCAGGACACCTTAAAAGGAATAGCCACAGCTATCCGGCCCAGTCCTCCTTAAGTGCCAACCCAACAAGGGATTCTGGGCTAGGGTGGATCCCTGAAGATTGGGATAAGTGACTAGGGCCCACACGAATTAGGAAGATTCCAGGAGAAAGAAGGAAGCCTTGAGAAAGCAAATATAACTGAACTTTAAGTTGCATTGCCACATTTGTTTTGTTGAACTGCATGAAACAGCAGGGTTATTTGGTTTGTTACTTTTCACCAATAAAGTAGTACAGTATAAAAAGATTTTTGCCAGAGACCAGCCTGAATTCTGTTCTCTGGCTATCTCTGACCACTCGGTACCACATATAGTAGCAGCAGTGGGATCCCTGTTCTAAGCAGGAAGCACAGGCAGAAGCCCACAAAGGAAAGAAAAAAAAGATATTTCCCCCCCTGGGGCCTGGCTGCAGGAACTGCCTGAGAACCAGTTATCACAGGGCATGGGGGCTAGCCGTGCCTGACACAGCTAGGGAATACCCAAGTAAGGGCCAGACAGGCCACAAAGGGTTTATTTTTTTTGTTTATTTTCTTTACTCCTTCACCAGAGACTCACCATTTTTGTGGTTTGAATAGGTGGAAGAGCAAAGAACATGGAGCAGCTGATACAAGTTCCGATGGAAGGCCAGCAACAATTCCAGAAAATCATTAAAAATTTATAGGAACGGTTCATCCAACAGTTCGCCCAGCAACAGGGGGTATTGGCATGGGCTGCTCAAGCCATGCAAGCTGCCACAACCTCAGTGAATCTGCCATCTCCCATCCTGCTCAAAATAAAGGCAGGGGAGGACCCGGAGATCTTCTTGAGGAACTTTGAAAGGGCCGCCCACATAGTGGATTGGCCAAAAACTAACTGGAATACATACCTAGCCAATTTGCTCATGGGCAAAAGCCAAGCAGTATTTCAAGAGGCTAATCCAGATGGAAGAGCCATCTATGTGGAAGTCAAGACTGCCATCCTAGAAAGAGCTGTGGATAATTCAAATATACTGGCAACAATTCCGGTGGGGCATCCTACATCGCAGGGAAAGCCCCCAAAACCTGTTCCATAACCTGAAAGATGCTGACTGGAATTGGCTGCAGCTGGAGGCAAGGCGGCCTCGAGGTAGCCAACAGGTGCTTCTGGAACAGCTCCTAGATGAATTGGGTCTGCTGCCACCCAGGATTCACGTTGGAAAAAGCACTAAATATGGCAGATGCTGTCCACCAGTCACAATTAATGCCTGATGTGGAATAGAGGCTAAAAATGTAGCCCACACAGCCTCCTTTGGTGTAGCAATGAGATTGGAGGACCCCAGCAGCATCCCTCAGAGGTGGACGTCTTCTCTACCCAGAACTCTGGCCATGGGCTCCTATGTGCTTTAACTGTGGTTGGAAACATCATTTGACAAGAGAATGCCAATTTGAGGGACCTGATGCTATGGGCGTCAGCTTAGTGACCCAGCCCATACTAGAAAGTAAAATCCATGGGGGTTAAAGGAAACATTCCAAAGCAGGAAATATCCTCAACCCAAAAAAAAAGAAAGGTACCTCAGAGTTCAAACCACCCCAGGAACAAGACTATGGATAATTTTTCTTTCTGTGCCCTCTGTGTGGAAAATGGGCAACAGGAGGACCATTGTCCATTTGGAAAGGCCAAAAATGAAGAGCTCTCAAGAGGAATAGCTAAAGGTAAACTGGAACCCACCCCACAGGCCTGCTCTTTTTGTAAGACAGTGGACCATACCGATGAAGAGTGCCTGTGGTTAGAAGACAGAGTGGGAACGCAAGCTGGAGGGACAGCGCAGGAAAGAGCAGGGGGCAGTGGCAGAAGTCCCAGAGTGAGAACAAGAAATGGGAACAGGATTGGGTGAACACATTTGCAAAACTTCAAAACTGCAGCTTAGTGAATATTCCTCCTGAGTGTCGTAAGGAATTTGTGATCCAGGAGGAACTGGATGAAGTTCCCACCCAAGCTTTGGTGAATTTAGGGTCTGCAAGACTCTTGAACTTGAAGACCTGCTCCAAACAGAGCAGATCAATCATATGAGAAGAGAGACACTTACCTGTGTACATGGGAACAAACAGGAATACCCAACCAGTCAAGTCCTGCTGATGACCCTGGCAGGTCAAGCCATTACAAAAGCGGGAGTCCTTCCCGAGCTCCCATACCCGGTTATTCTGGAATGCGATTTTCCCCAGTTTGCGGTCCTGAGGAACCAGCTCACAGAGTCAGGGCAACCCATCCAGTGGTGAGACATCTGTGAGGAGGATCCGGGAATTAGCCAGGGCATGGCTAGATGCCCAGCCTGACAAGGCCGAGCTAAAGGGGAGTATATAAAAACTCCCTCAGAACACCTTAAAGGACTGGCCATAGCTGTCTGTACTTGGTCCTTCTTAAATCCCAGCCTAACAAAGGATTCTGGGCTAGGGCGGATCCCTGCAGATTGGGATAAGAGACCAGGGCCCAGAAGGTTTAAGGAGACCCCAGGAGAAAGAAGGAAGCCTCGAGAAAGCAAATATAACTGAACTGTAAGTTGTATTGCCACATTTGTTGAACTGCATGAAACAACAAGATTATTTGGTTTGTTATTTTCACCAATAAAGTATATAAAGATTTTTGCCAGAGTCCGACCTGGAGTCTGTTCTTTGGCTATTCCTGACTGCTCGGTACCACAGGCTGCAACTGGTAAATAATACATTAGAAGCTCTCATGGGGGAAAAATGGAAATTTGCATTTTAAGCTCTCATGGGGGAAAAATGGAAATTTGCATTTTAAGCTCTCATGGGGGAAAAATGGAAATTTGCATTTTAAAATTCACAGTTTCTCACAGAAAGGAGGTATAGTAAAGCTCATGATTTCTGTAACCTTTACCTAGCATATCTTTTCTTGGTTTTCTGCACATCTCTCACCTATTCCTGACCTTCCAACAGCAGAAATCTTGTCAGCATGCAATAAACAACTTGCTTTAATTTGTGAAACAATGTAAAATTAGAATTATTTCTTAGATCTGCTGCGCTGTGAAAATAGAGAGCGCTATTATCCAGGGCACAGCTCCATTAGGTAAACTAGACAAATCACCTAAGACGGCAAATCCCGCAGGTGCTGCCTCCCCACTTTTAAAGCACGGCACCCACAAAAGAGAAAGTGATATATGTGGTGTGGTGGAGACAGAGGAAGCTTGATAGGGTTGGGGAGAAAGGATGCTGGGCAGTCAGGGGAGTGGAGAAAGAGGATACTGGACACTGCTAGAGTGCTGAGCAGGGAGAGAGGGGGAGAAAGAGGCGTGACAAAAAGAAAGGAGAGAGACACTCAGCAGGGTAAGAGAGAGAGAAGGGATTCTGGGTACTGTGGACAGGGGGGGCAAAGGGAGGGGGGTTGCAGGACTTGACAGAGTGAGAGATGGATGCCGAGTGGAGCGAGAGAAGGGAATGCTGTACCAGAGCCACCGCCGATAGGCAGGCATGTAAGGGGGAGAGTGCAAATATTGAAGGTTGGCCTAGGGCAGGGACGGCGAACTCCAGTCCCCCGAGGGCCGCAAACAGGCCAGGTTTTCAGGATATCCACAATGAGCACGCAGGAGAAAGATTTGCCTCCAATGGAGGGCAGTGCATGCAGATCTTTCTCATGCATATTCATTGTGAATATCCTGGAAAACCTGGCCTGTTTGCGGCCCTCGGGGACTGGAGTTCGCCATCCCTGGCCTAGGGCATTTTCATGTCTTGCACTAGCTCCGTTACTATGCACACTCAAGTGTGGACAGTTATACCGAGGAAGCTAATATGCGGGTGACTTCTTACTTACAGGTAAACTCCAGAAGTATGACAGATATCAAAAATATATGGAAGATAAATGTTTGATTCAAGTTCAGCTGCAAACATTCAATTTGCCCCAAACAGTATTTGCCCTGGTTAAGGTAAGGGGGTCTGGGAAAGGAGTCAGGCAGGGAACGCATAGATGGGAGGAAATGAGAGCAGGGCAGGAGCCTCTTCCAGGCAGAGTAACCAATAAGACTCCATGAGGAAATGCTCAGGACCTATTCCAGGGCATGTTTGCTTGGTGCTGTCTGTGGATAAGCCATACCAGGTTTCAGAGTGAGTACTGAACCGAGGAATCAAACTGGAAATTAGCCACAAAGCTGCACTGACAAACGCATCTAAATATTCAGCGTTACTTCTATCATCATCAATATATGTATCTTTTCATTTTCACTTTAAACTTGGATTTCTGCCATAGTTTTTTGTTTTGGTTTTTTTTTTAATGCTTATTTGCATCTCTGTGGGAGGAAGCAAAAGGTCTGAGTCTGTGGAAGGATGGAGTTGGCATCAATGCAGCAGTTAAAGGGGGGAAAAAAAACAACCCACTGCGCTCAGCCGTCTGTCTGCTTCTGCCAGTGCAATGCGAGATCCTATGAACTCCAACCCTTCCTCCCCAGCTTCCTCCACACTGAGACTTTTCCTTTACCACTTCTCCACCAAAGAAAATCCAATACAGCATAGCAACATTGACTCAAGCCGTCTCCTGTTCCTGTGTTAATGGTGAAAAAAATATAAATAAATAAATGAAGCGAGGAAACCATTCTCACTCTGCATCCCAACCTCCAGGAGCAGGAGCTGGCTGCCACGTGTGGGTCTCCTCAGGCTTACATGGGATTGGGCTGGGGATTGCAGAAAAGATCCTGGGGCAGGCATTCAGGACTCATTGCAATCTCAGGCGAGTCACTATGGGCCCAGATGCATTTAAAAGGGGTTTTTACCCATTTTGATAGGGGCAATTTTTGAACTGTCTGCATTGGCGCGCGCGCACACACCGCATGTACTTTTAAGTCTTTTATACCCCAGGCCTCGCGCCAATTCTCAAGCGAAAGCACATGCGCGCTTCATTTGAAACAAAGAACATGCGGGTCACTGGCAAATACGTGAAAAAAAAAAAAATTACACGCATGGTTCAGCCCGATACTGACTTTAAACCACATTAAGAGTGGGTAATTTTCAAACAGCCGAATTACATGGGTAAAAACGCTTATTACCTGCAAAGCTCACTTTGAAAACCGCCTTCCGTGTGCCTCTGGGATCTAGCTGAAAATAAAAGCATTTGATTTGTCTGCCTTTCCTGATCAAAAAATTAAAAAGCATGAGTCCTGCCCAGGGCCGGTGCTAGCTTCTGTGCTGTATCGCCACCCCCCCCCCCCCCCCCACCCCCACCATGTCCCCCAGTTCATTCATCTTCCTCAGTAATCTAAACTTTAAAATCTGATATTCCTCCCTACCCAGGGCCACCCCCTTTCTTCTTTGGAACCCATGGCCAGTGCCAGGGTATTAAATGCTCTAGGCAAACTTTAAAGCCCATCCACCCCCACCCCAGCCAGCTCCTACCACGAGACCAGTCCCGCAACAACTGAAGACAACTTCACGGAAACGCTACTGCTACCGCCAGCTCACGCAGGGGATCCAGGTGTTGCTACATTGGATCCCCGCCCAAATCGATGCCTAAATCTGAGCACACAAGCCTCCTTAGGGTCTCCTTGCCAAGGGCAGCCCAGACCCTTTACTCTACTTCGGTTGCCGGCAGGGTGGATTCTGCCAGGCAGCCCCAAATACAGAATAAAGAGACCAGAAAGAACAAAAACATGCTGAGAAGAACTGAACTGCAACTCACAACAAACCAGGCCTCCATAAGCAGAGCAACAATGGAAAAACAGAAACATTACCATTCTTCATAAAACATTAAATAATAAAATCAAGAAATATAAATCATAATAGTAAAATCAGTCATAAAAATAAATATTTCAAACTAGTTAAACAGAAAATCCAAAATTTCCCAAATACCAATAAAATATTTCAAAACATTTGATGAATAAAAAAGATCCAGTGATTTAAAAAATGCTCTAATATTTGCTGAAACATCAAATTACACCCAATAATTAAATAAAGCTAATAAGAATTAAAAAATCTCTCCATACCTGGGATCTTTTGAATTCTGGTCACCCTAAGATTGTTGCAGATTGGGTTTGGTAGGGCCACACAAACTATCTTCACACACACACACATATTCATTCTCTCACATACGCCATCTCTCATATACATACCTATGCTCTCACACATACTCCCTCTTTTTCGCATACACAGGCTCTCTCCCTCACAGACATAGTGTGTATGTGTGCATGCCTGTGTGTGACACAGACTTTCACAAATACACACATATACAAGCTCTCACAGACACACACTTGCCCACAGGCTCTCACACAGACACACACATGCACACAGGCTCTCACACAGACACAAACAGATGAACACAAACTCTGACAGACAAGCTCTCACACAGACATGCACAAAGGCTCTCACAGAGGTACATGCTCAAACACACGGTCTCCTTTCTCCAGACCATGGTTGGATGAGCTCCATGCGGCCCTCTCCATCTTTCTCTTCACTTTGGGCTATGGTGGGATGAGCTCCACCATGGCCCCGTGGGCTAGTCTTTGCTTCGGTCCTGCTGGCCTTCCAGTGATGGGGGGGGCCCGACAAGTTGTGAGTGCACATGCACAGCTAAGAGGAAACACTGCTGCGGCCTTTTCTCATTTTTTGGCTGCCAGTGGATTGAGTTCCGCTGGCAGCCCGCCTCTCTTCTTCCTGGCCTATACTTATTTTCCGCCAGTGGTTCCACAGCCTCTCCTGCTGCCACCGCCCTCCCAGGTGTGCTGCCCCGTGCAAACGCGTGATGTGGACACCCGATTGTGCCAGGCCTGCCCCCCACCACTCCTTTTGAGCTCTCTGAAGATCAATTTGGATCTTCAAGGGCAGAGCCATATGGCAGGCTCTCTTTATTCTTACTTTGCCTTTTTCTGAGTCATCCTGTGGTTCAGCGCAGATCACACTGGTCCCAAACTGGACAGACCTTTTTCCTTGACACAAGGTTCTCTGTCCCGGGGGTGGGAAGGAGAATGTCAAGCTACGAACCATTGCTCTCCAGACACACCTATTCCCCACTGCCAGCTCAAGAAGTGAAAGAAGTACTCAGGATCGTGAGCTAGGATTTCTTCCAGCACCCACAGGAATCAAAAGGGAAATTCAACTCTCAGCTGGGAGGAATGAAGGATAATTACCTCCCCACCCCCTGTCTGTCTTCTCTCAACTCTTCCTCCCTTAACCACAAGTCGGGCGGCAGAGTCGAAATGAATCCAGAATGGCAACAGCAATAAGAGGAAAACCATGATACAACACAATAAATCACAGTGAAAGGGTATTCAACATAGCAGGAATAATATAAAATTATTACTCATTATAATCACATACATTCACATAATTAAGTTGCTTCCGGGTTTTTTATTCAGCCTGGTCATTTCTCCAGCTTAATGAGAACCAGTTCTGGGATTCTGGAGTCATGGGTCTTCTCCCCTTATTTTAATAGGGCTTCCCGTCCCATTGCTCCTAGTCTGGCCATAGCAGCCAGGAAGCCTGTATTTATATTTATGGGCTCTAAATCCAGCCACCAGGTGTCACTCTTTCTGATGGCCATGACTCTCTCTCCCTTTACCACCCCCTCATCTAGAGGGGGGCCTGAAGCAGGAATCTAATTAGGGATTTTCCGCATGGCAGCACTCAGCACTGCCACCAAGCCAGCCCAAAAATATGAGTAATTCTGACAAAAATATAACATGTATTGAGAATTCATGTCACAATTTAGAGGTATCAAAATTAAAATCTACTTTTTCCTCCCTCCTCTTATTGAACACGTTCATGCCTAAGTCAGAAATGTACTGCCAAGTCCATCCTTCCCGGAAGCGGCTGCGTGCTTTATTCTAGAATAGTAGATTGCACAGCACACCTTTTGATATTTAAAAAAAAAAAAAAAAAAAGTACTGTAATCAGTACAAATTATTTTTATTCTTGGCACAGTCAGAAACACATTACTCAGCCGAGAGATGTTAAACTGTGCATTTAGTAGAGAAAATATTACAGAACGCCCTTGACACGGTATCATGAATAATGTGTTCACAGATCAATGCGGGTCACTCAGCCATGTCAAGCATCACTTACTTCCAGGCACAAAAAAAAAAAAAAAATCCTATACTTGACTTTTTTTTTTTCACACTTTAAATAAGAACAAAATAGTTTATTATAACACCTGCTAATGGCCCATGCATGTGTCTTGAAATATTGTTTGGTAGTTTTCAGATTCTAACAGAGGATTCCTCTACAGAATTAGATTTCTGTTGGGGGGTGGATGAGGGGGGAAGCTGGGACTTTTAAATCTGGTAACTGATAATACACAGTTAAGACAACCAGTTGAATACAAAGCAGATCACAGAGATCAAAGGGTAGATGTCTCAAAACTGTTCCAGTTTTACATTTATCACAAACCCTAAAAAGAGGTTGAAGACACTTAAAATGCACTCGCTGGAGGATAGAAGGGAATGAGGGATATGATAGAAACATCTGAAATTAGACAGGCTTCAGTAAAGTACAGGAATATGAAATTTTGTACAGAAAAGGAAATGCAAAGACAAAGGGATGTGATGTGAAGTTATAAGGAGGAAGGTTCAGAGGAAACAAAAAATACTTCTGAAAGGGCAGTAGATACCTAGAGTAGCCTATCAGCGGAGGTGGTAGTAATGAAAACCCGAGAGAACTCCAGCACGTCTGAGACAGATAGAAAGAACAATTTGCCATATTGCAAATGCCTCACCCCTTCATTTCCTCAAGAGCAGAGACAAGGGGACAGATGATTCGAGAAAAACGAAGCACAGATAAAGGAAGTTTGAGGAGGAAATGCTGCAGCCCATGGGGAAACCAGCAAACTGCAATTCCCCTGAATCCAACTAGATCCACACTGGCAGGTTGGTGGCAGCCACGTACCATCCAAGCAAAGCTGCAGGGGGGGGTGTTATAGGCAGCAGATGTTAGGACAAGAGCTTCCTATGTTTTGGTAACTGTTTAGATTATTTCAAAACTTGGTGGTAGGAAATGGGCAGTGTGCCTGGGTGCTGGATTAAGTATGGGATCTTGAATAAAAATATAGAAACATAGAAATGATGGCAGGAAAGGACCATCAAGTCTGTCCAGCAATCTTCCCATGGTAGTATCTGACATACCGTGCAGGTTACCCCCATGCAGCAGTCAGTTTTACTTGACGTACTTTGCTTATGGACTTGGCCATAGAAGCGGTCCTGTATTTTTTCCTTAATGTCTGTGCATCAGTACTCCAGACTGTAAAAAAAAAAATCATGGCTGATTTTGGTTGTCTCTGAATCCAAATTACTCTCTCTTTTCACTCCCTACCCCCCTTCCTTTGAAGCAGAGAGCAATGTTGCAGTTGCATCAAAAGTATCAAGGCTTATTGGTTAAGGGTAGTAACTGCCGCACCAGCAAGTTGCCCTCATGTACTTTTTCCTTCATTTCCTTTAGGACCTGGCCGTAGAAGCAGTCCTGTGCTTTTTCCCTTGTGTCTGTGTATCAGTATCCCAGACCATGGAAGTCGGGGCCCTCTGTTGTCGACTGAATCCAAATCCTCTTTTCCTCCTGCCGTCTAAGAGGGGGAAAATATTGTAGTAAGTTTATCCACCCACTATATTAGGAAATCAAAGAGGAAGATGACAAAAATTGATTTAGTTAAGGAGCAATATTCCCCAAAAATGGTCAAACGTCTACAACTGGAAGCTGGAATATATCCTTAGCAGGGTAGACCAGAAAAACTGGTAAGTTGCTCTCTCTCTCTGCTGCCATCTTTGATCATCTGACCTAAATAATGGCAGATAAAAACCAATTGGCCCAACTGTAGGAGATATCAGAAGAATAAACCAAATAATAGAATGTAAGATTCTAAAATCAACCCACAGAATAAGAGCAAAATCTACCACTTCGTTTTCATTTTCGGTACCCTTTGCTTTTCTTAATCATTGTTAGTCTGTCGAGTTATAATTATGAATGTCAATATGTAAAACCGCTGTGATCTATACATGGAACGACAGTATATAAAATGTCTAAATAAATAAATAAAATAAGTTTTTACTGCTATAAAAAACAAATATGAATACTGACCCCACAAGAGGGATACCAACGTCATAAGATGGATGCTGACATGTATGTTTCAACAGAAAAACAAAATGAGGAACTTTTGACCAGAATGACAACACATGCTCAAGTTACCTGGTCTGCCTGTTTAACTAAGGGCTACAGTTTCTTTCCACAAACATGAGCTGAGACTGCCCAAGACAGGGACAGAAGCGAAAACAACCCAAATCTATGTATTTATTTATTTTAAAAATCTCTTATATACCGCTACTTATTACATCGCAGCAGTTTACAGAATGCCGCACACATCAACGTAGTTGTGTCTACATTAAAAACATATAAAACCAATACAGAAGAAAAGAAACATATCATAATGTATAAAAAGACATATATAGTAACATTACTTGAACAGCCTTTCTTTACTATGAAGTTATACTCTCAATTCTGAATTCCTCAGCATATAGCCAGGTATTTGTACCTTTTTTAAGGATCTTTATATTGCCCTGTGTTCTGTGATATTCTGGCAAGGTATTCCACAAGGCCGGGTCGGCAATTGAGAGGGCTCTGTCTCTCACCTCACCAATATCTGCCTGTCTAATTGTTGGAACCTCCACAGACCCTTATTTTGTGATCCAGTGTTCTGGAAGGAGTATAAATGCACAATGCTGCTCCTACCCAAGGGGTATTGATAGTATTTATCATTTGATGTAGTAGGACTAAGATCTCATAGGAAGCTAGTGAAGTACAGCAAGGACAGGGGTAATATGATCATACTTTTTTTTTTTTTTTAAACTAGAAAGTAGCCTGGCCGCAGAGTTTTGCAACAACTGAAGAGAACGTAAAGTGGATGTAGGAACACCAAGCAATAAGGAGTTACAGTAATCTATCCCAGCAAAAATCAAAGACTGCAGGACTGTCCTGAAGTCTTCAGTGCAAAACAAAGGTTTCAGATATCTTAGCATTCAGAGCTTCATATATCCTGTAGGAGCAATATGTTTAATATGGGACTTCATTGAAAGATTAGTTTCTATCATGACTCCAAGGTCACGGACTGTTTTTACTATGGGTTTGATGTGTTTACCAAAATCAAATTTTGTATTCTCTGGTACATTTTTTTGTTTGGGATAACATCAATCTCTATTTTTGAGATTTTTAATGATAAATCTGCCCAGGAATGAAAAACAAAGAGCAGTTTATCAGATAGATCAGCTCACAGAAAAGCACTGATACCACAAGACAGCTCACAGGTCAAGACAATGCAGGAGAGAGATCAGATACTTGTACAGGTTGCCACACAGCAGGAGCAGTGAACCCCCCCCTCCCCCCCCCCCCATGAGAAAGGCAGGCCAGCAGTCTGAAATGACCCCCATCTGCCCTGCTGCTTGACTATGCATGAATTTCTTACATATTCATGCCTTGCCTGTTAAAAGCAGCTCAGGTGGTCAGTGAAAAAAGAACCATTAACACCTGAGGACGACACCTGGGCCAGGACCCCACCTCTCCTTGCAATGAAGCAGATGAGCTCCTGTGTCCTGCACATCTAAGAAGCCCCGCTGTTACCTAGCTGTTCATCTCAAACCAGTCTTTTTCTTCTCCAGGGCTCAGACCAGCTTTAGCCCAGCAAGCAACTGGGGCCAAGAAAGCCTGCTCCTCAGAGACTGCTTCAGGCTGAAACAGAAGATAATAGTCTAAAGTTATGGGATTAGTTAGCTAGTTATATTTATTAATATCCCCTAAGCAAGTCAAGGTCTCTGATATATTAAGTTTACTAATGATGCAGAACTTTACTCGGTATAAACAGATGCTGAGCAGCCTGTCTTTTATTGTAACTGCTATACCTAAAAGGTCTGACAAATAAAAGTGTGGAAAACCCCGTGGTCTTTTCTGAGCTATTCAGATTACATAGGTATAGGACGTGATAGAGGGAATTGTCTGTATCACCACCCATCCCAAGAGGTGTGGGGGAGGGGGAAGGAGGTACGCTGTATTGGACAGGTTACAGACACCCTTATATTGCTTACATAACCAATCTGCCCAATTATTCAATTCTACACTGCTAAGGAAACATCCCAGCTGCTAGAAACCTGACATTTTGTAGGATATTGCTTTTTATCTTAAGTCAGTTTTTTTCATCTTTTTCTTGGTTCTCTATCATCCTGGGCTGATCAGCATATAAAATTCATATTTAATCCAATACCCAATATGCTACCCTCTATCCTCTTTCCCTAATCTCTTACCACCGAGCTTTGTAATAAGCTCAACAGCTACCAACACTAGTATGGCAGTAGACCACATATCCAGCCAACAAATCCCTACAACCTTGCTGGACAATATCTAGCCACTACCAATCTGCCAGTAAGCCAGTTGGTTTCTGCAGAGTTGTAGCCTGTTAGGATGGCTGAGTGGTCTTAGGAAGCAAACTAACAAGATCCAGTTTTGCGCTAGTGGGTTTTCTATTTAAAATACTGAGATATTTTCACCAACATAGTAACATAGTAAACGACAACAGATAAATACCAAACAGTCCAGTCTTCTCAGCAAGCTGCCTATGGCAGCAACATGCCCTCACTTAAGTATAGCAACTACCACTCTGTGCAGGTTACCCCCATGCCCTCAGTTTAGGGTAGGCAACTGCCACTCTGTGCAGGTTACATTTTATTAGATTTCTAATCCACACTTATTGAAGATGATCAAGTTGAAGTAGAAAGAAAACATGGATAATCATAAAAACAAACAAAAATAGCAGATTGTTTAATCAATAGTGATATAAAAGCATAAGCATCATCTACAAAGGACATGTATCAGAGCCTTCAGCAGACCATATAAAAGACTAAGATAGAGAAAATTGTGCACGATCATCAAGCCTCCGCAAGAGGTGGGGGTGAGCCTGACTTCAGTGCCAGGAAAAATAGTGGAAACTATTCTAAAGATCAAAATCACAGAGCATATAAAAAGACATGGTTTAATGTAATACAGTCAGCAAGGATTACCCAAAGGAAGTCTTGTCTCACAAATCTGCTGCATTTTTCGAGGGGGTTAATAAACATAGATAAAAGTGAGCCAGTAGATGTAGTGTATTTGGATTTTCAGAAGGCATTTGACAAAGTCCCTCATGAGAGGCTTCTACGAAAACTAAAAAGTAATGGGATAGGCGGCAATGTCCTTTCATGGATTACAAACTGGTTAAAAGACAAGGAACAGAGAGTAGGATTAAATGGTCAATTTTCTCAGTGGAAAAGGGTAAACAGTGGAGTGCCTCAAGGATCTGTACTTGGACCGGTGCTTTTCAATATATTTATAAATAATCTGGAAAGGAATACGATGAGTGAGGTAATCAGATATGCAGATGATACAAAATTATTCAAGGTAGTTAAATCATAAGCAGATTGTGATAAATGGCAGGAGGACCTTGCAAGACTGGAGAATTGGGCATCCAAATGGCAGATGAACTTTAATATGGACAAGGGCAAGGTGATGCACATGGGGAAAAATAACCCATGTTGTAGTTACACAATGTTAGGTTCCATATTAGGAGCTACCACCCAGGAAAAAGATCTGGGCATCATGGTGGATAATACATTGAAATTGTCAGCTCAGTGTGCTGTGGCAGTCAAAAAAGCAAACAGTGTTGGGAATTTTTAGGAAGGGAATGATGAATAAAACTGAAAATATCATAATGCTTCTGTACTGTTCCATGATAAGACCACAATTCTGGTCACTGCATCTCAAAAAAGATATAGTTGCACTGGAGAAGGTACAGACAAGGGTGACCAAAATGATAAAGGAGATAAGATGGCTACCTTATGAGGAAAGACTAAAAAGGCTAGGGCTGATCAGCTTGGAGAAGAGACAGCTGAGGAGGGATAAGGTAGAGGTCCATAAAATCATGAGAGGTCTAGAAAGGGTACATGTAATCGGTTATTTACTCTTTTGGATAATAAAGACTAGGGGGCACTCCATGAAGCTAGCAAGTAGCACATTTAAAACAAATCAGAGAAAATTCTCTCTCTCTCAAAGCCCAATTAAGCTCTGGAATTTGTTGCCAGAGAATGTGGTTAGGGCAGTTAGTGTAGTTGGGTTTAAAAAAGGTTTTGATAATATACTTCCTCTCCAAGAACTTAAACTAATATTAATCAAGTTGACATAGCGAATAGCCACTGCTATTACTGGCATTAATAGCATGGAATATACTTAATGTTTGGGTACTTGCCAGGTACTTGTAGTCTGGCTTGGCCACTGTTGGAAAGAGGATCCTGGGCTTGATGGACTATTGGTCTGACCAGTATGGCAACTTATGTTCTTCTGTTCTTAAGATTAAATACGGCGGTAACTAAAAAGGTTTTCAAGTCCATTCTAAAAGATTAGTTCCATGCCCTCAATTAAGGGTAGCAACTTCTGCTCTGTGCAGGCCATCCCCATGCAGAAATACCACACCCAAAGCCAAACATAGAAGTGAAGATATGGGATAACCTATCTCATAGCTCCAGGGATCCACAGTGTTTATCACATGCTCTCTTGAATTCCATTACCGTTCTTTGTCCTCGCTACCTCTTCCTTCAATCCAGGCATCTACCACCCTTTTCTGTGAAGAAATGTTTTATGAAGTTGGTTCTAAGTCAACCCCGCAAGGAGTTTTATATCATGACCCTTAGTTCTACAGTTTCCTTTCTATTGGAAAAGATTTCATGTTTACGCATCATTACTACTTTTCAGGTATCTGGTGGTCTGTATCATCTCTCTCCTGGGAGGCAGTACATAGTGGTAGCAGATGCCTGGAGGGAGCAAAATGAAGTAGAGGTGCACACAGGGATGATAGCAGGAGAAAGGGCGGCAGCAGTGGAGACTAGGATATTTTTGCTCCCCCCCCCCCCCCAGCAGCTTGCTACCCTAGGCAGTCTCACCTGTACTGCCTAAAAGGTTGTGCCGCCTTTGCTAATGAGAATGACATCAAGTCACAGAAGAGGACTTTGAACAACAGATATATATATTTTTTTTTTAATGAGAGACCAGGGCCGGTGCTAGCCTTTTTGCTGCCCTGTGCGAACAATTATTGTGCCGCCCCCCCCCTCTGCATTTTGATTTAGTCTTTGTCTTGGGGACACCAAAAACAGCCCAGCTCCTTCCAGTAACCTGAACTTTAAAAACTGTCACCCCCCACCTCCTGGTCTTCAACCCCTCCCCCACCCCCGAAACCATAGAGAGAGCAAGAGTATTAGATGCCCTAGGTGAACCTTATACCCTTGCATTCCACCCCCACCCTCTCCACACACAACAATATGCATTCATAATAACAGATTTTACATGAAAAAGAATATTCAAAGTACTGTCTTCTGAGATTAAAAGAATATCAACATGTATATTATATTTACATGCACGGCTATGGTGCAACCAGAAAACCTTTCAAAAAAAAAAAAAACCGACACTTGGAACCCATATGGCATTAGGATTCCTGTAATGTGTTTTGGGTATAAACTTGACCCTCAGAAAGCCATGAATAAATTACAATTAAAATATAATAAGACTCCCATACCAAAACAGCACTAACTGCCAGCACTTAAAAAGTAAGAACGCTCTCAATGAAAAGGCAGCACAGCAAAGATTACACTAGGCCCTAAAACACCAATACACCTCCAATTAGGAAAACAGAACAAACCAAGCTGCTATAGATCTCTAAATGCTAGCAGAATACCTCTCCTTGCTCACACATGCAGAACACAGGCAGACCCTCACCAAACAGAGAAAAAAGAAACCATAAAGTATAAATAGAAACATGCAGGCAAAACCTGAATTGGAAACCACATCTTAGACTCTGTATGCAGTACAACAATGGAAAAACAGAATCATCACCGATCCTCAACCATTAAACAATAAAATCTAGAAATATAATAATTACATAAATCATAATAGTATAAACATACTAATATAAAGAATTTTTCAAAACAGCTGATGAATGGAAGCTCCAATAATTAAAAACTCATAAAATTTGTTTTAAATTGCCCAAATACCAATAAAATATTTCAAAACAGCAGACATCAAATATCTAAAAATGAAAACTAATAATTAATAAGGATAAGAATTCATGCTCTCCATACCTGACAATTTTTTCTTATTTTCAGTCACCCTGGGATTGTTGTAGATTAGTGGGAGAGGAATGTACAAGCTTTCTCTTCCCTCTCTCATAGATATAGCTATATATTTATACATATACACACACACAAACATATGTTCTCTCTCATTCACACACTCCCTTTCACATACACATGCTTCCTCTTATATACACACAAGATCTCTCTCACACCTACATGCTCAGCCACAGATATGCTCTTACACGTGCTCCCTTTCTCACATACACATACATGCTCAGACACACACACAGCCTCTCTCTCTCACACACCACACACATGCTGACACACACCCAAAGATAAGTGGCAGGCCTGGACTCCCAACCATTCAGAGAACACCTTATGCTTGGATACCACAATCTTTCCTAATATAAACTGCAGAATTTATTGCTCAAAAAGAACCATTTAGACCTCTTACTCCAATAACCCTAGAGCTTGGTCTCACCGGTCTCAGTGCTCCCTTTCACAAACACATGCTTAGAAAAACATACATGGACACACCCCCTCACACACATGCTCAGACAACACACACCCTCTCACACACCCACAAACACACATGCATGCTCCCTTTCACACACACATACTGACACATGCTCACACACATGCTCAGACTCGCATACAGGTTCCCTCCTGCTCATACACACACATCAGCTCCCTCTCTCATACATACACCAAGGACTCTCTTGGCAGCCACGGGTCCTCTTCTTCACTTCTGCCACACAGTGGCCAGCAGCTCCTTCTGTTCAGCCATGTGGCATGTTGGGAGCACCAGGTGGCCTGCAGCGTCTTCCGCTCAAACACGTGGCGGGTTGGTAACTGCCAGGCAACAGTGCGCTCTTCCTGTTCTTGGCCTCCTGATGGGGTTTAGTGGTGGTGATGTCAGCTGCACTGTTCATTTTGGGGCTGTGACCCCCAAGGTCACTGCTCCCCCTTCAGACTGCCACCCCATGCAGGTGCATGGCTTGCACAGTGGGTTGGGCCGGCCCTGTGAGAGACCACATAAGGTGAGTGTGTGGAACCAACTATTTTAATCCTGGCAATCACTGGCCCTTCTTCCAGTGCAACTGAGATTTGGCCTGGAAAGCTTGCTGGTCCTATGACTTCCTTTATTCATGTATTCAGAAAACCTTGCTTTTGCCGATTCACTAGAATTCATGTACTTCCGTGGAGCCTAATTCTTTAACGTCTGAAATCACTTTCATTATTAGATTTAAGATGCAATAAGTGGGTTCCTATTGGTCGTTAAAAGGACAGACACACAGGGGGGTTTAGAAAGCATACAGTCTAGATTTACAGATTCTTTTCCTCAAAACTTTCTATACTTTTTTCCTAAACCCAGATCTGACACTAAGCCTTTGTGTCAGGGGTTTGTCTACAAAGTCCCTGAATAACTCTTGTTATATGGAACAGTCAGCATTCATTCCATCCCTTCTGTGGTGTGATTGTCCCCTTAGGAACATACAGGAACATGATGTACTCAGCACTGGAACTCTTCCAGTAACATGTACAGCCGTCTGAAGGAGGACCCAAGATTTTTTTTTTTGTTTTTGTTTGTTTGTTTTGTTTTTAATTTCATCTCCTTCAACCCTGAGCCGCCTTTTTGCCTGTCGGAACACTGAATCCCCTAAATCCGTATCCACTAACCAGCATTCTGTTCATTCAGGAGTCACATGGAATTGTGGCCTCATTCTTGGAGGTCTTTAACCCAAAAGCATATTAAATGTCTCTTAAGATATTTAGCTACTGTCTTCTTGATTCAGCAACAATGTGCAAGAGAGAGAGAGAGAGCGCGACTGTGTGTGTACACGTGTGAGCGCTAACAGGTCTGGCCCTGTTGCTGCTACCGCTTGACATCTCACCTATAAGCAGAGCACTGTTTCTGCAGCAGGATTGTTACTCAGAATGCTATTCCACTACCACACATTCCCACTCCCTATTTTATTGACCGGAGGGGGGGGGGGGTGTGGGGGGAATTTTCCTTAAAATGATTGGATTTTCCTAAGGGAATTGGATAAGAGAAAATCTACAAATAAGCAGCAAATTGGAAGTACAGGCAGAAAGCACTGACAATTCTTTGATTCATCACTCTTTAAAGCACATGGGGACCAATTTTCAAAATGTTTAGACTCCTAACATTTGATATTAGGCTCCTAAATTGGTCCTTTTCAAGATTTACTAGCGCTCAGTCCCTAAATTTAGATCCCTAGTTTCACAAGATTCCTAAATTTAACACCCTAAAAATAGGCTAGGGTAGAGTTTGTCCTTCTGCTCTGTTAGGAGCTTAGCACTGAGTTTAGGAGCCCGAATCTAAGCAAATGAATAGCAGTCCTAAATTTAGGATACTACATTTTTGGCTCCTATATTTTATGTAAAATTTCATCTGAAAATTTAGATTCTAAGTTCTGCTGAAAATAAGAGCTCAGCTTTTTTTTTTTTTTTGGAATATCAGCCCCTGATTTTTATTCTCCGCATTTCACTCCTTCCCCTAGTAAACTCTATGCCACGATAAAGCACGACCTGGCAGTATCCCGTGCTGTCTCCTTCCATGTGTACACTAAATTTACAGCAGGAAGCTCTTGTGCACCAGAGCCCAAGTTTCAACTCCTCCATGAATTGCTTCCAATGCTGCTCTAAATCCAAGCCTTCCAGGCTTTTGGAAGGACAAATGCTTATTGGGGCCTGGGTAAGCCTCTGCCAGAAAAACTTCTAACCATTTAGTCAGTTTTCTGACTCGGCTAAAACAAAAAAAAATAAAAAATAAAAAAGCACATTCTTTAAGTTTTCCTACCACAAAATATTAGCGACCCAATCCAGGGACCTAGCAGGGCTGGTACATATCTTCTGCAGAAAAAAAATGAAATAGAAAATCAAACTCAGCATCTACAGGCCTGTAAATATGAATAAAGCCTTTGAATGCTTGACAGAAACTAGTTTAATATTCACTTCCATAAAATAGATTTCTAATAATAATTTCCTCTGCTTTCTAGCTCTGGTTAAGGAACAAGGTTACTGGGCTCAGGCTTCTCCACAGCAACAGTAGTAACTCATTTTAAGCCACTTGCTCTCCCCTTCCCCAAATCACCAACTTCAGAATCCAAGGCATCAACTTAAATAGCAAACAGTTGACAATATGCAAGAACTGTTACTTAAAAAGCTGTTTTATTCTGCTAAAAACGTAACAGAGGTGTGAAGGCTCTGCCAAGTCCAACAGTTCAACCAAAGGATCTTCCTTTCCCTGCCACCGTGGAGTCCTCACTGCACACTTACGGTCCTGGAAGGTAAGGTTACATGCAGCCAGGCAACAGAAACAGAAGTCTCTCTTTATCATGCAGATATATTGTTATAATACAGTGATTCATCTATCTCAGATTACAGCATCATTGGCCACCCTAGAATTGCTCAAACCTGTCAATCAAAGCTTCTTTACTAGCAAAGATTATAGTCTAGCAGCTCCCTCTAGTGTCCACTGAAATGCAGAGACAGAAGAATGAACTAGGCACTATTAGGGCGCACGCACTAAAGTTGTGAATACAGACGATGCCAACCTAGCTTAAAAAGAAGCCATGGGGGATGGGTGAGAGCAGTGGGGGGAGGCTGCTTCAGTAGCCCAGCAATAATGCCATGTGCTGCTGGCTAAATATTCAGGTTCAAGTACCTGGCCCTTGTTTCCAATCCTTGGGCCAGTTGGGGATGTTATGGAAGCAGCATCCACGGTCCTCATGGAAGGAGAAAGCCTGGGTCAGCTTTTCATGGCAATGCTTGCTGGCCAGCACAAAAAGAAAACAAAAAAACCCCCCAAATTTTTACCAGGCTCCAAAAAAGGGGCCAGGGTAGGTATTGCACAGTTAGATTGAGAAGGGAAAAAAATCTCATAGCAGCTAAAAAGGATGCTGGAAATGGAAATCCCCATACAGAGCAGCAAAGAGCTGCTTGGAGGGAAGCGGGGACAAAAATAATGCATTAAAAAAAATAAAAAAGATGGACTTCCAGGTATGCAATGAGCTTGTAGGACTAACGCTAGCCACGCTCCAGCTACTATCGGAGTTTTTTTGCCTATTTCTCGTAAGCATCCGATTTTCTAATTTTGCTATGCCTACGGTAAAAGGAAAAGGGAAGCAATCTCTACCTGCACTGTGGGCCAACAAGGACACTAAACCCAGAACGGAACAATCTTTTGACCTGTCCAACCAACATGCAGCAGAGCGATGACGCTATGGCGGAGGTGGACTCTGGCTCGGAGGAAGATTTCACAGCTATTTCCCTCTGGGTTGCAGGTGGGATCGGAGCAGCTTCAAGATCTGCTTGAGAATTTTGCGGAGAGAATTTCCAACAAATTGGACTCTCATATGAACATTATTGTAGAAAAGCGCCTGGAGGCTCAAGATGGCCGTATCGGTGATCTGGAAATGGCGACTACATTGACTGCAGCTAAAATTAAAAAACTAGATAAGAACTACTCAGCTGTTCTAGAAAAGCTAGGTGAAAATCTCTCAGGAGATGTAATATTCGTGTCCAGGGTGTACCAGAAAGTGCTGAAGGTAACGACGCTGTGGAATTTTTTTCTAAATGGTTACCCGATATCCTGAAGTTGCAGCTAAAATGCGACAAGTTAAAGTTGGACCAGGCACATCGGGCCCTAGCTCCTTCACCAGCACAAGGAGGCCAACCGAGAGCAGTAGTTATCCGCTTGAACAATTTCACAGACAAGCGGATAGTTCTTATTGCTGCTCAGGATATAAAGAAACTTGAGTTTCAAGGTAATTGAATCCTGATCTTTCCAGATTTCTCCCTGAATTTGCAGCGAAAATGATAGCAATTTCTAGCGGTGAAAAAAGAATTACAAACTTTAAACGTCAGATATGCCTTATATATCCTGCCAAGCTATGGTTTTTTTTTTAATGGGGTATTGGTTACCCTGGACACTGTGCCTGTAGTTTCCCCAGTGGATTAAAGAGTACAGAGATGGTCATCAACGGGACACATAACCATTATTTTGCGATGTGTCAGTATCGTGGCAGTATTATTAAAATTTGGTGAAGGGGAGAAGTATAGGAGGGGTTTGGGCAGAGTTATCTCCCGGCAGTGCTGCGGGGGATAATATTTTTCACATTAATCACCAGCAGCACCGTGGGAAGTAACTACACCTTTTCCCATGGTTCTATGGGGGCAATACTGTGCAGCGTGGCAAAACCGCAGTGCCACAATGTGGCCAACTGCCCACCCCTTTTTTTTTTCACGACTCATCATTCTGCTATAAATAAAGCAGAATGATGAATCTAGGGATTAATTACCTGGGCAAGAAGTGCACTGTTTGATATACATCTTCATTGCTTTTTGGTTACTTAGCGGGAGTCGAGGCTGGAGACTACTATGGACTTTTTCTTTGCTAGAGCATGGCGGAAGTCACCTAGAGAGGTGCCCTGCAATGCCTTTACTGTTTTTGTGGTCCAACTTTGACTTTTTAACTGCTATTTTTTCACAGCACAACGGCTGTAGTTTTGGTTTTTTTTGGCGGGGGGGGGGGGGGGGGTTGGTTTGGTTTTTTTTTATTATCACAGTACCGGTGGTGTATTCCATATTCGGCCTCTCAGTCTTTTCATGTGCATGTGCTGGGCTTTTCCTGGAAATGAACGAGGAAGGTGTGGAAGCATTGTTTTTGGGGACTTTTTTCACTTTTTTGTTTTCATTTCTACAGCAATGCATGGCTTTCTTTTTCCTTTTTCTATTTGGTGTTTTTTTTATTGATGACTTCTACTCCGTGCAGATTTTTTTTATCCCCATTACAAGATTTCCAGACTCTTTGAATGGACTTCCTTTTTTTTTTAGTAAATGTGTTACCCTTATTTTCTTTTTTTCTGGGAATATGCTGGGAAGTCTCTATGTCTGGTATTTCTTTTGTGGCTGAATTGCTGCTTCTCTCTCTTTTTTGCTTTTTTACTGTATTGCCTTGGAGCGATGATCCTGAGAGGAGGGAGATGTTGGTTGTATGATGGAATAAACTGCAGACCGCTGGGTGGTTTCTTGGTTGGGAGATGGATAAGAGATGGTGGGGGCGCAGTTGTGGAGGTTTGGATTTGTTCACCTGATATTAGGTGAGGCTAGGGTGGTATTTTACTGGGTTAGTGAGGCTCTCCACCCCACCCCACCCTCGCAAGTCCCAAAGGAATTCACACTTGAGGGGTAAGGGGGGTGGGGTAAAAGACTCTCATTGGATTTTGGGGATGGGGTGGGATGGTTATGGGGTTGTGGTATTATAGGTTTTGGGGTTTGTTTTTTCATATACACGGTGGGACAGGGGCATGGCATATTTTTATTAATTTGGCAGGGATTCAGATTTTTGATTGACTGGCCCTAACCCTTTTCCTAAATGCATTAGGTATGGCCCGTTGGACTGGGATCTTGGCTGGAAGGTATAGAAACCTGGTGATCATTTTCTACTCTACACAGTGTTATCATCCTTATTTCTTTGATCCTCTCCATGTTTAAACGTCTACCACTCTGAACTGCCTCTCTTTAAATGTGCGGGGTATTTCATCTCCTATAAAAAGAAAATGCATCCTACAGCTGTCTAGATGGCAGCGGGCTGAAGTTCTCTTTTTACAAGAAACCCATCTCACTGATTCCGAACAAGTTAAGCTTCGATGTAGGTGGGTGGGCTCTGTTTACTATTAGAACATAACAAAATGCCATACTGGGTCAGACCAAGGGTCCATCAAGCCCAGCATCCTGTTTCCAACAGTGGCCAATCCAGGCCATAAGAACCTGGCAAGTACCCAAAAACTAAGTCTATTCCATGTAACCATTGCTAATGGCAGTGGCTATTCTCTAAGTGAACTTAATAGCAGGTAATGGACTTCTCCTCCAAGAACTTATCCAATCCTTTTTTAAACACAGCTATACTAACTGCACTAACCACATCCTCTGGCAACAAATTCCAGAGTTTAATTGTGCGTTGAGTAAAAAAGAACTTTCTCCTTAACTCCTGTAGCTGAGGTGTTTGTATACTTAACACAAAAACTTGCCCTTGGTGGTCAACAGATCTTTTAGTGACCTGTAGGGAAGATACATTTTTCTTGATTGTACCCTGGGTTTGTTTAACTTTACCTTAGTTAATTTCTATGGCCCTAATACAGGTCACACGGATTTATTTTTTTTTGCCTACTTGTTGATCGCCTTGTTCCCTTTGGATTTGAGTTGTTGTGCATGGGAGGGGACTGGACTGTGTGCCCTGACCCTATGTTGGACAGGTCCTCTTCGCCTCAATCCCTAACTTCTCAATTGTCTCCACTTATAGCTTTAAACGATATGTTACAATTAGTGGGTGTGTGGTGAGATACCCATGTAGGGGGGGGGGGGGGTCCAGAGATTACACCTTTTTTTCACCTAGGCATGGTACATATAGTCGTCTGGATAATTTTCTTTGTTATAAAAATTTTCTCTCTCATATTCAGTGTTACGCCCGGTCGCAGACGGCTGCAACCACTAATAGTCACCTCTTTTTATGCAGCCCTGATATCACTGGGGAAAGTGGCAGCCTCTGCCAGCTACCGCCGACCTCCCTGGCGTTCCCGGGACAGCATGGGCGATGCCGACCGCCATCTTGCTCGTGGGATCACTTAGGCGCGCGCGCACGGGCCAGTATTAAGCACGTCATGGCGGGAACCTCGGGGGCGTCCCCTTTGGCTGACGTCTACACTCTGCTGTACTTAAGCTGCCTGGCCCTGCCTATCAACGAGTTAGCAAGGAGCTCCCTCATTGCTGAATCCGCTTCTCTCGTATAGACTTCCTGTTCCAGTTCCTGCACTTCGGCGTGAGACGCTCTGGGTACCCGCTCCTCGGGGGCCCTTCCTCATCTCTGGCTATCCACTCTTCGGAGGGCCTTCTGCCTTGGCCTGTGGTCTGTTCCCATTCCCCGGGACCTCTCCTGGAACTATCACTCTGTGAGTACCTTGTCTCCACGGACTACTACTGAACCAGCTTTATTGTGAGATCCTCTCCGGTGTACCCCGCACCTCAGGCCACTACCGTGCCAGCACTAGTGAGGAGCCACCTCTGTGTACCCTGCGCTGCAGGCCATTGCTACGTCATCGCTACAGAACCCTCTTCCGGTGTACCCTGGGTCTCGGGCCAATACTGTGCCAGCTCTAGTGAGGAACCAGATCGGTGTACCCTGTGCTGCAGGTCATTGCCACGTCATCGCTACAGGTCCCTCGCCAGTGTACCCAATACCCGGGCCACTACAACACCATCTCTGAGTGAGGAATCCCTCAGTGTACCCTGTGCTGCAGGCCACTACTGCATCATCACTTCGGAGAGACTTCTTCGGTGTACCCCGCTCTGCGGACCATTACCGGATATCCACGTCCGAGGCATTCTCTCTGGGTGTACCCCTTTCTCAGACCTGGTCTCTTCCTCCTGCAACCCCCGCTACGTGGGCTGTGCCTTTTCTACTTTTATAATAAAGACTCTATTCCACAGCTGTGTCTGACGTCCGCTGAGACCGTGCTTCCCGACGGTGAGGCTCACAGGTCTCCTCCCTATGGGCGGTACCATCTCTCACCTCGGCCCAGGGCCCACACACCTACAAGTCATAACATTCAGTGTTGGATATATTACCCTTTTCTGATCACCACCCAGTTCAACTACAGTTTTCATTCAGGGATACTTTTTCCCCCTCCCTCTCCTGGAGGTTGAACACTATGTTATTGGGAGATAGGCATTTTCTTGATTTAGTTAAAGACGCTGTTGCTAAGTATAATGAGCACAACCTGGAGGGTGCTTATGAGCCTACGCTGCGATGGGAGGCCTTTAAGTCTTTTTTGAGAGGGAAAATAATTATGTTAGTTTCCTCCAGAGCAGTGGTTCTCAACCTTTCTAATGCCATGACCCCGCAATACAGTTCCTCATGTTGCGGTGACCCCTCGCCCCGCCCTCGCCCCGTGAGGGTGGGGTGAGGGCGGGGCTTTGGTCATATGGGGGCGGGGTTATGGATGGGGTTGGATTTAGTGCACACTTATCATTTAATTATGACATTTATAATGTGAATGTAACTCAACTCACCATAGGTTCTCACATGCATGGCACACTGACCCATGATCGTCACGGGGCTAGATGTAAAAGTACAGTTTGTATCCACAATAATGGATGTAAAGCAGAATTATGACATTCCCCATACAACTCACCCTACAAAAAAGATATTCTGGTTCTAGTGACATCTCAGTAACAGCAACTCAAACTCCTTCTATTTCCAGGCTCAATAGCCCTACTTATGAAAAGACAGCAGTTTACCACCAATGCATGTCCTCTGAGAAAACACAACAAATAAGACCGATACAAATGCTTACATGCTAGCAAAATATCTCATCTCGGTAACAGACACAGAACCGACCTAACATACTCCCAGGATCTGTAGTAATGCACATAACTAATCCGCACACAGTTACACCTGTATTATGGAATACACTCAAACAGGAGCAACCCTATCTATGAAAAGGCAACACTACAAATATTAAATCAGGTCCTAAAAACCAATACACCTCTTATTAGGAAAACAGAACTAGCAAGCAGCTATAGATCCCCACACAGAAATAATTGTAAAACTATACTAATAAGCAGAATAAATGTTTCAAAACAGCTATGAACATCCAACAATTAAAAACGCATAAAAACTATTAAACATTCTCCAAACACCAATAAAATATTTCAAAAAAGCAGACATCACACAATTAAAATGGCAGTCAAGAAAAATAAACTTAAAAAGCCACCTTTACTTACCCCCTCCAGCAGCTCTCCTACTCCCCTTCCCTGCAGGCCGTGGCACTCACCAGAAGCAGCAGTAGAAGTTAAGCTCTATACTTATGGTCCTCTTCCTTAGTGCCCATGTCTCTCACACACACACACACCATACCAGT
Source organism: Rhinatrema bivittatum (assembly GCF_901001135.1). NCBI lineage: Eukaryota > Metazoa > Chordata > Amphibia > Gymnophiona > Rhinatrematidae > Rhinatrema > Rhinatrema bivittatum. The sequence goes on from NC_042628.1 coordinate 39,822,114, forward strand.
CATGCCCCCATGACCAGTTTCTGTCTCTCACACACCAATCATCTCCCAAACAGTCTTTGGCACACACACACCAGTCACCTTCCTGAACAGTTTCTCTCATGCCATACACACACACACACACACACACACACAGGCTTCCCACTCCCGTGTTCTACTTACATATACGGGCTTCTCACTCTCATAATCACTTTCTCTGTCTCTCTCTCTCTCTCACACACACATACTCACTCACTCACCAGTCTCTCACTCCCATGCTTGTTCTCTCCACATGCACAGGCTTCTCATTCCCATAATCACTTTCTCTCTGTTACACACACACCAGTCTCTCTCATTTCCATGCTCACTCTCCACGTGCACAGGCTTCTCATTCCCTGAATCACATTTTCTCTCATTCACACACACACACCAGTCTTTTTCTCTCACACACACCATCACCTTACCAAGCAGTCTCTCTCTCTCATGCATGCACACTCACCCTGGTTTCTCACTCCCATGCTTTCTTTCACCCCCACAACACCAGGCTTCTTACGCCCATGCTTTCTCACATACCCAGACTTCTCCCTTCCATGCTTTTTCTCTCTCTCACACACACACATCAGTCACCTCCCTGACTGATGTCTCACACTCTCACATACACATCAGTCATCTCCCTGAGCAATCACTTTCATTGTCTCTCACATACACACACACATCAGCTCTCTGACCAGTCAATCACACACAGGCTGGCTGGCTGCTTCTCTCTCTTTCTCTCACTCACTTCCTCTTCTCCCCTGAGCACAAATGGGAGCTGCAGCAGCCTCCACTGACCAAGAAAGAAGAATCCCATCGGCCGCAGGAGGCTCGTGCTGCTCTCTCCTTTCTCCATTACTGGCTGCTTCAACTGCTCGGGGGCCGATGCTGCAGCCGCCGCTGCTACTTTTTCGCGCGGCTCTCTCTCCTTCCCGCGCACCACGATTCACTTCCTGTTCCGGGTCACGGGAGGGGCAGGCGCAGGAAGAAGAAAAGGCCCAGCCGCGGGTGCAGAGCTTCTTCTAGCGCCGCTGCCGTTCCCGCTGGGCTTGAACGTGCTGACAGCCCGGCGGCAACGGCAGCGGGAGAGACCGGGAGCGCGCGACCCCTGCGTTTTGGGCGTACGACCCCCGCCGGGGTCGCGACCCATAGGTTGAGAACCGCTGCTCCAGAGGGACAGGAAGAAAAAAAATCTATGATCTTTTGGTCCAAATTCACAAGTTGGAAACCCTCAAATAGAATTGCTCTCCACGTACACTGCGGAAGCTTGAGAAGGCTAGACAGACCCTTCAATCTTTGAAGGTAGATAAAATAGAAAAAGCTATAAAATACACCAGGGTGAAGTTTTACGAACACAGTGATAAATCAGGTGCCCTTCTGGCTAGAGCTGTTAAAAGAAAGGTGGGCAAATCTTTTATTTCTAAAATTACAAAATCTGATGGTTCACTTATGACTATACCTCAGGAAATAGAACAGACTTTTCTTTAATTTTTTACTGATTTATACACTGATCCGATCTCAGTTTCCAAGGTGGATATTCAATGTTTCCTTAGGGGCTTAGATATGGCTGTGTTTCAGATGAACAAGCTGAGGTGTTGTTGACGACTATTACAATGCAAGAAATTCAGCTGGCTATTTCTGAATTGCCCAAGGGGAAGTGTCTGGGTCTAGATGGGTATTCCATTGAATTTTTTTAAAAGATTTCTTCCTGATGTCACCCAGTTTCTGCATCCAATACATAATGTGGTAGAGAGGGTTCTCTGCATGATATGGCTGATGCTAATATTGTTTTGATACCTAAGCCTGGGAAAGATGCTGTGTTTTACGGCTTCTACCACCCCATTTCCCTTTTAAATTCAGATATAAAAATATTGGTAAAAATTTTGCAACTGTGTTTGGAGAAGGTGTTACCTTGTTTGGTTCAAAGAGTTGAGAATGGGTTTACCTACCTTGGTATTCAGGTTACTAAAAACCTTCGGTATCTCTGTTCTAAAAATTATAGTCCCATGTTCAAACATATTAAACAAGACCTGGGCAATTGGGAACACCTATCAGTCTCCTGGGCTGGTAGGATTAACTTAAAGATGTCTATGTTGCTTTATCTCTTTCAACATCTCCCTTGTAATGTGCCTGCTCAGATTTTTATTGTCCTACATAAGGCAATGGATAAATTTGTCTGGAAGCAGTGTAGGGCAAGACTGAAATTGAGTACTTTATGGTTTTCCAAAACTCAGGGTGATATGGCTCTGCCCAATATTCACTTTTATTACTGGGCGGACTGGTTGGTGGGGATGAATGAGTGGCTGCATGGAGGGCACATAGCATGGTTGGGGTTGGAAAAGGAGCAAGCTGAATTAGTTTTTGGCTCCTACTTCTCCCCTAAGATGTAAAATAAGTAGGTCTAGTCCTATGACTCATACTCTCATGGTTTGGAACCAGGTTAAAAATTTTTGGGTATGGATGAGGAACGTTTATCCCCTATCACACCCATACTTGAGAACCCAGTGTGGGTTAGTTGCACCTTTTCTCCTATCTTTAGGGTCTAGAGGGACAAAGAGTTGGTCCTTCTTTCTGATTTGTGGGTTGATGACACTTTCATGGATTTTTCTGAGCTTGAGAGAAAGTTCGAGCTTCACCAGGAGTCACGGGCCTCCTTTTTTCAGTTACGGAATGACCCTGAGCACCATTTTAACTTAGGTGAATCCCTGCAACAGTTGAATGGTGTGGAGAAATATCTGAGTGACTCAGATGCTAAAAGGAAGGGGACTGCCTTACTGTACAGGGGCCGTCTTGTGGGAAAATATTGTCTCACCACCTCTCCTGCTTTAATAGAGACTTGGAATGCAGACCTGAGGATGAATTTAGATGCTAAGACCTGGAAGACTATTTGGCAGGCTGCACATCACATCTCTATCTGTGTTAAACGTACTGAGCTAATGATTAGGTTACTTCACAGGACATACCGCACACCAACATATTATTCCAAATTTATACCTGAGGCAAGTCCTCTTTGTTGGCTTAGGTGCGGGGAGAGAGGATCTTATAAGCCTATGTGGTGGTCATGCCAGAGACTGTGACCATTCTTGTCACAGATCACACAGGAAATTGCTGATATATTGGGACTCCTGGTGTGAATTACACCTTTACTGTTTTTTGTGGGGAGATGGACAGGTTCGTCCATACTTTCAAAATGTCATAAATTAGTTACTCAGTTATTATTAGCTGCCAGATACACAATTGCAACCTTTTGGAAGTTTAGTCCTAACATAGATCATTGGAGATCCCAGGTGAGGGTGGTGGCTGACCTTGAAAAACTTAGTTATGTGTTGAAGGGTCAGACCTTTAAAGATAATTTGATTTGGGATATTTATCATCAGTATTCTGCTTAATTTTATTTTTTTTATTGTATTTTATTTCTTGATGTATCAACATTTCCTCTGAGTGTATATTTGCTGATTCTCCTTTTTTCCCCTGCCTAATATGATGCCAGTACAGCGTTTGTACGTTATTGTATACCAAAAAGGTTCTATTAAATAAAAAGTTATTTTAAAAAAAAATGCTGCTGCATATTAGAGAAAACAAATCTGACCATTCAGTGCATCTCCCTAAGTGCTTTCTCATGCAGTTTCATTTACTACAACCAAAATGACATTTGGAAGTCTTAAGAGTAAGCCAGCAAAAATGGAATTATTTTAATCCCGATGCACGTAAATGGAGGAGTTATTCATAATCAAGCAGGGCTCCCAGAGGAACTGGAGGCAAAGTAAATTCAAACACCTGAAGAGTTCAAAAATAGCTGCAGCACACAAACATTAAGAGGGCATCATCCCCCACCTCTACATGGCAGATGGTGTCTGAGGGTGATGCAGGTAAAAAAAAAACCCAAAAGATATGCTGTAGTAAACTGTACACCAAGGAAGAGAAACCACTCTCCTGGGAAAAAAAAATAGTTGTTTCATTTGGCCATGTAATTTTCACATTCAAGAAGTGCCCTATGGAAACAAATTCATTTTCAAATCAATGAAACTTTCAGTTTATTTAAGCTGAAAGGTGGAACAGGGATTAGAGCACAGAACTATAAACGCAGAGGATCCTCTGGGTTTATAAAATCCACCATTCCCAGCAACACCTCACCTTCCACTGCTGAAACTTAGATTTAAGCTCTCTGAGGCAGGGCCAGTAACCGTGTGGACCTATGCTGCGGCACGCTGCTACAGAAATAATAAGCACTGCTTTATGCACAAAACGTGACCTGGCAGTCAGCAGTTTGCTAATCACTTTATTAGCGCATTTTAGCATTTTGAAAAGCATTATTAAATTTTGACGTGGGTATCTGTCCACCACAGGAGCTGTCCACACCATGGTGCTGAATAGGAGCAACACGTACTTTAATGAACCCATAAGTTTACTATTCATCTTGTTTCACAATGAATTGCTGTGTGAGTGCACACACAAAAATTTAAACATGAAGAATTTCAATTTGGGTTTTCCATGGACAGGTGTCATCTTGCACTGCTAATTCTTTTGGAGGTTCATTTTCAGCCGCTGTCCAGCTCGGCTAGTTAGCCGGATAAATGTGTCTGGCTAATTAGCAGGGTATATTCAGTGGCATAGTCGCACCACTGAATATAGCCTGCTATCTTAAAGTTAGTTGGTTATGTCTAACTAGCTAACTTTAGGACAGTCCTACGGCCCGACCAGAGTTAGCCACATAGTCTCTGGCACACACAGGGTAGAGGTAGCTCAATATAGCCAGGTAGCAATTTAGACGGATAACTTCAGTTATCCATCGAAATAGCTTTTAAATGTAGACCTCTAGGTCGATATGGAGAATGGTGCAGAATTAATTCAGCGCTGTGGGTATGGAAAATGATTTGTCTGTAGAGTGTGCTTGTAAAATGAAAGAATGGGATTAAATGCTGAGCCATAGCATGCCTATGGCCAATATGGCCACGGCCATAAGCACTGCTACCAAAAGGCACCAACGAGAGCAGTGCGGCCAGCCACTGGCGCATCCTCAGCAAAGAAAAGCAGCGCTTCCCCACTGAAATTAACGGCATAGTTGGCACGGCCTTAAGTGGAAAAGCAGCGCAGCCCCGCTGGCAATTCTGCTGATTCTGACGGGGCTGCGCTGCTTTTCCACTTACTAAAGCAGTGCTTACCACGCTGACAATTTTGATGGGGCCACGCTGCTGGGAAGGAGGAGCCCACCCTGCTAGAAGTAATCCAATGCCTTGTGGCTGGAAGTCGTTCCTTTGGCCATGAGGACTGAAGGAGATTGCTGCTGCCTGCTACGTCAAGGAGGAAGTGAGGGGGGGGGGGGGCCATGTGCACACACACACACACACACCATTTTCTCTGCCTGCTAATCCATGACAATTTCAGGGCATCTGGAAATCAAAAGTTTCAAGGTATGGATAATGGGGAATTTTTTTAAAATCCATATTTTTATTGTTGGTGTTATTTGATGTGTCTGTTTTTAAATATTTTATTGATGTTTGGAAGATTTTTTATATGAGTTTTTAATTATTGAATATTATTCTATTCATTAAGAGGTAGATTTTCAAAAACGTGCACGTGTGTCCATGTGCCCGCAGGTCCCGCCGCACACACATGGACCAGCGATTTTATAACATGCACGCTTGTTATAAAATACTATTTACGCATGCATATGCGCTGCTGATTTTAATATCAGCACGTGTAAGTGCAGGTGGGTGTCGTGTCTCGCATGCAACTCCAATTAAAGAGCGGAATGGGAAAGAATTTTCCTATCTCCCTAATTAACCTTCCTACCTTTTCCCCTCTCCTCCCTGACCCCAACCCCTTCCTATCTAGACAATTTTTTTTTGTTTCATTATTTACTGCTCCTTCAAAGCAGACAGAGCCTAATGGCTGCTGTGTCGCCTGGACCCCACCCTCTGAGACAGTCCAGCACTTCTGAGTGTACCAGGAATTACATATGTGGCTGGGCCACTCCTAATATGCGCTCGGCATCTGCAGGACCTGACCCCGCGCATATCCTCCCTTCTGAATCTGCCTCTTCACAGACCAGGCATGTTTGTCCAGGTCCCTAGCTCTCTCTCTCTACCCTCCGATATCTTCTCCATTAGGGAAAAATAAGTTTTCTTAAAAAGTCAAATGTTGGCAGTTATTTAACCCTGCAGCTGGTGCACGACACCTCAGTATTCGATACACACTCCTTCCTCCTTAGGGTTGTCAACTTTCAATAACAGCAAAACCAGCCAACTGCTCCTCTGCTCTGTAACAAAAAATCCCTCCATGGACCTTTTCTTGTTAACATACAAACCAGTCCAAAGCCCAGTAGTGGCAGTAGTAGCAGCTTAAGGCGGCCAGAGAATGAATTCATGTGTGCGCCTCAACTCCAAGGCTCCACCTCCCATATGGAAGTCGGGAATGGGCATGGTTATTGCAGGGCCTATGAGCAGAGCAGTGCATACTGGCTCAAGTCCCTGGCACACACAGGGTAGGGGTATCTCTGCCAGTATGGAGGCCAATGGTCTGCAGAAACCTAGTACTTACTAACATTGGCTGGTTTAAAGGTCCCGTCACACATTGGCTTCCCTTAATGAAAACCACCCAGGCCAGCCAAATACCAGTTACTTGGCAACCCTACTGCTGCTCTCAGACAGGATTGACCCAAATATGACTCAGATAGCCACAGTCTATTTCAGACCTAGAGTCTCAGCCTCTTGATGTTTCCATTTGGTCTCATAATGTATAAAAGTATCTGCAATCAGATTAAGCGAAGGACTTCATTTCCAAACCTTCTCAAAGATCCAGTGCAGTTCCCCTCTCACAGATTTGTCTCATAATCACTGCAGTTCTTCAGAAGGGCCTCGGCTACACCATGGGACCAACAGTACCACCCACATAAGAATGGAGACCTGCAACATGAGAATCCTGCACCAGCAGACTTACTTAAAAATAGAGGAAGGAGGAGCAGCAGAAGGGATAGCAGGAGGAAAGAGGTATGATGGGAACTGTTCCTAAAATGACTAACATTAGTTTACCAAGACAGTAGGTGACACTGAACATCATGGGCCTGATTTTCAAAGTCAATTTCATGCATAAAATCCCATTTCATGCATGTCAATGGATAATATAAAATAGCCCAGAGCTCAATGTGAAAAAAAAGCATGTGCATAACCTGGTTACACATGTACTTTTATGTGAAATGCAGAAAGGCATTCTTGGGGACAGAATTGGAATGCACACATATACTTTTTTTTTTTTTTTATTGTAAATGTGACTACATTGGTGCCAGTGTTCGCTAACACCCAGAACAGGAGCAAGGCTGGACCCAAACAGAGAAGGCTAGTACCAGGCAGAACTGGCCTGGCACCATGATTTTCTGCCTGGACTGGCCATCTCCCTCCTGGGTTAAGCCCTTACATTCTGGTGGACAGTAGGTCTTAACAGAAGATGCACTTGAGGACAGGTACAAAAGGACAACTACTAAGGCAGTGCTACAATAAGTCAAAAGGGTATCCACAAACACAGAACAGGGAATGCATCACAAGATACAGGACAGACAGACAAAACAAAGACAAGGCTAGAACAGGGACACAAAATAAGATCTAAGAAGGCCACAATACTAGGGCTAAATGGAGAAACAGAAGGCCAAATACAAGGACTAGAGCAACAGAGGACCACAACAAGGACTGGACTACAACCCAAGCTGAAGCACAGTACTTGCTGAAGGGCAAGCTTTTATCCTGCAGCAGTACAAGGAAACATGGCTGCCAACAGAACCTTCAAGTCATGGGGCTTGGAAGACTGAGCAGCAGGGAACATGGCCCGATGAGGGCCCCTATTGGTGGGAGGAAAGCACTGCATACAGATTCTCACAGTAAAAAGCAAACACAAGTTTACCCACAAGTCACACCCTCTGAGTTAATCTGTGCTCACACTCTGGCATTTATACACAGATTTTCACAGCAAATTTATACACATACAGTAAATTGGCCTTGAAAACGTGGGATAGAATCTGCGCACAAAAGAAAGAGATTTTATCCCACTATGCAGAGTGATAAAATCACCTTCTATATAGCACAGACTAGTGGATAGAAACATGGAATAAAGCAAACACAAATATAGCACATAAAGTTATAATTTGTGTAGAGTCAGTAAATCTGTTCAATCTTTCGTCACTCAATAGGAAACATTTTTTTTCAGAAACTTACTGAGGGATTAATTCAATCAGTTGTCAAAAGTGTACATGTGTCATGCTGTCCCCCAACATGGCCATGTTTCACCAACCGGCTGCATTGGGAGGGACGAACAGGGTGCCGTCAACTATCTTTGAGCACGGCATCATTGAACGTTTGTTTTAGTGAGGGATCTTGTTATGAAATTTACAGAGGGTCCAGCAGCATCAGAAAGCATGGTGCAGCCATAACACAGCAAAGAGATAGGAGGAACAGATTCACAGACTGACATGCTGGTCTAGATTAACCTGGCTCACTTTCTCCAGTCATTTGTTTAATATTTATTTATTTATTTTTAATTTTTATATACCGAAGTTCTTGTAAGAACTACAAATCACTCCGGTTTACATAAAACGATGAACTGCCCAATAGAGAAAGGGGCTTTACATGGAACCAAGGAACAGATGGAACAATATAACCGAATGTTAATTTAACATAGTAATAAATAAATATTATATTTATTACTATGTTAAATTAACCTGGTTATATTTATTTAATATGAGGGGAAAAGACATGGATTTTTATGTGGGATCATGATTTTCCTTGGGGGGGGGGGGGGGGGGGGAAGAGGTAGTTTATGATGGAAAGACTTATAGCCCATTGAGTTAATCATGGACAAGTCAGGGCCAACATTCCATGGCTGCATGTACCAGCAGGAATCTGTCCATCCCAAGTTGCACACTGACCTTCCGGTAAACCACATTCTCAAGGACTATTTCAAATGTTAACAACCCTCTTGGGAGAAAGGATGTTCCAGTTTCTGAATAGCTGCTTGTGACCACTATTGGGTTTTTTTGGGTTGTTTGTTTTTTTTTTAAATACTGCCAGTGCCAAGAAGGTCCCTTCAAAACTGTTCTCCATCTTTAAAAAAAAAAAAAAAGGGGGGGGGGTTCTCAAGCCTTCTCTATTCCAGACAACATAGATTTCCTTTATCTAATCTGTTCTTACAGTTGCAGCTCTACAAGCATTGCTCCATGTTATTAGCTCTTGTACAGTTTCAGCTGTTGGCTCTTCTCTTGCCTAGAGGTCGATGTGATATCAGGCTCAAGCAGGGCGCATGGTTTAACCCATAGAATTTACTGCCGATGCAGCAAGGAGTTTTGCGCACAGAAACGTAAGCACGACAATGTGTGTACAGGTTAGCACCCTCTCACGCAAATTCCATGCTAATGATGGCATTAGATACTACCTCCCTGGCACTCCCCCCTCCCAACATGGAGAGGTACACTGGATTAAATTGTGTTGTCTTAGCACTGGAAACTTAACTCTGGTCACAGGTGGGGCAAAGTTTCTGGGGCTAATGTTAGTCTATGGGTGGAAGCTGGAGTTACAGTGCCAGGCCTTGAAATCTGTTTGTTTTTTTGCACAGAAAACATGATCTGAGGACATAAAAGACTTATGCAAACAAAAGTGCTTGTTTTGTGCACATAAACGAAAAATCCCAGAGACTTTTTTCCCACCAGAGTTAAAATGTGGACTTATGCAAAAGGCTGAGTGCACATTTTAACTCCAGTTTACATGCTTTTTAACTCCTAATACACTGGCATACCATTTATTTACTGCATTAGGAGGGGTTTTTTTTTGTTTTGTTTTAACATATTCCTTCTTATATCAGAACCCCTAGTGAGAAAGATTAACCCATTCAGCAATATTTCAGACATGAATGGAGTAATCCCTTGTGCATGAGTAAAATTATTCCTGAGTTTCTGTCATGCAAAATTCGTTTGATGTATTCTAGGATTGTTTGCTTTTTTCATATCTTCCATACATTGTCTTCCTTGGTGAAATTTGGTGAACTAATCACATCTAGATCTATCTGTAGAATATTAAACTTGATTTCTGTCTTCCCATAACTCAAGCCTTCCCATAACACTCGTCCTTGCCTCATCCTCCACGGACCTTCTCTTCCTAAGCTCAGATGCCTAAGCACTTTTTCTTCCGCTACCTAAGCTATTTAATATATGTATATTAGTTTCAATAAATCTATGGTAACCCTCCGCTACCCCCCCCCCTCCACCTTCCAACCCCCCTTCCAACCCCCTTACAATCCCTCATTCCTACCCCCTCCCTCAGAATCCCTTGTTACCCCAAAAAGCCAAGTCTTATCAGTTCTTACCAGTTTTGACACGTTACTCCCCATGCTTAAGCTGTAACCAAGTTTTTCTCTCCCCCTGTTCTATGTAAGACAACTTTGTCACTGTTTTTATGGTTGCAATGTAAACCGGAGTGATAATTAACTCTGTTATTTGAACTTCGGTATAGAAAAGTTATAAATAAATAAATTTCTGAATTCCAAGTATTCCTGCCCCAGAGCTCCACTTTTCCAGGTGATTCAGACTTTGCAACACTGTCTCAATGGCTATTTCCCAGGTCACTTAGGGGGAGAAAAGCCTTAGTAAATCAAGCCCTTAGTTTGTTGAGATGTAATTGTTAGTACAACCTGCTTCCCAGTGTATGCACAACACGCTCTGCCTTGGTGTTACCTGAAGAACTTGCTATCCTGTTTTAATTACTAATTTTTTTAAAAAGATTATAAGAAAGCTATGGACAATATCTCCTTTGGTAGCAGTTTGCTGTTCACAGTATCAAGTATTTTAGTCTTTACTCACTCAAGTAGCAGCTCCTTCTAGTCAGTTAGCTCCCATCTCTCCTTGGGCAATCCCAGTCCCCACAGTATAAACTTCCCTGCCCTCCAGTTTGAGGACCCCTGGGATGGAGGATACTGGCGCACCATTCGACAGACATTAATACCAACCACCACAAAGAACATGTGAGGGAGTAGAGGAAAGAGACATGACTGACTTACTCTTTTATAATGTTCATATTCCCCCTCTCTTCTGGATCCAGATCCACAGATTCTACAGACACCATCACCAGGCTCTCATGCATCGCAACATCACAAGCCACTGCCCAGCTTGACCAAGTCTCAACATTCCCAGATGCTGCTTCATAGCTTGAATGGAATAAACAGACATAGAAATCTATTATCAATATTATTGCTTAATTAAATGTATGTGATTGACAAGACAAGATTGACAAGACAAGACCTGCCTTTGGAATTGAGTGTCAATACCAGACTAACTGAATGGGAAACATGCGTTCATTTATCAACCAACTGGGTGCAGTATATACTCAGGAATAGCAAAACCCTTCCATGCTGCCATACCAAATGACCTGTGTAGCTGAGAACATCTAAACTGGGGAACATAATTCTTTGTCCATGCCCATTCTATTCCTGGCATCCAGAAAAGACTGCCAGCGTCAATTGTGGCAGTAGCGTTTTTGTAATATGGAATTCTCTGAACTAAGATCTAGTTTCAGGCCATCGATTTATGTTAGCTGTTTTATTTTGCATGGCTTTAGTATGTTGTGGCACTCCTGTTTTCCCTCTATCCCAGGTACAGGTAATATCAGAAAAAAAAATGTTCAAATATCCAGCTCCCTCACTGGAACTCACTTCTACAACCAATCAGATCTCACAGAATAGAAAAGGGTTTTAGCACTCAATAAAATTCTTACTCTAAAATTACTGTGTTAAAATAAAAGTCAGCAGACAAATCACTAACCCAGTAGTTCTCAACCCAATCCCTTAAGCCATATTTAGCCAGTTGTGTTTTCAGGATATCCACAATGAATATACATGAGATAGATTTGCATGCACTGCCTCCATATTCATTGTGGATAAACCCGACTAGCTAGGTGTGTCCAAAGGACTCCCTTTCGTAGGTCAATGTAAAACAAACTAGGTATATACTGCTGTCTGAACTCACCAGTAGAAATTAGAGATGTGAATCATTTTTTGAAGATTAAAAATATCATCCGATATTTTTTAAATCATTAATCGTTAAAGAATGCGATACAATAGAAATTCCACAGATTTATCGTGAAAAAATCGTTAATCGGGTTAGTGCACACTAACGGGAGTTAGGACACAACCTAAAAACCCACCCCGACCCTTTAAAACCGCTCCCTTAGCCTCCACCACCCTCCCGACCCCCCCCCCCCCAAAACGTTTTAAAATTACCTGGTGGTCCAGTGGGCCCCAGGAGCGATCTCCCGCTCTCGGGCTGTCGGCTGCCACTAATAAAAATGGCACCGATGGCCCTTTGCCCTTACCATGTGACGGGGTAACAGTGTCATTGGCCGGCCCCTATCACATGGTAGGAGCACTGGACGGCTGGCGCCAGCGGGACTCGAACCCTGGTCTCTTGGTTCGTAACCCACTGCTCTAACCACTAGGCTACTTCTCCCCTCTTCTGCTCCTCACCCTAGCAGCTGCCTTTGCCCTGTCCCAGTCAAACTCCATAGTGTGTGTGAGCTGCTGGCCTGCTGCTGCCTTAAAAGTGTCTCAGATGCAGGCTGCAGCTGTCCTGTTCTAAAAGCCAAAAGGGTGCACAGGGGGAGGAATTACCAGCAGGAAAAAGGAAGCAATACCTCATTTGGAGTGACAGTTCATTTGGAGTCCTGAGAACAACTCTGGAGAGCACGCCTTCAAACAGATATAAACGAAAATAGTCAGTCCAGAGGACAGCTACTAAAATGGTCAACAGTCTTTATCATAAAGCATATAGGGGCAGACAAAGATTTAAACATGTATAACCATGAAGGAAAGGAGGGAAAGGAGAGACATTTAAATACCTTCAAGAAATAAATGCACAGGAGGCTGGCCTCTTTCAACAGAAAGGAGTCTCTGAAGGTGTCATGAGATGAGTGTGGAAAGGAATAATCTAAGGAAACATTTTTTTTTATTATTTTTTTTCAAAAAAAAGTGGTGGACGCATAGAATAGCCTCCCTATAAAGGTGATGGTGACCAGAACAATATCATCATTCAAGAAAACATGGGACAAGCACAGGAGTATCTTTGAGAGAGAGAGGAAAGGGCTATAAAGTTGAGCAGAAGATGTGGATGGGCCGTCTGGTCTTTATATGCTGTCATATTCAACGTTCTAATACAAGTTTACCTGCACGTCACCTTCCATAAACACAAGCCCCCATGAAACAAAAGTGTAACTAAACAAAACGTCACAAAGCCAAAGTCACCATTAGAAACAGAACGAAAAGGAAGAACCAGAATACAAGCAGTAAGCCTAGCCAGAAGAAATGGATGGTCTGGCAGGAATATAGTAGGTTGGTAAGCAGTAACCAAGCCCTTAGGGAAAAATAAAGGCAGGAAAAGGATGAAAGGAGCATCAAATATAGTGAATGAAACGCCAGCATGATGCATACAGAACATGCATTTCCTGTTGAGCGTGGAAGGAAGGAATAAAAGGGATAGAGGTTTCAGCTTCAAAGCTGTAGATCTCTCTTGCAATCTGGAAACTGCCTGAACCATTTAAGAAACAAGAATGCTTTTATTTTCTTCTGTGTGGAGCATCATCTCATCATCATGTAATTGCAAAAGTTTTTTTGTGAAGCATAATCACAAGATCTCCCTATGACGCTGTCAGGAGAAAAAAAAAAAGTGTTTTGAAAAACTGGCAACGGTGGCACTCTGCTTTCAGAAGAGCTTTCCGTATTTATTAATTATAAATAGCAATCAAATACACTTGACAATGATGCCTTTTTTCTTTTTTTACTCCCCATTTAAGCGTAGTAATACTGATCCTCTCAGAAATCCTGATGCTGCTATGTCAAAGGGTTGGAGGTGGGTAAAAATGGGAATTTACAAGTTATTAACGCTGGATTTCCATGCTCTCATCAACCTCAGGGGGATGGAGGGAAATCTCTCCTGGAAAACACCAAATTAATAGTCCTTCCTGAGCAGGTCACCTCTGAGAGACACCCAAACCATGACCATTCAATCTCTTCTCTTTCCTTCTTCCCACCTCCTGCTGCTTGGTCTCTCAGTAGGTGAATTGTCGCTGTGATTCCCAACATGAGAGTGGGCAGGTGGATAAGCTGAAGGGGACAGGACACATTGTAGCTTCTATTAAAGGCCTAGAGCACCTCAGTGTACGTCCTCCATTGTCAACATGGCAGCGTGAGAAAGTGGCAAAAACCTAACTGAGAAATCCAGAATGCCACTGAAAACTATTCATAAGAGGCAAGACTTTTCAAAAACCATGGTCCCTGGTGTAGCATTATTTATTTGCCTTGGTATATGGTAGTTAAAGTCTTTTCTAATACTACCACAAAACAGAAGCCCAGTGATGTAGCTGGGATCTAAAGAAAACTTACATTTCATATCTCCTTGTGGAAGCTGGCTCTGTTTGGATCCAGAAGACATCCTATTAATTCACACGTTTTCTGTTGATTTTTGTGATGAACACTAGGAGGCCGATATTCAAAAAGCCACTGAAGTCTTATGTAAGCCGAGGACTTCCCAGAATGCCAGGGTGCACACTTATCCTCCAAGGTCACTCTCTCACCACTGTCTTCTCTCCCAGAAGATATTCTCCCCGGGGTGCTGGATGGGGAGGAGAATTTAACTTCCAGGGCCCTAGGGTGGGCACCAATACACAGTCTTTTAGTCCTTCTTTAGTTGCCCTCTCAGCTGCACTCACTGGGGTAGATTTTCAAAGGGGTACACGCGTACCCCCCGAAAACCTACCCCAAACCCCCCCTGCGCGCCGCCGAGCCTATTTTGCATAGGCTCGGCGGCGCACACAAGCCCCGGGACGCACGTAAGTCCCGGGGCTTGCATGGAGGGGCGTGTCGGGAGTGACGCAGCGTTTTGGGGGTGTGGTTCCGGCCCGGGGGCGTTCCGGGGGCATGACAGCGGCCCCTGGACCAGGCCCCGGACCGGAACATGGAGCCCGGCAGCCGGCCCGGCGCGCGCAAAGTTACGCCTGCTTCGAGTAGGCGTAACTTTCGTGATAGAGGTAGGGGGAAGGTTTAGATAGGGCCGGGGGGGTGGGTTAGGTAGGGGAAGGTGAGGGGAAGGCGAAGGAAAGTTCCCTCCGAGGCTGCTCCGATTTCAGAGCGGCCTCGGAGGGAACGGAGGCAGGCTGCGCGGCTCGGCGCGTGCAGGCTCCCGATTTTGGGCAACCTTGCGCGCGGCGACCCCGGATTTTAATGGCTACGCACGTATCTATTGAAATCCTGCGTACTCTTGTTCACGCCTAGTGCACGAACAAAAGTACGCGTGTGCGCAGATTTATAAAATCTGCCCCACTATTTGGATGTCCTTGCTGTAGGGCACTTCTGACTCTGAATGAAGATGCTGGCGGGGGTTTCAACAAAAATTTACAGCAACCAAACATACCTGAAATCCAATTCACAACAGAAATTCTCCAATTTATCTTCTTACCAAAAATAAAGAGTCCAAGGGTGCCTCTTTTCTCAGTTCCATTAGTCGAATCAGTGTCCCTTAGATGGCAGGAACTAGGGAGTAATTCGGCTTCTCGTGGGGACTTGGGTCTCTAACACACTCTCTTCCCCTCTCTGATGTTACTATCTGGACATCTGGTGGTAGAAAGTTCCAAAAGTGTTCAAAATCTACAATCTCTCCTCCTTCTCCGTGGGCAGGAACTGGTGGCAAAATAATTTCTCCCCCCAAAAAGATCAAAACCCTCTGCAAACATACTTTTCTTCTCTGTCAGGTCACTGCTGTCCCTCCTCTTCTACAACAATCCCTTCCAGACCTGGTTGATAGAGGACAGGGCACAGTCTCTTTCCTTGGATCAGGCTGTGGGGCCTAAAATGGAGGCCACTACTACTAACTTCCTCCTCCAAATCAAAAACTCAACTCCAACTACCACATTTCTCCTCATGCACAGCCTGCTTTTATAGTGCACTGCTGACCAATCCAGACAAGTCTCTGTGAAGGTGCCTGCAGGGATTGTCTGCAAACTACAATACCCTAGCCTAGGGTTTAAGCTAAGGACAATTTAATTAGTGGGGCTCTAAAGAATCCCTATACCTACATTTAGGATCCTAAGTTGGTCATCTAATTTCAGCCAAACTTAGGACCAGATTCGAGACTTTTCTCCCATTGTGTGTCTATGGGAAAAACCCTTGAAAGTAGATAATGAGACCCATGCTTGGCCACGCATGTGCAAGCATTTGCCAGCGTGCACAAATGGACATGGCAATTTTATAACATATGGGCGTATATGTACGCAAACGCGCGCGTTATAACCGCTCATAATTTTATATTGACGCACATATGTGCACGCAAACGCTGCCTCTTGCACGAAAGTGGGGGGAATTTTAGTAGGTACACGCACCGTTGCTATAGCTCTTTTTCCCCAGTTTGCCCCAGTAAAGGAGAGGACTTCCTAAACCCCCAGCTAACTTGCCTCCCTTTTACCTTATTATCCCCAACCCTTAAAATCCCGCTGACTAGCCTCTCTTTTTTTCTTACATGACTTACGCACTGTCCATAGCAGAAGTTACGCAGTAGGGGACCTCAGTGCACATTTGTGCACATTACTTACGCACTGACTTCATGGTCTAGTCCCAGCCCACCCATGTCTTACCCATGTTCCGCCCAGACCACTTCATGCCCCTTTTTGTAAAAAAATTTTTTGTTCATGTACCTGGAAATAAGCTCAAACTCAAGTGGTTTTTAAAATCCTCGTGGTGTGCGCCGGGCTGAGTCACGCGCGTATCTCCTGCCTTTGGCGCGCGTAGGGCTTTTAAAATTGACTAGTTAGTGAATCAGGTCCTTAGGATCCTAATTTTTCAGCTGAAAGTTAATATAAATTTACGTTCCTGAAACTTGGGCAATTTAGGAATGCCTTACATTTGCCTAGATTTAGGATACCTAATGGGCCGATACAGTAAAGTGCGGTCGTGGTTACCCGGTTTTTAACCCGCTTTGGACGCACGTTTTGGACGCGTAAGATGTACCCACAATTCAGTATCTGCTTTTACGCGTCCTTACTGCTTGCCGAAAAGGACGTGTATCCATTTCCGCCCACCGCATGTATATATGTTATGTTAATGATCGGATTAGCTATTCCCTCCGATACAGTAACGTGCGCCCAAATTATCGCCCTTTTAACCAGCTTATTTACTGCATCTTTAACCTGAATATTTACCGCCTACTCTGTCCCTGGCGTTAGATGGGAGCCGTGCCAGGCTAGGGTTAAATTGTACGTCTCTGAGGCTCCGGACATGGACGCCTCTATGGACACCAGAGAGATGGGCGTCCGCTAGGCATCCTGAGGCTCCGGGGTCCAGCGGAGACATGGACACCTCTACGGACACCTCTACGGAGCCTTCCTCCTGCATCTAGAATAAGGCTGTAGTAGATGCTGAAATAAGAATGCATAGCTGAGTTGAGAATACAAACTTGAGAATACACAGTGTTGCAGATCCATGTATGTACTGGGAAACTTGGACGTCCAGCCGGGCGCTCAAGGCAGCGGGGCCTACAAGCAGGAAGGTCCATGAACGGAAGCTGCGACCTCGGACGTCCAAGGTCGGGGCGTCCGTTCATGGACCTTCCCGCCTGTATCCGGGCATCCATGATTGGAGACACCGCTGCCTTGAGCATCCGGCCGGATGTCCAAGGTCGTGGCTTGGACGTCCAGCCGGGTGCTCAAGGCAGCGGGGTCTGTAGAAAAGAACCATCCACTTACCTGGTGGAATGACATTTGAATTGACATTTGAAATGACAGGTACCAGCGCACCCTGGATACTGTATAGGCGCTGCATACCGCTCTATACAGTAAAATGGATTACGAACGCCTACCGCTTTATTGAAGCACTTTGGACGCCGCTTGGATTTGCGTCTAATTTGAATACTGAATCGAGCGGTATGTGAACCAAAATATGCGCGCAGCAAACGAGCGGGTGCCTGGCACTGCCGCACTGTTTCTTACGCGTCCTTACTGTATCGGCCCGTAAGTTAGGTATCTAGTTCTGAAAATCAGTGCTAAACTCCCAACTTTGTTTCCTCACCCTAATGCCGTCCCTGTATCCACCCACTTTTTAAGCTCCTAAATTTAGGGACCTAGTGAAAAGGTTCCTAAATTTAGACACCCAAGCCTAGTACATTTTGAAGAGGGTCATTTTAGGAGCCTAGCTCTAAAAGTTAGGAACCTACACCCTTTGAAAATTGGCCCTTAGGTAGACTATAACTGAAAACAAAAATAGATACAAGATGATTACATGAATCGCTGGTTGTTTCATGTTATCTTTTAGCATTGGCTTGTGTAAATTACAATATCTTTCAGAGTATGATTGCACCAAAAATTGATAAAAACTATATAAAGTTGAGCAGACGTGTTCATGTTTGAAGAAGAGATGACCCTACCAGGAAGTAAGAAATTTTTGAGAGGCATTTTGGATAGCTGTAAGAACATTTATTTTGTTTTTGTAATTTAAATTTTGATATCCAACTTTTACATAAAGCTTTTGTCATACAAATGTACCTGGGCAATTTTCCATTTAAATTCAACAGAATTTTTGAGTTTTCAGCTATCAACGCCTTATATTTTATGAATTAACTCAACACTCACATAAACGAAACAAAAAAAAATAGCTACAATCGTCGCTTCAGTACTCTTGTGGGTTCTTACCAATACAAAATCTGATTGCCAGCATTTTTATTTTCTTTACTATGAGAAGTCAAGGAATGATTTATAAATTAAGTTGAACTTGAGTCATTTTAACTTATGAATTGCTGAAGCAGTTTTTAAGTGATTAGATTTTATTTATTTATTTATTTTTTTAATAATTCTAAAGTTTCCAAATCAAAAGTAATCGCCATATGTGCATGGATTGTGTGAGCATGTATGCATTTACGCTGAAGTAGATGCTAGAGAAAAAGACAGCCAACCAAAGCTGAGCTGGCACCATCGTGGATGTTGTGGCCACTGGCCAGTGGGATAGGAGCAACAGGTCCTCACTTCTGCCCCTCAACACTTTGGCAGACGACAGGGTAAGGGAGAGGAAGCTGGAAATGGTTGGGGGGAGAGAGAAGGCAGAGAGATATAGCAGACTAGACGGGGGAGGGGGGGAAGCGTGGTTGCTGACACAGGGGAGTTATATTGGGGGGGTGGAGGGATCTGTAAATCTTCTGTCATTTTTGATGGGTTTTTATATTAGTGTCTGCGTGCATGTTACATACATATGTATTTTATTTATTTATAATTTGCCTAGAAAAACTGAACACTTTCTAGTTTAGTCCTTATAACTAGTCACATTATTTTCCTATATTACAATGAAAGATTAAAACAGTTCCCCTTTCTAGTGCTTTCAAATGCTGGCACAGATGACATGTATCTACTATTTACAGAAAGAGAGAATTCACTGTCAAACTCCCACAAACTTAGAACATCACAAATTCTCACCCGGAGGACGAGAAACTTCCTATTGATTCCTACTATGTTTCATTTCCTTAGGGGATGATTATCATCTGTCCAAACAAGCTGTGTAAACACATCCCAAACATCCATAAAACTAGCACAGAATAGCAGGCTTGCAGTATAAAAACTAGTCATTGCTGTGTTATCAGGGGATTAAACTCTACTAAAGCAGTCATGGGTAAGGTCAACACCTCACCCTCCCATCTGTCATTACTCTCTCTGGCTTGTAATTCTGATAATCATATGGCACTTCACTGTGGCATGGCTGCTAGTCTACTTAGTCACCACAGCATATAAGCATGCCCATCGATAGTTAGACAGAATGCAGAGCACAAAGTATGAGATACACTATAAAAACAAAAAAACAGATGTGAGAAAAGTCAAGCAGGGACTGCCAATCACACTGACATATTGGAAGAAGAGAGAAAAAACAACTCAGTACTGATTATACTGTACACTGGGACACCTCATAAGCAAGAGATTTAAGACAGCGAGCTAGCTTCAGTTTATAGTTACTATTTGTATCTACTCCCCCGCAACAGGCAATCTTACTTTTGCATTAAAATTAATTATGACCCATCTCAGCCCCCTCAGTGGGAGAGAATCCCGGTCATCAAAGAGCAACACCTACTGGCCGGTTCAATATGCAATTGTGCCAGGTTCCAGTGCCTTTGCTTCTCAGCCAGAGGGCTGTCACTGCAAAAGCTGGTCTAGATGGGAGGAAAGAGTGGTGATAAAGAATGATAAGGGAATAACCTGATGGCTGTGCATGACGGCCCATGGTGCTATAATATTAGCACCATGGGCCATCTGGTTCCTATTCAGCTGAAAGCTCAAAGCAGCAGCAGAAAGCTGCAGAGCAAGAACTATTTTTGAAAAAAAAAATCTCTTTGGCATTGTTCCTCTCAATATTGTATTTGCTCCGATATATTCAGAAGACAAAAGGTATGTCCTTCATTCCCCCCAACTAACGTTCCTCAGAATTTGGTTCCTTTCTCCAGTTTGGAGGCATGGAGGGTCTATGTTTTTTTGTTTTTTAGCAGAAAATGTCAAAACACCTCTACACAGACTTCATACAGATGAAGTAACTTAACCATAAATAATTTGCAGGGCCAGAACTTTTATATTATGTGGTCATACTGCAGCTTACTTTCACTGACATATTTCCATTCTATGGCCATACTGCAACTTACTTTAAGTTTTTGCCCTATAAGTCAGTGAGAGTAAGCTGCAGTATGACCACATAATATAAAAGTTCTGGCCCTGCAATGGTTAAGTTACTTCGTCTGTATGAAGTCTATGTAGGGGGTGTTTTGACATTTTCTGTGATTCATACAGAACAACTTGTTTTTGCCAATCTATTTTTCAGCAGCAACGTTGTCTGCACAGTAAGGGAGTTTCTTTCTGGGTAGCTGGAGTGGAGTGGTCGTCCAGCGGGTTGAGAACAAAAGAAACCGGGGTTCAAATCCCATTGCAGCACCTTGTGACCTTGGAAAAATCACTTCACCCTTTATTGGCCTCCAGGTACTCAGGCACTTTCCCCCCATGGATCAGGGCCGGTGCAAGGGTATTAGATACCCTAGGTGAACCTTCTGTCTTGTGCCCGCCCCCCCCCCCCCCCATCGGCTCAAATCAAACTAGTAGTTGGGTCGGGTGAGGACGGACAGGTCGCGCATCAGTCGGCAGCAAGACAGGAGAGACAGCCGCTGCGGCGGCAGCAGTAGTGGCAGCTCAGCAGCTGCCGGCAGGATATTTCACCGACGACTGACCTGTCCGTCCTCACCCGACCCAACTACCGGATCGAGTCAAATTGGTTTGATTCGAGCCAGTAGGGGGCGGTGCGACAGACAAGTCGCTGGTCTGTGAAATATCCTGCCGGCAGCTGCTGAGCTGCCACTACTGCTGCCGAGGCAGCGGCTGTCTCTTCTGTCTTGCTGCTGCCCCTAGGACCCTGGTGCCCTAGGCCCCCCACCCAGTTCATCCGTGGCTTCCACCGGCCCCTGCCATAGATGCAAAATGAGGGGAACAGAACTTCTGTAAATAAGCCTCTTAAATTGTAAGCCTGCTGAGGACAGGGAAAGACTTGAACGAAACTCCCCTTGAGCTACCAAGGAAAAGGCGCAAATTAAATATAAATAGGTAGCGGTGGGTGGCCCACACATTTCAGAAGCCGTCTAGCAGTTTGCATTGTAACTACGCCAGTATAGCCCTGCTGTATACTTCTTTGCATATTCTGCTGTGTCACTACAAAGTTATACAGATGTTTTGGAAAAAGAAACGTTTACCACCACCATCAGGATGCTTCTGTTCCACATTATGCTGCAGTTTTCAGTGGCCCAGCACCCTAGACTGAATCATGACTTCCACGGCAGTATACCCTCTAGCTTGGTCTGGGAATGCGTCTCGTGGTTACAGACTTGCTTTCAGCAATTTCCTCTCTCATTCTAGCCTCCAAAGCTATCAGTTTTGGATGCATGATATTTGTTTTTGTAAAGTGGGATAGATTATGGGCTCATTTGCAGGCCAATTTCTAGAAACCCCTCTTCTCCCCCCCTCTCCACAGCACTAGACCAAGTGACCACGAGCATACTGACAAGTTTCCACATGGCAGGGAGTTATTTCCATTTTACAGATATTAAAGTTACTGAGCAGCCATTTCAAAGATCTATGAAAAGGACATTTTAAGTTATACTTAGGGCTACATCTTAAATCACCTCAGAGGTCATACTGGGATAACAGTCAAAAAAATCACCATGTGGAGGATGGGGGGAACCTCTCCAAGCAGATGAGACCAACCAGTACTGCATCTCAGACATCATTTCTCATTCTAGTGATGACAGAAATGAGTTAACAGCTCCAAGATGAGAGTCTCTGGCTAATGCGGAGGAACAGAGGAATAAGAATGACAGAAATCCAAACTCAGTCACATGAAAACAAGCTGAAATTAAGTACACTGGCATCTCTTCGATACTCTTGCAGCTCTCTTGGCTGGCGAGGAGTAACGAGACAAAACCTCTAGAATATCCTCTGCACTAATCTTGTCATGTAAGTCACAAATGATCTTTCTTCACCTGGAAATACAGATACTGCAGGGCTTCTACAGAAGGGTTTTGAAACCAGTCAAGGACGAAGCAAAAGATGCAATGGATTTTTGTTCATTATTTGTTGACCAGGAAATACAAATTAAGAGAAGCACCTGCTTTCCAGCTGGGCCCTGGAGCTGCAGGAAAACTTGTCCAAAATCAGAGTCAGAGGCAAAGGGGAGTCTTAAAGTCATGTCCCAGGACTTTTTCAGATAATCTAATGCAGGAATCCCTAATCGACAGTGCTGCATCTGGCCCACAGTGCAACTTTTTCCCAAATTAAATAAAGTGAAATGACTGCCTTTCCTCTAGGTTTTAAAACAGCACCACGCAGACAAGGGGTGGCCGATGCAATACAGTGCGCTCAGTTGAGCGCACTGTATAACCTGCACTCGGACGCGAGTTAAATAGATGGTAATCCACCCCCTAATGCAATAGGGGGGATTAGCGCCTATTTAACATGCGTCCAACGCGGAGTGAATACAATAGCGCTCATCACATGCAAATGCATGTGAATAAGGCTATTTCTCATTCACTCCGCATTCAAAAAAAAAAGTGTGCGTCTTAGACGTACATTTAGCTCTCAGATACTAACGCCTGCTTAGAACAGGCATTAATAGCTGAGCGCATGTAAAAGAAGTACAGACAAGCAGAAAAAACTGCTTTTCTGCACTTTTTTTTTTTTACTTAAAAAAAACAAAAAAAAAAACCCTCAGATGACCTCCGAGCTATGTTTACCTTGCGGGGCGCGCCATGTGTGTGTTAAGAAAGCGGGCACTGACTTTTCAGCATCCGCTTTCCACGCATTTTATTGCATCAGCCCCTAAGAATATCCCCCTTTTCCCACCTCTGACACCGATAGAGGCATGAGAGGGGTCGGTTCCCCACAGGGGCGAAGAAGTGGCTGCTGCCAGGATCTGCAGAAAATATACCTGAGCCACGTTACCTCCTCTTCCCGCTGCCCCCAGTGTGTGGAGCACATGGGGACTGCAGCCAAAGAGCAATGAGGAGGTAACAGGAAATATGAAGGAAGTCCAAAGTGTACAGCTGTGGCCCTGAGCTGCTGCTTCCCATGCGCCGACTTCTCTTCCTGTGCTGGGCAGGCTAAAAAGGGACAGAAGCAGATACTGAGGGAGGGAGGGGGGAACAGGTGATAGGGTTCCTGGGGGTGTGGCAAGTTTACCAACTTCCTAGAAATATTTTTACTGGCACCGTTTCTGCCACACCTCTGTGGGAAACCCCGCCCTCCTTACTCAGCAAAACTCCAAGAGGAACACACCCAGCTCATCAGAACTCCGGGACCTGCCCTCGGCCATTTCAGTGATTTGCTATGTCACTTGCAGCCCTTCACTTGAAAAGTCTGGGGACCCCCAGTCTGATGCCCTTAGCTAGGGATGGAAAAAAAATGTAATTTTTTTAATTTATATTTTTAATGCAGGTTTCAGTTTGTTTAATGCTTATTTTGGCTCATTTCATTTGCTGAACTAAAATAAACATACAATTAAAAAAAGAAAAAGAAAGATAGAACTTCACTGCACAACTACCTCTCAACAGTGCATATGCAAAGATGCACATGTACATTTTAGCTGTATCTGACCTGGATCGATCTGAGTTCTGATATGGAGAATTCAGATGGATTAGGCAGACAAACATTCTGGGGTGCACAAGATTTAATTGTCCTTGGATGGGATAGAGAAAACAGAAAGTAGGGCAGACAATGAGCCAGAGATATTGAATTTTTTTTCCTCTTCTATACAAAATGGGAAAACCCATTAATTCATCTGGCCTAATGTCTAAGCATCCCATATATAATTTCCTATGAGTTAATAGCTTTCATTTGTGAAAAAATATATTCCTTCTCATTCATTACCTTCAGCAACTATTTTTTCCTTGTAAATTCAGCATGTCTTCAGAAGACAAGGAACTGGACTTTTTCAATCATTGGTGCTACCTTATAAAATGGCCTGGTAGAAGAGCTCCGGACATTGTCTGATGTAAAATTGGTAAGAAATTGTAGGCGTTATTGTTCCAGGAAGCTTTTATATCTGGTCTTATTTCATTTTAATTATGATTTTAATCTCAGATTTATGGTGTATATGTAACCCTTACTGGGGGAGATTTAAGTCCCAAGGGCACACAAACTTATTTATTCTTCAGGGCTGCTCCGGCTAGCACTTCACCCATAAGTTGACTCTCTGTCCCAAGGGTAGAATCCTTTTTTGTGGAAGGAAGCTCTCGCTTATGGCCTAGAGGCAATGGTGCATGTGTGCCTCTCCCTGTATGATGTTAGCTGCTGCACCCCAGGGTGTGAGATGGTGGGACAAACCAGGCAGGGAAAGGCACTGGGTGTTAAAATGTTTATTGTTTAACAATTAAATTAGAGTCCATTTTCAATAAAGATGAATTTGCAGCTGACTGATGTACAAAGATGTTTTTTCTCTTTTGTGTAGGTATCCTTATCTCAGGTATCCAGGTAAAGCTTCCCATGGTGATTTTAAAGTGAAACAAAGCTTTCTGAGTAGACCAAATGGGAATCCTAGTGGAGGGGTCCCCTCAAAAACATCACACATCCTCATACACATGCTCGCTCTTTCATTCTCCCTCACACACTCTCACCCCAGAACAAACCAAACAGAGGCTTCCTCTGGCCTTTACAGCTTTTCTCTCACATACCCATGCAGTCTTACATGCTATTTTCTCACATGCACACATGTTCACCCACATACTCTTATATGCTCTCTCGCTCACACATATGCTCTCTCACACACACATACACATACACACTTGCTCTCTCTCTCCTCGGAACATACCAAAGTGTGTTTGGTTTGGGATTGGTCCTCAAGAAAGCAATGAATAAACTGAATTACAATTATAATATAGTAATTTTCCCTTACCAAAATTACACTAACATCCAGCACTCAAAATTATTCCCAAATACCCTTAAAAGCAGAATATAAACCAAATAAATAAAATATTTTAAAACAGAAGACATCAAATAACACCCAATTATTAAAACTAATAAGGATTAAAAAAAAACCATATATATATATATGAGAGAGAGAGAGAAGAAAGTTTTATCACTCCCTCCCTGAACTAATCCATGACAATCTCAGGGTGACTTGAAATCAAAAGTTCCCAGGTGTGGAAAGCAGAGGATTGGTTTTGTGTTTTGTTTTTTTTAATCCTTATTAGTTTTAATAATTGGGTGTTATTTGATGTCTTCTGTTTTAAAATATTTTATTTATTTGGTTTATATTCTGCTTTTAAGGGTATTTGGGAATAATTTAAAAAAATAATTATTAGGTATTCATCAGCTGTTTTGAATATTTATACTTTTTATGATTATGGTTTTACTATTATGATTGATGGTTCATATATCTTGGTTTTATTGTTTGATGTTTAATGAGGAATGGTGTTTCTGTTTTTACTTTGCTGTACTGCATACAGAGTGTGTCTTGTTACGGTTTACAATTCAGTTTTTGTCTACATGTTTCTAGTTATACTTTGTCTCTTTATTCTGTATTTGGTGAGGGTCGATTTGTATTCTACATGTGTGAGGTGAGGAATTTTGCTAGCATGTAGTTTCTGCTTGGTTTGTTCTATTTTCTTAATATCAGGAATACTGGTGTTTTAGGGCCTGGTGTAATATTTGAAGTGTTGCATTTTCATAGGTAGGGTTGTTACTGTTTTGAGTGCTGGCAATTAGTGCACTTTTCATGTGGGAGGTTTACTATATTGTAATTAAGTTTACTTAAAGCTTTCTGAGGGCCAACATGCTTTACAATAGTCTCAATACCATATGATTGCAGGTGTCTTTTTTTCAGAGTTTTCCGGTTGGCACCACAGTAGTAAATATAAATATACATGTTTTAAGTTATATTTTTACCTTGAACACTGAATATTCTTTTTCATGTAAAATCTGTTACTATAAATGCATATTTTACATTTATTTGTGGGAAGGGTGGGAGCAGGAGTGTGTGCAAGGCTGTAAGGTTCGCCTATGACACCTAATACCCTCGCACCAGCGCTGGCTGCACTGACTCTGCAAGAGAAAGCAGATTCCATCTGGAGCTGTGCTACTTTGGGTTAGTGGCTCTCCCCCAGTCTCGTCCTGGGCTCAATTTTCTCTTTTCATAAGCCCAGAGAACAGTTGGGGGTCACTTCTCGTCCCCGTCTCCCCTGGAGTCAGTAGGCAGAGTAGAGCCTGGGGAGCCATAAAAGCAGCAGACTGTGTAGCCTGCAATCATTGCAAATGCACTAGAGTGAATGAAGGGTTGCGGAGAAGTGGAGGCAAGCTACAGGCACAGTTCGGAAGGGGGCAAGCCAGGAGAAATTGCTGATGCAGTGTTGGGGAGGCTTCTATCTGAGGTGACTGTATTGAGCTCTGAGAGAAGCAGCTGGCTCTGGAACCAGTGAATCTCTTAGAGAGTGATATTGGGAAAGGGAGGGGGCTGATGCTGAATAGGGAAGGGCTGGCAGCAAGCAAGAACTTTACCCCACGATGCACCAGTGCTGGACCGGGGGCACTCACTGTGTGAGCACATACGCAGCAGTACGACAGTAGCATGTCAGAAAGAGTGTTTTGTGTGTCTGTGTCAGAGAACGTGAGACACACACCCATACACACTTTGTCTGTGAGAGAGAGTAGTGTGAGTGGGCATCTTTGTCTCTGACAGACACACACTTTCAGTGTGTGGGTGTGTCTGAGAAAGAGTTTGTGTCTTTGTGGTTGTTAGTGTGTATGTGCCAATAAAGTTTCTGCAATCTAAAAAATCTGTTTGTGACTGAGTGTGTGTGTGTCTGATACTGGCTGCTAGTGTCATTACTTGCAAATGGTTCAAGAGCCAGATCAGCAATCCAGAATATATCTCTATAAGAGATATAAGCAGATATGTAGGGGCCCAACCAATTTGCATGGATGGAATGGGGGCTGCAACTCTGCTCACCCATGGTCTCTAGAATGTGTTCAACTTCTTAGTTATTTAGGAAAGATAACATTTATTTTGGATATATTTTGGCTCCATTCTGCTGGGTTTCAGGGATGACTTGGTGTGCTTTTGGAAGCTGTTGATACACGTGCTGCAGGGAAAGTGCATGAAGGCATCAGATACCCCATGGGCCAGTTTTGAAAAAAAAATCCCTCCCGGGCCAATATTTTCCTGCAATCCAGCCCTGGGAGTGTTTCTCTATGTGCCTCCCACAAGTTTACCAAATATCAGAACAATCAAGGCAGAGAAATAACTTGTCACAAGAAATACACATATTGATCTCCTATGATATACAGGATTGGAGGATGCTGAAACTGTTTTTGAAAGAGAATTAATCCAGAAAAGTTTGCAAACAGGATGTGTAGTTTTACCTCATTTTCTCCTGTGTCTTCAGAGGTCACCAGATGTTGCTGGGAATTCATCAAGTTTGTCCCTGCAGCCATCCTCGAATCTGACACTTGCACCAACTGTGGAGGAGTGGAAAAAAAAAAAAGATGCAATGAAAGGCAAGAACTGAGCCAAAGAATTGTCACGAGCAAAAAATAATACTGAAAGAGAAGCAGTCAGAACGTTGAAGTTATTTACTGAAAGAAGTGCTGTGTATGGCAGGGAAGGAAGTCGATACAGAGAGAGAGACCAAATGTTTAAATGCAAGTCACACGTACAATGGATAAAAGAATTCACTGCCTCGAAAGGGCTTGCAAATCTAAGCAAGATCAGCTCCAGGAGCAGTTGCGTGGTAGATTAGTGAGAAGATGGGAGTTTTAGGGAAATCAATGGTATGTCCTTATGACAAAGTTCATCTTCAGAATGACTGGCTAGTATTGAAGAAGGGAAAAAGGATGGAAAGGAGAGGCTCGTGCTCCCTAGTCCTTCTATTATCCGAAAGTTTAAATCTACTTGTTCAAAACCTCTCATGATTTTAAACACCTCTATCATATCCCCCCTCCCCCTCAGCCGTTTCTTCTCCAAGCTGAACAGCCATAACCTCTTTAGTCTTTCCTCATAGGGGAGCTGTCCATCCCCTTTATCATTTTGGTAGCCCTTCTCTGTACCTACTCCATTGCAACTATATCTTTTTTGAGACGCGGCGACCAGAATTGTACACAGTATTCAAGGTGCAGTCTCATTATGACATTTTCTGTTTTATTAACCATTCCCTTCCTAATAATTCCTAACATTCTATTTGCTTTTTTGACTGCTGCAGCACACTGAGCCAACTATTTTAAAGTATTATCTACTATGATGCCTAGATGTTTTTCCTGGGTGGTAGCTCCTAATATGGAACCTAACATCTTGTAACTACAGCAAGGGTTATTTTTCCCTATATGCAACACCTTGCACTTGTCCACATTAAATTTCATCTGCCATTTGGATGCCCAATCTTCCAGTCTTGCAAGGTCCTCCTATAATGTATCACAATCCGCTTGTGATTTAACTACTCTGAATAATTTTGTATCTGCAAATTTGATAACCTCACTCGTCGTATTCCTTTCCAGATCATTTATAAATATATTGAAAACCACCTGTCCAAGTACAGATCCCTGAGGCACTTTACTGTTTACCCTTTTCCACTGAGAAAATTGACTATTTAATCCTACTCTGTTTCCTGTCTTTTAACCAGTTTATAATCCACAAAAGGACATCACCTCCTATCCCATGACTTTTTAGTTTTCTTAGAAGCCTCTCATGAGGGACTTTGTCAAATGCCTTCTGAAAATTCAAATACACTACATCTACCGGTTCACCTTTATCCACATGTTTATTAACCCCTTCAAAAAAATGAAGCAGATTTGTTAGGCAAGACTTCCCTTGGGTAAATCCATGTTGACTGTGTTCCATTAAACCATGTCTTTCTATATGCTCTGTGATTTTGATCTTTAGAATATTTTCCACTATTTTTCCAGGAACTGAAGTCAGCCTCACTGGTCTATAGTTTCCCGGATCGCCCCTGGCACCCTTTTTAAATATTGGGGTTACATTGCCCACCCTCCAGTCTTCATGGCTAGAATGACTCCATGTCCTTCCTGGTAGCTAGCGGTTTCAGCCTCTCTAACTCTAGGAGGTTAGATGGGCTTCAGCTACCTAGAGTGCAAAGTATGAATTATTTGACAATGAAAAAAATTAAGAAAGATCAGAAGAGCCCAAAAATTTGTGAAATTTTTAAGTTTGTTGTTCTCCTATGACCAACAAAAATACACGTTTAAAAAAAACAAAAAACAGCCTTTTAAACATTATAAAAATAAATGGGTACATTTTAAAATGCCGGCACATACCAATACCAGGATATATGCATGGGGCCGGGCCATGGCCACGGGCGTATCTTCCAGTACACGCAGAAGAGCCAACAAAGTAAAAAGGGACAGGCCGAGGGAGGTCCGGAGTGCAGTCTGGGACACCACCATTAGGTGCCGGCCCACGCGACTTACTACTGCTCAGGAGAGCAGGTAAGTTTGGACATAAAACCAAGTAAGATAGAGGGGTTTTAGGGATTGGGGTAAAGAGGGGAAAAGGGGAAAAGGGGAAAAGGGAGGCGGGGGTAGGTAGGGGGTTAAGGAAGTTCCCTCCCAGTCCGCTCCTTTATTGGCGCCGGCCATCCACTGCTCCTACCATGTGACAGGGACCGACCAATGGCACCAGTAGCCCCTGTCACATGGTAAGGGCAAAGGGCCACTGGCGCCATTTTGATTAGTGGCAGCTGACGGCCTGAGAGGGAGAGATCGCTCCCGGGACCCCACTGGACCACCAGGGCTTCCAGTAAGTCTTGGAGGGGGGAGAAATAGGGATGGTGGGGGGGTTGTAATTAAGTAAATTTGAAGGGTTGGGGCGGGGGGAGGGGTTTCGGTCCATTTCCGAAAGCAAAATGAAAAAAGGTTTTTGGGTTCGGGAGTGGACCGAAATTGTCCACCCCCAAACCCGAACCGAAAAAGATAGTTGTGCACATCCCTAGTAACTATCCTTCCCAGCTCTGTCATTCAGTCCTTGCATTACACTGGCCTGAGCACCTGTGGCCAGGGGTGTGCACATCAGTCCTTGCCCCTGTGGCTCCAGCAGCCACAGGTGCCGAATAGAGCATTCCACGTAGACAGAAGATGGGCGACAGTGGTAGGAGGAAAAAATGGCACAGAGGTGCAACTGAGCTGGAAGACTGTGCTGAGATCAGGCTCAGGTGGGGGAGAGAATTAATACTACTCTTCTCAAATATTTTGCAAGTTTCAGCTAGTATATAATCCTAAATTTTGTGTAGTTGCCTGCTGAAACTTCCCCATACATTAAGATCATAATAAATTGTGCCCTTTTGTCTGACGTAATGAATCCTTTATTTAAAATCACCTGTAGGAATGAATTCATACAAATTCTTTTTTGACCACTAGAAAGTGACCAGTGAGGGAAAAGAAAACAAATGGTAACTGTTATAAAAGCTGTTTGGGAAGATAAATGACAGAGAAAATAATCATAGAAAATAGACATTCTCTTATTTGTGACAGATGTGTACTCTGCATTGTTGAAACAGTCAATCCTTTATTTTGTGATCTTAGTGTTCGCTGTGGTGTGTATGGTTGCAGAGACAGTCTGATCAAGCAGGGGTTACTGGAGAACATTATATTGAAAATTAGTGTTAATACTTTCTAATGGATTCTAGATTGTACTAGCAGTCAGTGCAGTGCTATCAGCGAGGGGGTGAAGTGATGTGGTCAAATTCCCTCGTTCCTAACAGAAGTCTTGCTGAGGCATTTTGTAGTAACTGTAAAGGTTTTAATAGCCTTGTAGGAAGGCCTAGTAATAAAGAGTTGCAGTAGTCTATGTTTGAGAAGATTAGTGTTTGTAACAGTGCGAAAGTCCACGAAAGTTAGTAGGGGTTTCTGCCGATGTAGTATGCACAGATTGTCGTATCCTGTTTTAATTTATTTATGTGCATTTTCATTGTAAGGTTTTCATCAATCTGTATACCTAGATCCCGTACTTGGTTTGAGGGGGTGATGTTAACATCATCCAGGTTTATAGCAGGGAGTTTAGCTATGGAAGAGTTTCTGATTAACCAGATGATTTCAGGGGTTTTTTTTGTGTTCAATGTTAGTTTGAGATGGGATAGTTCTTGCTGTATAGCTTTCATATATGTTGAGAGTGGCCTTTGCAGTGCCATGAAGGCTCGTGGCACTGCAAAGGCTGGTTCCAATTGAAATAGAAGCCCAAAACGAGGAAAAATACAGAGCTTCTAAAGTGTTAAGGGCACTGAAATTTGAATGAAATTGGATGAAGGGTCCAAAGGTTACAGAGGAGAAAGGCAGACACACACAGACAGGATGATATTGTAAAGTCAAATTCCCTGTAGAAAACTAGGCTAAAAACAAGAATGGCTCCAAGAAAGGATTCCAAACAGACACTGAAAATCACGTAGACACAAAGAGAATTATAAGAACATAAGACTTGCCATTCCAGATTAGACCGAGGGAGCATCAAAGCCCAGCATCCTGTTTCCAACAGTGGCCAATCCAGGTTACAAGTATCTGGCAAGTACCCAAACACTAAGTAGATCCCATGTTACTAATGCCAGTAATAGCAATGTCTATTCCCTAAGTCAGCTTGATCAATAGCAGTTAATGGACTTCTCCACCAAGAAACTATCCAAACTTTTTTTAAACCAAGATAGGCTTACTGCCCTAACCACATCCTCCAGCAACAAATTCCAGAGCTTAATTGTGCATGGAGTGAAAAAGTTTGCTCAGATTTGTTTTAAATGTACTACTTGCTACCTTCATGAAGTGCTCCCTAGTCTTCTGTTATCCAAAAGAGTAAATAACCAATTCACAATTACCTGTTCTAGACCTCTCATGATTTTATATACCTATAATCATACTCTGCACCCCCCCCCCAGCCATTTTTCTCCAAGCTGAGCAGCCCTAACCTCGTTAGCCTTTCCTCATAGGGGAGCTGTTCCATCCCCTTTATCATTTTTGTCACCCTACTCTGTACCTTCTCCAGTGTAATTATATCTTGTTTTGAGATGCAGCAACCAGAACTGTACATAGTACTTAAGGTGCGGTCTCACCATGGAGAAATACAGAGACTTTTTCTGTTTTTTCTCACCATTCCCTCACTACCCTCCCACATACCATTCACCCTTCATGCACACTATTGTTAACAGAATATCAACACACTTACCCCTCAATCAGTTATAGTTTATCCCATAATTGAAAATATCCCCTTAGATACAATCCTTTGAGCCTGCAACTTTTTCCTTCTCAATATTTCCAGAGATGCATAGCTTAACATTGCTATTTTCCAAGCTCAAAAAGCAGGTAATTCATCACTATGTCAATGCGAAATAATATTTTTTGCCAATGTGAGCGAATTCTTTGCCAGCACGAGGTAAAATGACATGTTTATGTTTATTACTATTTGATTAATCGCAATTATATACATTGGTAAAACAAAACGATATACAAATAAAATTTGAACAAGCTAACAAGGTAAAATCTAGAAAAAAAAAATATAGCATAACACATCTCAAAATAAAACTAACAAAAATATAACAAAACCATAACACAACAGTTTAAATGAATAGAATAACAGAGCACCAAGACAAATATAAATGAAAACCAAAATAAAATTGTTAAAACAACATAGGGCAAAATCTAAACTAAAATGAAGTGGAATTCAGATAGGGAAGGCTTGTAAGAACAGGTAGAAATGGTGTAGAGATAAGTACAACATTTTCATTCAAATAACAATGAATATTAAGTGCAGCTGAATGTAAGATTGCATGGTAAAGTGTTATGTTATTTGTGACAAGTTGCCGGTTTAACGAGTTTGTCTGCAATATTTTTTTTTAATTGAAAATAAAAATGTGGTTGACAAAAATTTTTTTTTAAAGTGGGAAGGGCAAGATTGACCTCTGAAGAGGGTTTTTAACCAATGATGGTAGAAGAGGCATGTTAAATACCAGGATTAAAATTTTAAAAAATCACTATATTGTGCTGTCTGAGGTTCTCCCTTTCTTAGCAGTCTTCACAGTCATAAGTTGAAGTAAGTTTTTCTCCCATTGTATGAAAATAGTTTTTTGTTAAAGAAAGTGTGCAAAGATAATAAAAAATAGGACAGTAGTAGGAAGTGTTTCCCAGTAGGTACTTTAGTGAGTTCTTGATCTACACCACCTTCAGACATCATGCCATGAAGAGCAACACCAGCTCTTCTCCTATTACCTTTCTGAAAGGTTTCAAACAGCCTTGGATTTAGCATGGATGGTTCTGAAGCATTATATTATAAACCATACCCTATTTGGATAAAAGGTGCTAAATAAATATAAATAATTTCAAGGTGATAGAAAATTATGTGTTGTACTGGCTTACAAATCATTTTCTTTTTTTTTTTTAATAGCTATGATATCATCTTAGGCAGATGGTCCCCATCCATTTGGCTAAGATGATGTCAAAGCTTAAAAAAAAAAAAAAAAAAAAGAGGATGTGTGTGTTTATTGATTGATAGCAGCCTATGTCCTTCAGGGACAGACAACGTCAGCCATGGTAATGAGAAACAGACCGGATCTATGCCATGGGAAATTTTTTTGTTGTGTGTCTCTTGCTTGTGGTTGGAGAGGGACACAGTTTGCATCTGTTTTCCTTGGCGTGTAAAATCATCAGCATCCTTTGCTAAGGAACCTAGAAGTGCTGTGACTGTCCAGTATCTCAAACCCCTCTCTCTCCCCCAACCCTCTGATCCCAGTCTCAACAAAACAAAAAATTTTATAGGACAGAGAGCTGTTATTCTAAAGAAAAACAATTATTCTAAAGAAAAACAAGATCCTTGCTCAAGGTTTTAGACCCCGCTCTCCCGTACACCTCTGCTGATGATTGCTAACCCATGACAATTATTATTCTTGTACGAGATGCTAAGTTGTTCAAAGCAAGATTCAAATTTAAATCATGGAACTCCTGGGGTGTGCCTAGTGGTCCCGCAGGATGCATGTACTGTAATCTGTAGTACTTCAGCAGTTTACTGCACATTTCTGCTGGACTATTGTAAAATCACTTTACTGATGTATGTCCCCTTTTTCTGGATGGCTAAAATAGATGGACCAATGTCAGTGAAGTAATTATAACCTTCTAGAAGACCTACCCCATAATACCATCTCTCTACTGAGTTATTATATTATGGGCATCCCACTCAATCTCAAGCTCTCCTGGAGGCTTAAGAGGAAAGGCTGCAGCTGAAGTTACTTAAATATTATAAATTCAGGTAAATCGAGTCTAAGGTAAGGTTTTTTTTTCTTTGCTTGAAACTTTATTTACTGCAGAACATCTTAACAATACCATGCAGAAACAGCCATACAATGCAGCAAAGCCATAAAAAAAGAAGACAATAAAAGACACTATTATTGGACATTTTTTGAAACATTTTTTCCAGCCCCCACCACACCTAACCCATCCCTTTGTCTCATACACATTACCAGAAACCATGCACACCAATCAATGTCACACCGATAGACACACACTCACTTTTTACCCATCTCACCAAGAAAACGCTAATACTCAATGACCTTCTGTTGGACGCAAATCCGGATCTATGCGCCATAACAGAAACATGGCTTAAACATATGGACACTGCATTAATAAATCAACTTCCAACACAAACCTACGCGTTTTTCTCCATTCCCAGAAGGAAAAAAAGGGGCGGAGGTATTCTCCTAGCAGCTAAAAAAGATTTGAGACTAGCACAGCATTCAGTTAAATCACACGCAAAAATCGAAACAGGCCTTTTCAAATCAGACCATCTGCAAATCCTTCTAGTTTATGCCCCCCCAGGCCTGCTAGAATCTGATGCCTCACCCATGCTGGAATTAATCGCTTCACACATAAATCTGGAGTCCCCAACCATTATCCTTGGAGATTTTAACCTACACGTCGATGACCCCATTCTCTCAATCAACTGTGAAACTTTCCTAACCGCCATGTCTGCCATGGGATTCAAGCAAATAATCAACAAACCCACCCATAGAGCGGGTCACACCCTGGATCTCATTTTCGTGAACTCAGGCATCTCACACTCAGCTCAACCCGTCTGCAAACCAGTCCCCTGGTCAGACCATGCTTTAATCTCTACAACCTTATCACTAGTACAACCAAGCAAAAAACACGTCCCTCAACCACAATTCACTTATAGGAAATCTTGCTCCTCCGATGAACTCCACAAATACCTAGTCTCAGAACGCCATCTCTTAGACGTCTCCACTCCTAATTCAGCCCTCCACTCCTGGTCCAATATAACAGAAACAGCAGCAAACAAACTTTGCCCACTGACTACAAATAAACTTAAACCCCACACGTTCAAAAGACAACCTTGGTTTAACGAAGAACTCCAAAAATTCAAACTCTCCCTGCGACAGAAAGAAAGCAAATGGCGCAAAGCACCATCAGCAACCACCCTCTCCACATACAAAACCGCCATCCACCTTTACAAGAGCTCTACGTTAAAAACAAAAAGGGATTTCTATGCTCAGAAGATCCACCACCTTATCTGCTTATGTATCTAATTTAACACAAATCAATACACCTGACATTCCACTCAACCAAGCACAAGAAAAAGCTGAGGAGTTGGCCCTCTTCTTCAACAATAAAATCTCTAACCTTCTTTCACAGCTGAAGTCTAATACCTCTACCCCATCCAGCACATATCTTCACCCCAACAAAGACACTTCTCTCCAATCTTTCGAACACATCACAACATCAGAAGTCCAATCAATACTGAAGAAAATGAAACCCTCATCACACCCATTCGACCATATCCTGACCAAACTGCTTCTTCTAATCCCAGACACCATCTCCAAAGCTCTGGCAGACATCATCAACTGCTCTCTATCCCAAGGGATCTTTCCAGAAGACCTTAAAATAGCTTCCATCAAACCACTCCTAAAAAAAACAAACTTAGACCCTAAAGATCCTACCAACTTTCGTCCAATCTCCCTTTCTTAGCCAAAGTAATGGAAAAATTAGTTAACACCAAATTATCAGACTACCTCAAAGACCACAAAATCCTGTTCCCTACTCAATATGGCTTCCGAAAATCATTAAGTACTGAATCACTACTCATATCACTGACAGATCACCTCATCATGGGTCTCGATAAAGGTCATGCCTACCTTCTGATCCTCTTTGACCTCTCTGCAGCATTTGACACAGTTAACCACACCATCCTCCTAAATCAGTTAGCTAACATCGGCATAACAGGCATGGCACTGGCCTGGTTCAAAACGTTCCTGGGCAACAGAGGCTACAAAGTTAAAATACACAACAAAGAATCACAGCGTTATCCTTCCTCTCTAGGAGTTCCCCAGGGCTCCTCCCTCTCACCCACGCTTTTTAACATTTACCTCCTCCCTCTCTGCCAACTGTTAACCAAACTGAACCTAAAACACTTTCTATATGCCGATGAAGTCCAGATCGTCATTCCCCTTAAAGAATCCCTTACAAAAACGATAGAATTCTGGGAAAAGTGCCTTCTAGAAATCAATAGCTTCCTCTCCAGTCTAAACTTAATCCTAAACTCTTCAAAAAGCAAACTCCTACTCATATCTCCGGAAAACAATAACTTCACAAATCCACCAGCCAACCTACAAACACCTACAGTTAGAGACCTAGGAGCTATCCTTGATAATCGACTAAACCTAAAACCATTTATTAACCAAACCACCAAGGACTGCTTTCATAAACTGCATGTCTTAAAAAGAATAAAACCACTCTTCCACCTGCATGACTACAGAACTATCCTCCAAGCAATAATCTTCTCTAAGCTAGACTATTGCAACTCTATTTTATTAGGTCTCCCCTCATCTCACACTAAACCTCTTCAGATGGTTCAAAATACAGCGGCGAGATTATTGACAAACACAAGAAGAAGAGATCACATATCTCCAGTTCTCAAAGACCTACATTGGCTCCCAATTCACTATAGAATCATTTATAAGTCCATCACCTTGATCTACAAAGATATCCATCAGCACTCTCCTCTTAACCTACAAATCCCCTTCAAAAAACATACCTCCTCCAGACCCAGAGAATCCTATAGAGAATCCCTACAGGTGCCACCCTCCAAAACTTCTCAGCATATATCCTTCAGAGACAGGGCTTTCTCCACTGCAGGACCCCCTCTATGGAACTCCATTCCCCCAGATTTGCGACAGGAACCCTACCTTCCAACATTCAGGAAAAGACTCAAAACGTGGTTATTTAAGAGAGCCTTCCCAGACCCCAACTGAACCTTTAACTCACCACTAACCGACTCTCCAACCTTACCTCATCATGATAAATATCATCATTGAGATATTCAATTACTTTCTAAATACATTAAAATTGTTAATTTCCTATCTGTTAATTTCCTATCGACTTTTCACTGCTCCCAGTTATGTATTTTTCCCTGTTTTACTGTAACTGCAATGTTTATTTTAACTGAAAGGTTTTTTGTTATGCACCTGTTATTGTTGTTTACTCTTCTTACACCCCTTTGTTAATTGTAAACCGGCATGATGTGATACCTTTCGCGAATGCCGGTATAGAAAAACACTAAATAAATAAATAAATAAAATCTCTTATCTATACAGTCAACAATGCTCAGCAAAAAAGGTGTTACTGAAACTTGTGCATCAGCAGGAAGTGTAAGTGTATATATTTTGTCTACAAGGTGGGTCATTTCCAATCTATATAAATAAAAATGTTAAATAGTTTGAACAAAATCGCTAATCTCAGAAACCACTGAACTGATTGCTTTCAAATTTGGACACAACCTTCATTTCGCCTACAGGAAGGTTCTTCTGTTCTTACATTACAGATATGTCACACCTGTGACAGGTAAAATAGGTTTAAATTTTTTTCCAGAAAACAGCAACATCTGCTGGACGTAAGCGCCATCTGTTACACCTTACACTAACACACGCTTCACTAATCATTTCGCCAGTCAAGGTCCACGTTTCACTTCCATTTTAACACATTCGCGCACCTTTTTCGCCGGAAGATAACTATTTCCTTTACAGATAAAATTCACCCTCCTCACACCCCCCACACACATGCCAAATTGATTTACTTCCCACAGCCTCCCAACACACACAAACCCACCCTCCTCACACCCCCCACACACATGCCAAATTTATTTACTTCCCAGGCCCTCACAACACACACAAAACCTGACAGAAGTACGGGAAGCTCCAGCGGGTGGCCAGGACCGGGCCCGGGACACATCTCCTGCACCACGGCCGTTGGCTGCCAGCAATTAATATGGCACCGATGGCCCTTTCCCTTACTATGCCACTCAGGGACACCAATGGCGGCAGTAGCCCATGTGACATAGTAAGGGCGAGGGCCCCTCGGCGCCATTTTCAGGACTGGCAGCCGGCGGACCTTTGCCCTTACTATGTCAGAGGACCTACCACCAATACATCGCTCCCGGACCGCTCCTGAACGCCCGCTCCACCGACTGACATTTTTATCAGGTCTCGGGGGGGTCTGGAGGGTGAGGGTGGTAATGAATTTATTGCCAACATCTTGGGGAGGGGTCAC
Organism: Rhinatrema bivittatum; assembly: GCF_901001135.1. Classification (NCBI taxonomy): domain Eukaryota; kingdom Metazoa; phylum Chordata; class Amphibia; order Gymnophiona; family Rhinatrematidae; genus Rhinatrema; species Rhinatrema bivittatum. Next base: position 39,861,227 of record NC_042628.1, read on the forward strand.
AAGGGGGGGGGCAGGAGAGTGTGGGGTGGTTAGTTTAAGAGAACTTTTCTCATAGGGTTGTTTTTTGGGGGAAGGGGGAGATTCACACACAAATACATACACTAAACTTGCACGATCTCGGGAACCCACCAAAATAGCCCTCCCCAGACCACAAACCAAATTTGGAAGTGCAAATTTGGTTAGGCAATCCCCTATTTGGCTACATAAGGCGCACAGATGCCCAGGGACAGACCACATGTAGCACCAACAATTTTAATTTCCCAGGGCTTGGGAGGGGGCAGGAGAGTGGGGGGTTATTATTTGATTTAAAGGGTTGGGATTGGGGTGGGGGGTTCCCACAGAAATAGAAAGACAAAGGTTTTCTGATCTGAAGGGTAGGCAGTAGGCGGGGGGAGGTGACAGTCAGGGGAGGGAGAATGAGGGGAGAGGCGAGTGTGAGGGGAGAGAGTTGGAGTGGGGACAGGGGAGGGAAGGGGGGGGGTAAGTGACCGAGGGGGAGGAGGATGAGTGACTGAGGTAAATGAGCAAGGGGAAGGGGGAGGAAGGGTAAAGAACCTGACTCTGCCACTGCAATGCGTGGCCGGGTACCGCTAGTACCAAATACAGTATGTCACTGAACATGTGGTTTACCATAAGCTATTCCCTTAAGGCTGGATTTTCAAAGCCACGCATACGCGTCCATGTGGGCACAATACCGATTAGTTTTAAATGTGCTATTTGCTAACTTCATGGAGTACCACCTAGTCCTTCTATTATCCGAAAGAGTAAATAACCAATTCACATTTACCCATTTTAGACCTCTCATGATTTTAAAGACTATCATATCCCCCCCAAGCTGAACAGCCCTAACCTCTTTAGCCTTTCCTCTTAGGTGAGCTGTTCCATCCCCTTTATCATTTTGGTCACCCTTCTCTGGTACCTTTCTCCATCACAACTATATCTTTTTTTGAGGTGCAGTCCCACCATGGAGCGATAAAGAGGCATGATGTCATTTTCAGTTTTATTCGCCATTCCCTTCCCAATAATTCCTAACATTGTTTGCTTTTTTGACTGCCGCAGCACATTGAGCCAATGATTTCAAGGTATTATCCACTATGACACCTAGAACTTTTTCCTGGGTGGTAGCTCCTAATATGGAACTTAAAATTGTGTAAACTACAGCATCACCTTGCACTAGTGTCCACATTAAATTTAGTCTGCCATTTGGATGCCCAGTCTTCCAGTATCGCAAGGTCCTCCTGCAATTTATCACAATCTACTTGTGATTTAACTACTCTGAATAATTTTGTATCATCCACAAATTTGATAACCTCACTCATCGTATTCCTTTCTAGATCATTTATAAATATATTGAAAAGCACCTGTCCAAGTACAGATCCCTGAGGCACTCCACTGTTTACCCTTTTCCACTGAGAAAATTGACCATTTAATCCTACTCTCTGTTTCCTGTCTTTTAACCAGTTTGTAATCCACAAAAGGACATTGCCTCCTATCCCATGACTTTTTACTTTTCTTAGAAGCCTCTCACGAGAGACTTTGACAAACGCCTTCTGAAAATCCAAATACACTACATCTACCGGTTCACCTTTAACTACATGTTTATTAACCCTTCAAAAAATGAAGAAGATTGGTGAAGTAAGACTTGCCTTGGGTAAATCCATGCTGGCTGTGTTCCATTAAACCTTGTCTTTCTATATGTTCGGTGATTTTGATCTTTAGAATAGTTTCCAATATTTTTCCCAGCACTGAAGTCAGGCTGACTGGTCTATAGTTTCCTGGATTGCCCCTAGAGCCATTTTTAAATATTGGGGTTACATTGGTCACCCTCCAGTCTTCAGGTACAATGGATAATTTTAATGATAGGTTACAAATTTTAACTAATAGATCTGAAATTTAATTAATACATCTAAAATTTCATTTTTTAGTTCCTTCAGAACCCATGGGATGTTCTTGCCTTCTGTCTCTGTCTGTCTGTGGACCAATTCCAGCCCTTGTCTCCAGCTCCTACTGTTTCTTCCTGCCCTCTCTAGTCCCGCTTCTCATCAGCCTGTTGGGCTTGTCTCCTTGGTGCTGACTTGGAATGGACTTTCACTTTGCCCGATTGCAACCTGCCCTGACCTTTGCTTGTTTCTTGGCTTCTGTTGGGACACTGCCTACCTTGACCTTGGCCCGCATCTTGACTGCTCTGCTAGCAGCCTGCCCTGACCTCTAACCATTCTTGGATTTTTCCTTCACCTTGTCTCAGCTGCCACCTTCCAGGACCTGGGCTGTGCCTACATTGCCTAGGCAGTGTCAACCCAGCAGTGGTCCTAGGGTGCCCCCCACTGTTCATGACACCAAATGGCTTCTGGTAGGTCAGAATCAGTGAAATAGTCAAGATCCAGAGCCACCCATTCCCAGTTGCATGGACTAATTACCCCATAACAGCTACTTCACTTCTCTAAACCTAGCAAGAACCTAGAAGGTCAAATACAATTGTTGCTAACTAAAGAAATAATACTGTTTACCTTATCCTAATGCATCTCAGGAGATGGCATAGAGGAATTTATGATACAGACAAACCCTATTATTCACACTAAATATCCCTCCTAGAAACTGACCTCGCCATGCAAGATTAGAGGGGTTTTTTTTTGTTTTGTTTTTTAACACTACAGATGTGTTTTGGTCAGCACTGTACAGGAGAAAAACATTGATGTTTCTCCCTTTGTGGATTTTTTTTTTTTTTTCAAAGGTGCTCTGGATGTTGCAGTCTCCTTGATAAGCAGTATTTTGCTTTTGTAATGCCTTGCATTCATCAGCCCTCTCTGTTGATCAGCTGGTTTGGGGTAACCCTTTAAAAGATTTATATAAATGTCTTTGCACAGGTTCGTTTATTAATTTAGGGAAACCATTAGTCAGACATTCCAATGATAAAATTACTAAAAAAAAAAAAAAAAAAAAGTTGCTATTTTTGGGGGGTATTTTTGGTGTGTGTAATTTGTATATTGTGGTATTGAAGTCTTTTTATTGTAATAATTTATCAAATGAATATATATTTTGTAAAAATGTAAATTATATTTTTTTAGTATGGTGATGTTTTATGAAATGAGTTAAAAGATTTTGAAAGTTTTTTCAATATATTTAATCATACTACTTTGTTAAATATTGGTTAGAACTATAGTCAAAAATGTACTGTCCAACATCCAACTTTCATTTTCCAGAAAATCTGCTTCTTTAAAAATGAAATATTGCCTTCTTTAACAAGCAGCAGCAGCAGCACTGATTCAGAGTCAAGATCAAGAGCTGAAAACTGGCTCTCCTGACAAGGACAACCACCTCTAGGTAAATAGTAATAAGCAGAAAGTGGAAGAGAAAGTTCTTTGGGAAAGCACAGCTGGTGAAAAATAGTCTCCTCTTTCCACTGCCTCTCCCAAAAAGAATTTCATTGTAAAATGTTGTGATTGAGACTTGCACAAGTGCAACTGTGCAAGTTTTTGGGTCATTAAAGGTGTAGATAAATATAAAATTGCTATAGGTTTTCTGTGCTCTGGTGCACATTAGATATTTGTGAGGTTAAACCAGTTCAGCTGGCTTAAAGAATCCTGCCAGTCTGAACCACTGCCAACTGCTGTGTACAGTGCTGTGTGCAATTTTCAGCCTTGCCTAATTACGGATGATTGTGGGGACCCCTGGAAATTAGGAAGACTTAAGCAGTAGTTTCAGTTGGATTGGACAGTTAAAGATCAGTCTGGAGGAAGTTTAGTTAAGCTCCATCTGGACCAAACAGTAAAAACCCTGAACAGAGGGAATTGTTGCTGTTATAAGCTATTTTTGTAAGGGCAAGGGTGCTCACATTGAAAAATACAGCCTAAAATCAAGTTGAATAGCTAAGGGAGTAGGATTCTAGGAAATTAATACTTTTTGTTATAAGCAAGTCATTTAAAGTTAAACCAAATATTCTATTTACAGCAGTTAATTTTCTCTCATATCTCTTTCTCTATACCCCATGCCTCTTGATGGTCCAAATGGACAAGGATTCTTAATGTTTCCAAGCTAGTCATCCTCAAATACAACTAATAAAACAGATTTGTAAAATCCTGCATTGTAATTGATCAGGTGAATATCAGCATCTATCTATAAAGCTATAACTGTTTCTTGGCAGTAATATTTTGCCAGTCATTGATCAATGACATGGAAGGTTTAACTGTGAGGTAACACAATATCACAATACACTTTATGCGATTCCAGTTCTGTATGGAGGAAGCAAAATATGCAGTGTAAGCTGTGCACAGTCGGGCTGCCCAAACTCTGAACCTGGGTGCAACCTGATGGCCCAGCGATAGTGCTACATGCCGCCAGGCACAAAATCTGCATTAAAATCCCGAGCCCAGCTTTTGATCCTTGAGCCAGCCATGGGGATGCTGCAGTTGTTTTAGCCATTACACAATGGTAATACCTAGTGGTCAAACTCTGGGTGCATGCATAGCAGGTTCTGGAAGAAGCTGCAGTTTGAGGCTCCTAGGTGAGGATTGCTGTGATTCCTAAGCTAAATGGGAAAAATGGGAGGGGGGGGGGGAAGAGAGAGAAGTAATCCCTGGATAGTTGTGAATGAACCCCATAGAACTATAGCCCCAGTAAAGGCTGATCCTGATTGACCTGGAAGGCTGAAGAACAGCCCTGCAAAAAATGATTTCATGCACCCAGCATTACAAGTACAAAATAACATTTCAACATGAATTTTGTGAGCATTACTTTTGTACAAATATCTTACAGTTTGGTTATAGTTTAAAAGCAGGTCACAACTTGAAACAATTAGGACCACAGCAGTAAACACACTGCGTGGGACTTTGACATTTTCCTTGTCCTGCCAAAATAGGAAGAGAAAGCCGATTGTCAAGTTAACCCACACCATGAAACTGCTGGACAAAAAAAAAGGTTGCCTGGTGAACCGCATCTCCTTGAAAAGTAGAATATCTGCAAGAGAAAGTGGAAAAGGCAGAGGAGACTAAGGCAGGGTATTGAGAAGCTAGGCTGAGAAAGTCAGGTGAAGAAAGGGAGGGGGGAGGGGGAAGAAAGAATGGAAACCAGATAAATCTTATTGTATATCTTCATTTGATTGCTTTACTCAGATCTCACAGGACTGAAAAATGACTAAAATAATTCCTTTAAATAAACTATTGAGAAGCTATAACAGGAAGGTTGTGTCTCAGTCATCCTTTCAGCTATTCTCTGGGATGCAGGAAAAATGGGGGTAAAAAAAAAAAAGAAATCAGTTTGCCTGAGACAGTCAAAATGGTTTCCAAAGTGTAGGATTTCATGCCTGATTAAAGCCATTTGTGAACTGCCTGGGACTGTCAAAGGTGCATGGGACTACGTATGGCAGGGGCTGGATCAGAGACCTTGCATAAATTTTAAAATGGACAGATTAGGTAAAGAGAAAGCAGTTTCTCAATGAGGCAGAATCACCAATCTGCATTTCACGCTCGCGCCAGCGGTCAGAGTCTGATCATGAAGGACCACTAATTTATTCTTTTTTTTTTTTTTTTTTTTTTTAAAGAAAGGCTTTTGCCTCAAGAATCAGTCACGGGTGTTCATACACTGATGAGTGCCCCAGCGGCTTTCCGCGTGGATGTGCGCGCATGTTTTACTACATAGGGCCATGAGTGTAAGTATGTTTGGTGTGTGTGAATTTTATGCATCTAGTTAGCATACGTGACAGTTATTACATCCCACCCTTCTGCTGGTTTTTGCTGCGCATGCCCAAAAACTCTGTGCAGAAAATCAGCACTGGTCTTTTTACATCAGCCCCACAGCAATGAAGGGTAGCACTTTATACCCTCAGAAGGTGTGCATGTTTTAACGAGTTGTTTTCGAGGTATGGTGGCATCAAAAAGCATAAGTATAATACTAACACCTGGTTCTAGTTTCAAAGGGGTTAGGCTTCTAAATTGGCCTTATTGCTCGGTTGCTGGACCAGCCACACTTAACAGATGTGACAAAAAAAAAATACTTGTTTCTACTTGAATTTACAATAAAAGCATCAGAGAAAATTCCAACTGTGTATGCATCTCTCTCACTGCCTCTCTCTCATCAACTCATTTATTCTCTTCAATTTGATAATCCACATTCTCGTGCAAACCACAGAATGGATGCATTCATTAACTAGATGCTTTTAAAAAGCTCTACTCAGAGACTTGCTAATAAGCTCTAGAAAAATTGCAAGTCTGTTTGTGCTGGTTTTATTTTGAACTTTTTTATACCGACATTCATGTAAAAAATACATATCATCGGTTTACAAAGAAACAGATTATTGGATAAAAACATTACATAGAACAGGGGTCACATCGAACTGGGACCCAGGAAGTTAAATACAAACTGCTAACATATAATTTAAATAATGTACAAGCATTAAACAGAACCGAAATCGAAATGACATCACCTTCTGAGATGAGCTCAGAGTAACTTCAGTGGTAGGAGGAGGAAACAGACTTCCTGCTGTTTCTTTAAGATTCCAGCTGAGTGGGGACCTGTCCCCAGCTGGGCACCATAAGCCTTCCTTCATAGATTTTACCCCCACCCTCCAAATCAGCAAGGTCAGTTATTGCAACAAGTGACCTCTGCCAACTAGAGAAGAGACAGAGGTTCTCTCTCTAGAACCTCTATCTCCAATCAGTATGAGGCACGTATTAGCATGTGATCGGTTGCATCAATATCCTATTTCTGTTTAAAGGTTTAAGAGGGTCCTGCCTCTCTTTTAAAAAACATGACTTAGAAGCAAGTAGCACAGCAGCGTGTTCTGAGACCGTGGACCTGAACACAACCCTAACACGGCATTCTTCAAAACATGGATGCATGTCGGGTGGCTTTGAGAAGCTAAGGCATTAGGACGGACCACAAAATATTTCTTTTCCACACTTTTGAGTTATTTCATTACAATGCACTAAACTGTGAGATAATTTAAAAATGTTAACACAGGGAGATTTTTAGACCTATGATTATTATATCCTTATACATTTGCTGTGGTGAACAGGCCGATTATATGATGATCCTATTTTTTTTTTTTAATTAAATATAAGAATAAGATATTGGGTTTGGATTTGTTTTTATATATGTGAGCAGATTTCTTGCATTATACTAGTGTACTTGAGCAATGCCTCTATTGCATCCAGTGGGGATATTTACTTACAGGCCGATTCAGTAAAGTCCGCGGGAGAGCAGGCGAACGCCTGCTCACCTGTGCGCACGATACACTATTCAAATGAGGCCCAGCGGTAGAAACGGGCAAAAGGAGGCGCTAGGGACACTAGCGCATCCCTAGTGCCTCCTTTTTGACAGAAGCAGCGGCTGTCAGTGGGTTTGACAGCCGATGCTCAATTTTGCCTGCGTCGGTTCTCGAGCCCGCTGACAGCCACGGGCTCGGAAACCGGACGCCAGCAAAATTGAGCATCTGGTTTTCGACCCGACAGCTGCCGGCAGACTTAAAAAATGTTTTCTTCTTTTTTTTAAACTTTTTTTTACTCTTCAGGACCTCCGACTTAATATCGCCATGATATTAAGTCGGAGGGTGCACAGAAAAGCAGTTTTTACTGCTTTTCTGTTCACTTTCCCGGTGCTGGAAGAAATTAGCGCCTACCTTTGGCTAGGCGCTAATTTCTGAAAGTAAATCGTGCGGCTTGACTGCACATTTTACTTTCTGAATCGCGTGCGAATACCTAATAGGGCCATCAACATACATTTGCATGTTAAGGGCGCTGTTAGGTTCAGTGGGTTGGATGCGCGTTTTCCGCCCCGTATTGTTAACAGTGCGCTCCGGATACAGTAGTATCGGCCTGTTAGTGAATGTTCAGGATGCACAGGGGTGACTCTAGAAGGGGAGAGGGATGGGCAAGGACCATCGCCCATGGAAAACCTTGCCCCCTCCTGATACAGCTGCCCCCCAGTCTGGCTGGACTACTTTGATTGGTTGACACTTGCCCACCCTGAAATTCACTGTGCCCCCTTCTTTGCCACTCCACAAATTTATGAAGCCACCACTAAGGATAGATATTTTTCTGAACTAACATCTGATCAACATGGAAAAGAACACATCCTGAACATCTTATTTCATTTTCAACATGCAGTACCCTAGACATGAACAAGGAACCTAGGAAGTTACAGTCCAGCAAGTAATCTGGCTCCCTATACACTCCCAAATTCTTTATAAAGCCCTTTCCATCATCCACAAAAGTCTGTCGAACTCTAACCTTAATTGGATCAACCCCCCCCTCCTCCCCCGTACCTCGAATAGACCCACACGTACAGCCCTCCAAGGAACCCTATGTGCCCAACCTATCAAATCTTTCAAATTATCATCCACCATAAGCAGAGCTTTCTCTCTCGCCGGCCCCTCTTTATGGAACTCCCTGCCTCCCGATATACGCCTGGAAACATACACACCCGCTTTCAAAAAAAAAAAACTGAAAACATGGCTCTTCCAGCAAGCTTACCCTATGTCACCCTCCATTACATAACTCCCCACTGCTTGACTAAGAATAGTCTATATGGCTAAGAATCTATTTCTCAGAAGTCGCCTTACACCCATCGATTTCGTACTTTGACTCTGCTATTAATGTTCATAGCTATGTATATAGTTTTGATTATATGTATATAGTGATTTGCTGTATCTATTTATTGATTTTATGGACTTTGCCCGGCATAGTCAGTTCTATCCCCTATCCCTGTTTTAGCCTCATTGTTCTCAGTTACATGTAAGGGCCCTGCCCAAAAGTTAACTTGTATTTCTATGTTATATGTAAGGGCTCTGCCCAACCGTTCCTGTTTAATTGTAAACCGATGTGATGTGTGAACGGATGTCGGTATAAAAGAGACTTTAAATAAATAAATAAATAAATAAATAAATAAATAAATAAATAAATAATCATGCAGCTATATCCCCAAAAATCTAATTAGAAGGAAACTTCCTAGATCATATAGAGCAGGATTGACCAACTTCTGGTCCACGAGAGCCACAAACAACGGTTTCAGAATATCTACAATGAATTTGCATGAGGTAGATTTGCATACATTGAAGGTAATGCATACAAATCTCTCATATGCATATTCATTGTGAATACCATGAAGACCTGGTCTGTCTGTGGCTCTCGAGGACCAGAGTTGGCCCCCCTGACATAGGGATTAGGACAGGGGTCGGGAACCCATGGCTCACGAGCCAGATATGGCTCTTTTGAGGGCTGCATCTGGCTCGCAGACAAGTGTCGCCACACTTTCCAGTCCCCCGCTGACCCAGCTGCTCCCCGGTCCTCCTCCGCCTGGGCTTAAAATGCTGTCAGCCCGGGCGGAACGTGGCAGGACAGCTGGAGTCAGCAGCACCGGCGTGCTCTCTTCTTCCCGCCCCCCCCCCCCCGCGGCCCGGAAGAGGAAGTGGTGAGCATCGGGTGCGTGCGCGGGAAGAAGAGACCACGCTAGTGTGGTCACTTCTTCCCGCCCCCGCGGCCCGGAAGAGGAAGTGGAGAACATCGGGTGCGTGCGCGACGAAAAGAAGACTGCAGCGCGGCTCAGAGGAAAATGAAGAGCTTCAACCGCGGCCGATGGGACTCCGCCTCCGCGAGGGCTGAAAATGAAGGAGGTTAGCGTTGGGAGGAGGCTGCTGCTGCGAGTTCCCAAGGTGGGGGAGAGAGAGAGTGAATGAGCGAGCAAGCATGTGTGTTTGAGATCCTGTGTGTGTGTGTGAGTGAGAGATTGCATGTATGTGAATGATTGAGAGCCTGTATATGTGAAAGAGAGTATGTCTGTGATTGAGAGCCTGCCTGTGAGAGAGAGAGCATGAATGTAAGTTTACCATTGGGAACCTGTATGTGTAAGTTTGTGATTGAAAACCTGTTTGTGTGAAAGAGTATGTGTGTATGATTGAGATCCTTTGTGTGTGAGAGAAATCATGTGTATGTATGATTAAGAGCCTGTGTGTATAAGTAAGAGAGAGATCATGTGTGTCTGTGTGTGATTGAGAGCTGGTTTAGGTGATGGAGCATGTGAGTATGTGATTGAGAGCCTGTGTGTAAATGAAAGAGAGGACATGTGTGAATGAGAGTCTGTGTGTGAGAGTCTGTGTGAATGAGAGTCTGTGTGTGAGAGAAAAAGACAGCATGTATTTATGTGATTGAAAGCCTGTGTGTGTGTGTGTAAACATGAAAAGATAGACAGCATGTGTGTAAATGTGTAATTAAGAGCCTATATAAGTGAGAGAGAAAAAACATGTGTATATTTGAGTACTGAGAGCATGTGTGTATAGGTGTGTCATTGAGAGCCAGTGTGAGAGAGCGCGCTGGTATGTGACAGAGAGGAGAAAGTTCCAAGCAAACCACCCCGCCTCCTGCTAATTCAGAACAATCTCAGGACACCTGGATATCAAACGTTCCCAGGTATGCAGAGCAAAACAATTTTTGTATCCTTATTATTTTTCACTGGGTCTTTGTGTCTGCTATTTTGAAATATTTTGTTGGTATCTGGAAATGTTTTATATGAGTTTTTAATTATTGGATATTCCACTCATCAGCTGTTTCGAAATATGTTCTTTTTGTTAGTACAGTTTTACTGCTGATTTTATATTTCTTGATTTGTTTTATAAGGATGGGTGATGTTTCTTTTTTCCTTTGTTACACTGCATACAGAGACTCTGGCTTGTTGCAGTTTCCAATTCAGTTTTTTCTGCATGCTTCTTGTTATGCGTTTTGGTCTCTTTATTCTATGTTAGGTGAGGGACAGCACGTGATTCAGGTGAGGTTTTCTGCTGGCTTGTAGTTTCTGTGTAGGGCTCTATAGCAGCCTGACTTGGTCCGTTTTCCTAATAGGAGATGTACTGGTGTCTTAAGGCCTGGTGTAATATTTTCAGAGACTTATTGTACATTAAAAGTGTGATCTTACATAAAATGCACACATTTACTTGTATTTAGTTTTAAACATATTGTATGGCTCTCATGGAATTACATTTTAAAATATGTGGCGTTTATGGCTCTCTCAGCCAAAAAGGTTCCTGACCCCTGGATTAGGAGATCCTGGGTAAATGTTAACCCATTAAATTGGCTTGAAGTTCCCAACTCTCAGGCCGATACAGAATGGTGCGCTCGGCGAGCACACTGTTTAGCAGCACATTTTAGACGCGCTATTATTACCCCTTATACTGTAAGAGGTAATAGCGCATGGAAAACACGCTGCCAAACAACCCAAAACTAATAGCGCTCATCACCATGCAAATGCATGTTGATGAGCCTATTAGTTATTTCCCCAGAATGCTGAAAGTAAAATGTGTGGCCAAGCCTCACATTTTACTCTCAGAAATTAACGCCTGCCCGAAGGCCTCTGACTTAATATCATAGGAATATTAAGTCAGAGGCCCCAAAAATAAAAAAAAAAGGTTATTAAAAAAAAATCTGCATGCCGATCGGTGGGTTCGAAAACAGATGCTCAATTTTGCCGGCGTTCATTTTCCAAACCCGTGGCTGTCAGTGGGTTCGAAAACTGATGCTGGTTAAGTTAAGCATCGGTTGCTGGACCCGCCGACAGCTGCCGCTTCCACTAATAAGGAGGCACTAGGGACGTGCTAGTATCCCCAGCACCTTTTTATTAGTGCAGGCCCTAATTTAAATACAGAATCGCGCGCCTAGGAGAAGTGCCTGGACGCGTCGGGAGAGCAAGCGCTCAAAAACGAAGTGCCGGCTCTCCCGCGGATTTTTATTTTTTTTTTATTTTTTTTTTTTTTAATCGGCCTGTCCGAGAGTACTTCCCTTTTTGACCAAGGCAAATAAATTGAGTAAAGGAGATGGGAGTCCAAGTTCCAAGCAGTACTGGAGGATTTAGGGAGTATTTATAATCTGCAGCCTCACAGGGGCTAGGATCAGCAGTTTTCTGCTTGTTTTTAATCCTTAAATCTTTCTGGGAAATGGATCAGCCAGTGGTTGGCTTGCTCACAGCACAGACAAAGTAAGATTCTGGCTATTAACTGGCAATCAGTGGATTTCACACCTCGGCTTTGTTTACCAAATCAATGGGAGAAGTTAGTGATTCCCAAAAGAGGAAAACAATTAGTGTCTCATTTACTTCATACAGCCAATCTAAAATTACTAATTTCTGGAAGGTTTCACCTCAGTTTGAATACTAGAGAAATGCCACAGCATTAGAGCAGATCACCTATGCTTTGAAAGGCAAAGCAGAGGGATACTGTATCAATTTTGTCAGTGAATTCTATCACAGCAAGGTGGTTTTTTTTTTTTCACCTTTATAGACTACTTTGAATAAAATTGATGGGCAAAGGTAGCCAATACATTTCTAAATGGATATTCACAGCAAGTTTGTATCAAACTTCTAGGATGAGTTCCAACTGCTCTAGGCAAATAAAAGCAAAGAACTTCACAGTAAACACACAAGAAATTGCTTTCTCAAATACTTGTATAAATAATTTTGGTATTAAACAAATACTATACAAAGGAGGAAGAGACCTCAGAACCCCATATGCATTGTTCACTTGGAACATATAAACATATAGTCAGGTAGTCCAGTCATAAGTCTAAAAAACCTCCAAACCATCCTTTTGTTTTATTATCTGATTCAGACCCAATATTTTTTTTATTTGGTTACTTTTATGTACTAGCAGTTAAAATAAAAACAGACTTATCTCCTGTGCGGAACCCCTTATCTATAAGGCTGGATGCAACAATTGCCATACCCTCATCAGTCAAGGAACAAAATACTGCATGAATCGTAAGTCATGGAGAATTGAAATTCTTTTTCACAGGTGTTTATCCAAATGTGGAACTCTTCCAACTCATGAACAGAGCCTGACCATAAAACAAAAACATCAATGTACCTTTTCCATAATTTTATATTTTCTATACACTCATTTTCAAATTTGTCCATGTATAAATTTGCAAGAGATGGGGCCCATAGTGGCACCCCCATTGCTGTCCCGACTGTTTGCTGATATATGATATATATAATCCTTTCAAAAATGAAAGTTTGTCAGTGCAAGCCTTATTAAATACGTAATGAAACTCGTGGGTAAATTATGAGGTCGCGGTCTCTAACTCAGGATGGCTCTGATAATATTTAACAATGAAAACTATAGTATAGATGTATAAAGTGATTTCACATCTAATGTTACCAAATACAACTCACTACAATCTCTTTAAAATCTTGCAAAATGTTCAAGAAATAAGTTGTATCTCTTATGTAAGAATTTGATGCACATACGATTTAAAACAAAATGTCAAAATACAAAGTTTTTCTAACACAGAATCATTGGCTGAAATGATTAGTCTGCCAAGTGGATGGACTCTGTCTTTGTGTATTTTAAGTAGAGAATATATTGTAGGAACACACGAATGTTTAGGATTCAAGAAATCAAATTCTTTTTTGGTTAAAAAAGCCAGAAATACATGCCTGCTTGGTAACCATTTCTATCTCATTTTGTAAGGATTAAGTTGGATCTGATTTGAGACATTTATAGATACTAGTGTCTTATAAATGACTTAATAAATTGTTTACATAAATGTCCCAATCTTGAACCACAATAGATCCCCCCTTTGTCTGCTTTTTTAATGACAATAGACCTGTCATTTTTCAGTACTTCTAATGCATGCCGTTCATCTCCTGAAGATTATTCTTGCCAAAAGCACCAATGTTTAGGCTGATGCAGTTCTATGCACTCCACTCCCCAGATGAGTAATCTTCTATATGTTTCTAAAATGGGATCACATGGACCTGGCGGACACCACCTTGATTTTTCAAAAACTCTGGACATCGGCTGATCCAATTGTATATGCTCTGAAAAGTACAACTTCAATGTTAATGCTTGCATGAATCTTTCAAAATCTATGCGGAACTGGAAAGGATCGTAACAAATATATGGAACAAAGGATAAACCTTTAGAAAGAACCCACTCTTCAAAATTACTTAATTGAAATTTGGACAAATTAAGGACTATAGATTCCAATTTTTGTACTGAGCTGTTGACTGTGCCATATCCTCTGATCTGGGGCTCCTACTGAAATCCTCTCTATGGTTCCTCCAATTGCCTCTGCCTCTTCTCTTCTTGTGGCACTTGTCCAAAAAATGTGGGGTTTTGGCTTGAGATCTATTAATGGTTTCCTCTTCTTCTGATGGATCCTCAGATGAGGAACTGTTAAAAGGTAACATGATGTTCTTCTTTCTTTTGGTGATTTTTCAACCAAGGATATACAGAGCCATCTTCATAGTCTTTTCATCATGATAGAATTTATTTAATTTCTACTTCCTAAGATCAAAACCCCACAATTTTTGGATGTGTGGTAGTAGAATGTTCACAATGAGCTCGGGAGCTTTTGGTCCTTCTAAGAAAAAATCTGAATGACTTATCAGAACTTAGGGAATTGCTTGGGTTCTTTAAAAATGTGGTTAAATAATTGGCTAAATACTGGAAAAATAGAGATTTTGTACTTAGAAAATGGAAAAGTGGAAGTGCCTTTGAAATTGATGAGTGTGAATGTTTTGTCAAAGAGGTGAGATCCCTAGGAGTTCAGTTGGATTCAACTTCGAGCATGGAGAAAATTCCCTGCAGGTATTTTGCAGGGAATACAAGGAGGTCTTCAGCAAGTACATTGTTATTGGATCTTCATTGGCTCCTGGTAAATGCCAGATGTAAATATAAAAACCTTTCTTTGGCATTCGAAACACTAAGAGGAACAGGCCCAAAACACTGGAAGATCATTTGAGATAGCATAGGGACACTAAAGGCCGGATTTTTAATGGTGCGCACATGGTATAAAATCACGCATCCATGTGCGCGCGCTGGGTAGCAGACGCACGAGCGTTCTTTTTAAAAATCTACCCCTAAGAATTTAAGATTAACTAAAAGGCATTTACTACAAGCCCATGCAGTAAAGCATTTTGCCACTCTCGCTTACAAGCTAGATCCTTCTCTGGGGTGGTTCAACAATTGTGGAATAGTCTTCCATTAAGTTTGAGAGAAGAGAGGGATCTGTTGAGGTTTTGAAAGGCTTTGAAAACCTGCCTTATGATTGATGACATAGTATACTGCTGATATGTAATTTAAATTGTGTAATTGTGTAATAAGCAATGTTGAATTTATGTTGCACATCACCTAGGAAGATTGTTATCAGGCGATTAATAAATGATTTAAAATAAATAAATACTTTGTGATAGTAGAGAGTGGACCAACAATTGAGAGAGTAAGAGATGAATAGCACAGGGAGAAGGATAGAGCTCAATTTCCATACAAGAGAGAGGGGCAGAGCTGGAGAATGGGGCCAAGCTGAAAAGGGAAAAAGAGGGACAAAGCTCAGTTTGCATGCCCGCTAAACAGGTACAGCTGGGCAACTTTCCTCTTCATTATAGTTAGACACACCCTGCACCAACACCTTCTCTCTCATACATACACACAGCCCCCTTTCTCCCTGTTTCCTTTGCTCTCATACACAGACACATGCACCCTAGCTGATCCTATCTCCCAGCTACTCTCTTCACTCACCAATGATCCCCTTTTAGCTCCATCTAACTGCCTTAAAATGATCCTCCTTGGATTTCTGCTCCAGGTTCACTCCCCTCCCTTGCAAGCTGGATAAAGAAGCAGAGACCTGAGAGGTTCAGAACCACAGGAAGGAAGCAATTCTTCAGCCAGCCTGCTGCCCCCAGATTTTTACTGCCCCAGGCATAGGCCTACTGTGCCTATTGACAAATCTAGGCCTGTCTGTATAGCATTGTGTACATCTGGTAGACACTATTATTATCATGATTTGTATAATGTATAAACAGAACAGGAACAAATAAGGTCAGGTTTAGCAGCAAGGCAGCTGAAACAGGAACAAAAACTGCTGCACTAGCAAGAATCCAGTGCTGATCTAGAAGCAATACAGCCCCATCAGTCAGGGCTAGTCCTTGGGGAACAAAAGAGATAGCAGTAGGGGCAGATTTGGCTGGATAGCTCTCTGGGGAAGCTTCCAAATGACTCTAGGGTATGGGTACAAGACAGGCTGTTCCAGATAGGAGGTAACAACACAGGCAGAACACTTCAACAAGAAAGAGATAATACTATATTCCCAGAGATTCATGGTACCATTCACAAGATAGACATCTAAACACAAACTAACTGGCTTAGGTGCTATAACCATAAAACATCCAACAGTGCATACTAAAGAAGAGATAAAGGTGAAATGAGGAACAAGTATATGCAAATCCAAGTCAATACTTAGAAAAACAAGCATACACTTGGCTCCCCGTGGGGCATAAACCCCTCTACTTAAGCGTTATTTTTAGGTCAAAGATAAGAAAGTGATCATCTAAAGGTCAATAGTAAAATGCTAAGAATCTGAGCAGCAAGAAAGGTCAGGAAAGGGGAAAAAAAATATGCAATTTTCTAATTACATATGAACAGCCATACTGGGTCAGACCAAGAGTCCATCAAGCCCAGTATCCTGTTTCCAACAGAGGTCAATCCAAGTCAGAAGGACCTGGCAAGCAACCAAACATTAAATAAATCTCAACCTACTATTGCTTATTAATTAATAGCAGTTTATGGATTTTTCTTCTAGGAATTTATCCAAACCTTTTTTAAACCCAGTTACACTAACTGCTGTAACCACATCCTCTGGCAATGAATTCCAGAGCTTAACTACGCATCGAGTGAAAAAGAATTCTCTTTGATTTTATTTAAATAAGCTACTTGCTAACATCATGGAGTACCCCCAGGTCCTTTTATTATCTGAGAGAGTAAATAACTAATTTACATTAACTTGTTCAAGTCCTTTCATGATTTTGTAGATTATCATATCCCCCCCTCAGTCGTCTCTTCTCCAAACTGAACAGCCCTAACTTCTTTAGCCTTACCTCATAGGGCAGCCGTTCCATGCCCCTTATTTTGGTCGCCCTTCTCTGCACTTTCTCCAGTGCAGCTATATCCTTTTTGAGATGTAGTCACCAGAATTGCACGCAGGTTTCAAGGTGCGGTCTCACCCTTTTGAAAGTTTAGTGCTACAGCTGTGGATTTACTTACTGTCCCTCCTTCCAGTCATTAATTCAAATTTGATCATATTTTGATCACTATTGCACGCAGCCTCAACACATCTCTCACCAAATCCTGCGCACCACTGAGAATTAGATCTAAAATTGCTCCCTCTCTCGTCAGTTTCTGAACAAATTGCTCCATAAAACTGTCATTTATTCCATCCAGGAACTTCATCTTTCTAGCATGTCCTGGTGTTTCATTTACCCAGTCAATATTAAGGTAATTGAAATCTCCCATTATTACTGCACTACCGATCTGTTCTCATTTCACTCTCTGTCTCACTATCTTGACCAGGTGGACAGTAGTATACTCCCTATCACTATACTCTTCCCCCACACGCAAGGGATTTCTATCCATAAAGATTCAATTGTGCATTTAGTCTCATGCAGGATCTTTATCCTGTTGGACTCTATGTCATCCAGGTCATAAAGTGCCACCTGCCACCAAGATGTTCCTCTCTGTCACTGAGATATAATTTGTACCCTGGTATAGCGCTATCCCATTGGTTATCCTCTTTCCACCATGACTTTGAGATGCAGACAGAACCTTAAAGTAGGAAATGCACTTGTCTATTGTGAATGGATATTGAAGCTTTATCAAACAAACAAAAAGTTAGTTCTCTGATGCTGGAGAACTGTGCATGTCTCTCATACCTGGAGCTGCACTTGAATTCAGGCCTTCTTTGGTACTTGTGTTCTGTTTCTGCTACTGGTGTTTGCTGCTATTTTGATTTTATATTTATGACTATTTGTTTGAATGATCACTGTATGTCTCTTAGATCCCACACTGTAAATGCTGGTCAGGAAAAAAAGTTGACGTTCCCACTGCAACAGGTTGAGTTATTGCAATATTTACAATTGACTCAATTCACTCACAATCATGTTGACTTGGACTTCCGGTTATGCTCAGATAAGAGCAGCAGTATTTTGTTTGAGTTCCTACCAACATATCCTAATTTAATTACCTTTGACAGTACCAGAAATACTAAAAATGTCTCAGGTGAAAGATGGGAATAAAAGATCTATCCCATCGCCATGGGCCAATCAGACAGGCATGGTCAGAAAGACGATGAAGAAAGTAGAATCGAACAGGCTGCCCCACATGGAAGACTCAGCCTTGGAGGATAATGCTGTTAATGAGTTACATGGTTTGGGGGATAGCACTGCTTTGATCAGCATGTGGCTGGAGGAATTTATAGAAAAGACTTCAGAAAAAGCTGGATGTCTGTATGGGTATTATCATGGAAAAAGTAGCCCAACTTGTCAAAAAGGTGCGAGATAATGCTACAAAATTAGAAGGACATGAAAATGGATTTGGAAATGCAGCCAGTGCAAAAATTGATTGCAAGGAAAGAAATTGTGGTTCTGCATTAGAAAAGAAAGATCGATGATATCAACACTTGATCATGCCACAGTAATATCCAGATTCTTGGTGTGCCCGAAAGCGTAGAAGGGCGAGATGCGGTGAATTATTTTCTAAATGGCTGCTGGACCTCTTGCAGCTTGAAAATGATACAAACTGCATTAAAATTGATTGAGTGCATCGCGCTCTCGCTCTGACTCCAGCTGCAGGGGGAAGACTTTGAGCTGTTATCATTTAACTACACAATTTCACTGACAAATGGCTTATTGCAGCCAGAGGCAAGAAGGACACCCTCCTTAGACACCCTATTCCACAGATTTGATTCAAATATTGGTTATATTTTGGTATTACTAGACATTTCTACCACTTGATTCTCTGGATCATCAAATTCTCCTTTCTGAGCTGCAATCCATTGGACTATCAGAAACCGTATTTAAATGGTTCAAACCTTACCTATTCAACAGTCCACAACAAATCAACATAGGTTCTTACTCTTCTGATTGGAACACCCTTCCTTCTGGTGTCCCTCAAGGTTCTTCTCTTTCCGCTATTTTATTCAATATCTACCTACTACCTCTCTGCCACCTACTTGGTGGTCTCAGCATACAATTCAAAATTTTAAAAATGATATCCAGTTCTTTGTTCCATATAGTTCCTTCTATCTACTGTAAGCTTCTATATCACCACTATCAGCACATGGTTATTTATTTATTTATTTAATAGCTTTTATATACCGATAGCCGTTTTCACATCGTATCGGTTTACAGGAAACAAGGAACAAAGCGCCTAAATACATGGCATAACAAATTCCATGGAACGCATGGCAACAAAGGAGGGGAAGAATAAATAACTGGAGCTGGCATTAAATATGTTAGGTGGGGGGAACAGGAGATGAAAACAAGCTATGTACAAATTGGACGGTAGTGTTTATGGGAAATTAGCTATGATTTATGCAGAGGTAGGGTGCATATGGGTTAGAAGAAGGCCTGTTGGAACAGCCACGTTTTAAATTTATTTTTTTTTTTTTTAATTTCGTTGTGCAAGATTCTGTGCGGAGTTTGGGGGACATGGCATTCCAAATTGTGGGACCTGCTATTGAGAACACTCTCTTTTTTTGTGGAGGCGAATTGTGTGAGCTTAGGGGAGGGTACGTGGAGGGTTCCTTGGTATGCAGTTCGTGTGGGTCTGCTGGAGGAATGGAATTGGAGAGAATTGTGTAGCCATTGTTATCACATAATCGTCTTAAACTTAATCAAAAACAGAAATCCTACATGTCCACAATTCCTCAATTTGCTTGCAGCCAGCCTCAATGGCCTTTCCATAACTATATTAACAAAAGCCCGAAACTTTGGAGTAACTCTTGCCTCAGACCTATCCATGTCCTCCATATATCATTAGTAGTAAAAAAAAAAAAAAAAAAAACCTGTTATAAACTCCATATGCTAAAACGCCTGAGACCTCTACTTTACTCAGATGACTTCTGTACCATCTCTTCCAGTCTCTGATATTTACTGGATTAGATTACTGTAATGCTCTCTACCTTGGTCTCCCTCGTATTTCTCTCTGCCCTCTGCAATTAATTCAAAACACCGCTGCCCGCATTTTAAACAGGCACATCCCAGGAAAGACCACCTCACCTCTGTCCTACACTCCTTACATTGGCTCCTAGTGAGCTTTAGGATTCAATGCAAAATCTTATCCATCATACATTCCCTTATACATAATCATTCCTCTGTCTGTCTGTGCACATCCCTCTATGTGTATCAACCCACTAGACATCTATGATCCTTAAACAAATGCCTTCTCGAAGTTACCGCCATTTGTTTAGCCAAGCTTGATATAACCAGGAAACATGCCATTTCTGCCTCTGGTCCATTGCTCTCAAATTCCATTCCAGATTTTTTAATTTTTTTTTATTTTTTTAAAGGCAGATCACTAATCCTAAAGATTTTAAGAAAAGCTTAAAAACCTGTTTTCCACTGCCTTTGGTTCTCACGTCTTACAGTAAAACCTTAAGCCTTAATAAGCCTTACCATCTGCTTATTTTTGTTTGTTTTTGTCAACAGTTCTTAACCAAGTTTTATGACTAATTATGTTTTTATTATGTATATTTAACTTGTGAACCGTTTTGACCAACTCTAATTGTAAAAAGCGGTATACAATTTTTAAATAAGGAGGAGATCTTTTTTCAGGGGTCTTGAATCCTAATTTTCCAGGACATCTCGGCCAAATTGCAGAGAAAGAGGCAGGCCTTTGTGGGAGTGAAGAGAGAACTGCAAAAATTTGAACTACAGATATGTCATATTTTACCCCACTAAGCTTCAGATCCTCAATAACAGTAGGTCAATCATTCTGGACAGCATCAACACAGCAGAAAAGACAACATTCCCCTGCAACCTAAAGTGATTATATCCACACATAGAATCACCAAGTACCTCTGACCGCATGACAGGAGTCTCATTTAGGAAATAAATGTCTAGATGGGAAGTCTTTTTATTTGGGGGGTTTTGTTGAAATATGGGTGACTCAATACCATTGTTTCTTTTTGTCCTGCTATGTTTTTGGATATCTTGGATTTTAGCTGCATGTGGTCATCACATATGCGAGAACTGCCTCAATGCTTCCCCAGAAGTGCACAGCGTCTTTCAGATCACATATTACCACAGAGTTGATTCAATGATTATACGGAGCAGGTTACTTTCTGAACATGCTATTTTTACAATATGGTCCTACTTATGGTGGGCTTCGCAATTGCTATCGCTCTGCTGGATTATTTTCCAAGTATGCATGAGATGTCAGAACTCATTTGCAACTGCATGCAGCTCTGACATACTTTCCTTGTGTTTTGTGGAGCAGCAGTTTCCTCTAGATTCTGATTTTGTTTCTTTTAATTTTTTCTACATGTGGATTTTTTGTCAATTTTATTTCTTTATGCTATGCAAGTTCTACCTTTTCCTCTGCTGCATGGTTTTTTGCTTTGCAGCAAGATGCTAGAATTACTTTTTCTGTTACAGTCTGTATTATTTCCTCATATTTACCTTGACTATAAATCAGGGCAATATGCCCACCCATTGTAGTTGATTGGTTGGGGAAGGGATGGGAGGGAAAAGAGGGGTTGCTTTGGGCTCGATTCAGGAAATTTAGAAGATGTCACCAATGATGGCCTGCTTCATTGGTCTCGATTTAATTCCCACTGAGGGGTTTTAGGATCTTCTGGTGGGGGGGGGGGGGGGGGGGGGGGAGGAGGTTGTACTGTTAGGGTTGTTCATGGTTTCAGGGGAGGTGGTAGGGAATAGGAAGGGATGGGGGCTTATTATTCTGTCTATTCTGGGGATTGGACCTGGGGGGAGGGTTAAAAGGCATTATAGGCATTTTATGTGGTTATATACTCTGTTCAAGAAATATTCAGCTCAAACACCTTTGCCAATATACGAATCCTCTCTATAAAGGAATATGTAACATTTACTATAGGATGTATGCCTTTCTGGGAACCCTCTGAGATTCTTAGTTTTATCTTTACTACCGTGTGCTCTATTCAAATGTGCTTCCTTTAATGTACAAGGAATCTCTACTCCCATACAGGCTGATTCAGTACGGTGCACTCAGGCCGAGCGCACTGTTAGCCCCCGTTTGGACGTGCGTTTTCCATGCGCTATTATTACGCCTTATACAGTAAGGGGTAATAGCGCGTGGAAAACGTGCGTCCAAACCCCCCTCCCCCCTCCCCCCGGAAACTAATAGCACCCACAACATGCATTTGCATGTTGATGAGCCTATTAGTTAGTCCCGCACGATACAGAAGAAAAATATGCAGCTAAGCCGCACATTTTACTCTCAGAAATTAACACCTGCCCAAAGGCAGGCGTTAATTTCGGCCGGCACCAGGAAAGTGTACAAAAAAGCAGAAAAAACTGCTTTTCTGTACACCCTCCGCCTTAATATCATAGCGATATTAAGTCAGAGGCCCCAAAAAAAAAATTTTTTTTAATCTGCCTGGAAAATGGATGCTCAATTTTGCCGGCGTCTGTTTTCCAAACCTGTGGCTGTCAGCAGGTTCCACAACTGATGTCGGTAAAATTAAGCGGCTGTCAAACCCACTGACAGTCACTGTTTCTGCCAATAAGGAGGCGCTAGGGACGCGATAGTGTCCCTAGCGCCTCCGTTTTACCACGGGCCCTCATTTGCATACAGAATCGGGCGCCCAGGAGAGTGGCCTGGGCGAGCGGGCGCTCGCCTCGGAGCGCCGGCTCTCTCTAGCATTTTACTGAATCGGCCCGATAAAAAGGAAACGAATCCTGCAATTCAGTCGTCATAACAGATTCCAGATTTTGCTGTTGCAGGAGAGTTACCTCATAAATGCAGAACGCGAGGAACTAAAATGTAATTATGTGGTGCACATTTTTACTCTTTTTATAACTCCATAAGCAGGGATGTGTGTGTTCTGATTGATAAAGGTCCACCAACGCAAATAGAAACAAATGCGGACACAGATGGGAGATTTGTAATTCTGACATGGGTTTATATTTATGGGCCAAATGATGGGCAATCGGATTGTTATGCTGCCTTGGTTAAACTGGCTCAGTTTGATACAGAGTATATTTGCACAGATGCAGACTGGAATATTTCTCTGAACCCACCGGTGGATAGATCCCAAGTGCAAAGCATTAGGGCCTGTGATTCACAGAGGCTTTGCGGATTTGATAGATGCGTTTCAGTTGTCAGATGTTTGGCAACTAAAACACCCAGGAGACTGAGATTATATATATTATTCCCCCTGACACAAAGTATATAGTAGATTAGATTATAGTCACTACCACTAATATCCTGAGTTGTATGTTGTCTGATCACTGCCTGGTTGAAATAGATATTGATTTTGGGGGTGGCTAGGTCTCATGGTTAAATATATCCCTGTTGGGAGACAAGAATTTCCCAGCGCTGTTGAGAGAGGCTATCTTGGAATATGAGCAACATAACTTGGTGCAGGATTATGCGCCAATTTTAAGATGGGAGGCCTTTAAGGCATTCCATAGGGGTAAGATAATTTCTTATGCTAGCTTGAAGAAAAAACAGAGTCGAAAGAAAATTAACAAACTGCTTCTTAAGATTAAAGACCTGGAAAAATGGCATAAAATAGACTGCTCTGCCTGGACTCTTAGAATACTTGAGAGAGCTAAAGCAGAGCTCAAAACACTAGAAGCTGTTAAAATTGAAAAGTCAATGAAGTATTCCAGACTGAAATGTTTTCAAACATGGAAACAGGACAGGAGCTTTTCTGGCCTGAGCAGTGTGTCAAAAGTCCACTTGGGCATATACAGCATGCATAAACTCTAGTACTGGCACCTTTACATCTGAGCCCTGGGAAACTGAGCAGAGATTTGTTCAATATTTCTCTATTACATATTCAGGGGAAGCTCCTGTTAATAAGACCAAGAGAAGCCACAGAGCAGGTTCTTGCTTTAAACCTCCTGAAACTCCAGGATCAGCGAAGAGTTATATTTCCCACTCCCATCTCTTCCTTAGAGATTCAGGCAGCAGTTATGGCACTTTCAGGAGGGAAATGCCCCGGAAGGACGTTTCTTGATTGATATATACAAGAAACATTTGCTGGAGCTGTTGTCTTTTTTGATGATCCTATTTAACACTGCTGGCGTGCAAGATTGGACCTTGGGGAACATAGTGGATGCCACTATTATATTTTTCATTGTGGTTCACATAGACCAATCTCATTGCTGGAATTTAGATATCAAATTACTAGCCAAGATCTTACACTTGCAACTTGAATGCTTGATCTAATGCATCGTGATCAAACAGATTTTGTTAAGGGGAGAATTTCCACTTCAGATACAAGAAGGCTTTTCAGTATTTTACATTTGGCTAATAGAAGAGATACTCTGGCTTGATAACCTCTCTGGATGCAGAGAAGGCATTGATTGTGTACTTTGGCCTCTTCTGTATGCAGTTCTGTTTGAGTTTGGGCTTCCAGTTAGATTTATAAATTGGATTAAGGCTTTAAATGAGCAACATAAGGCATGGCTGTTAATAAATGCAAGGTTGTTCTACTTTCCTCTCTTTTGTTTAACCTCACTAATGAACCCTTTTTGCAGAAGCTATTCGGCATAATATAGATATCTGGGGATTAAAATTGGAGGGCCAGGAGCATGAGACTCTGTTAGTCACAAATGAGGTCATAATCTCTCTCACTGAACCTTTAAAAATTGGGACTGGAGCTCATGCGCCTTCTGGAACTGTAGGAGTCTCTTTTGAGATACAAAATAAATTTCTATAAATGAGAACTATATGTATTTGGGGGTGAGATAATACTTCTGGAGTGCCTATCTGCATTCCGAATGGTCATTGATGGGTATGAGTATCTAAGCATCTGTATTACAAAAAAAAAAAAAACTTTAAGATCTCTGCCATCGCAATTATATACATTACTGAAATTAAGTAGGATATTCTGTGGTGCGAGGGTATCTATTTATCTTGGAGTGATAGAATTAACTTAAAATGAATGATCTGTTCCGTCTCCTATATTTATTTCAGCATTTATCCTGTAATGTCCCTGCACAAATGTTTCCTGAATTGCACGCTTCAATGGCCCAGTTTTTTTGGCAAAGCAAAAGAGCAAGAATTAAATTGAGTCAGCTATGGATGGCTAAAACAGTGATTTGCGTATTTACTACTGGGCAGCTCATTTAGTAGGTTTTAAAGAGTGGCTCACAAATACAGACAAAACCTGGCCTCCTCTAGAAAAAGAACAAACCCAAAAGGATAGAGCTGTCCACACTGACTTTTTTGTCAGAGTCTTCATCTTTAAGTCATTTTGTCTGTAGATCTAGCCTTGTGCTGGCCCACACTGTTGGTATTTGGCAACAGGTTTAAAAATATTTGGGCTTAGTGGATGAGCCTTGGTCTCTAAAAGCCTCTATATTCAAAAATCCATGTATATTGGGCTGCACTTTTAATGTAATTTTTAATGAATGGCAGTATAAAAAAGGGCTCATATTCCTTGCATAGCTGCAGAATGAAAAGACATTCTCAGAGCAATGCACATTTTATGATCTTGAAGAGTAGCACATCACTATGTATGGCCAATTGCGGCAAGCACTGGGCGAGTTCTTTGAGCTACAGTGTCCCCTTAGGCAGTTAAATGATCTTGTGGATTTTCTAAGCAATACAGATGCTCAGGTCAAATGTATTGCTTCCATGTACTGCAGTATACTCCAGACAAAGTATGATAAATCCACATCTCAAACACTGATTGATAAATGGAATGAGGACATAGGTTCCAGCTTTGATGGCAAAGACTGGAAGAATATTTGGAAGGCGGTGCACTATATTTCAATATGTAATAGATGAGTGGTATTAATGATTAAGTTATTACATAGAACCTACTACAACCCATTTTATTTTACCAAATTAAACTCCGAGTCAGACCCTATGTGCTGGAGAGCTTGTGGGGAGCAGGGTACCTATATACATATGTGGTGATACTGTCCAGGGATACATAGTTTTTGGGGGAAGATCACTCCAATATGACTCACTCAGGCTTGGTTTATTGGTGAAATGGAGTATCACTTATTCCCAAACCTAACAGAATTCTGGTTTCCCTATTACTTTTAGCAGCTAGAGTTACGATCGCAACATTGCAGAAGTATAACCCATGTTTCATTTACTGGAGAACACAATACCGGCAGGCAGATAGCTGATATTGAATTGCTCTGGCAGATATCAAAGGGGATGTGCTTTAAATATGACACACTACGGGGTTGAGTCAGAAAACACTATAATCTGGATTGAGAAGATTTAGCCAAAATGTATTTGTTTGTAAATGCCTATTATACTTCCTAGGGCGAACAATGTGTATCTACTCAAGTACTACGTGGTTTGTGGTGTTGCGGGAAAAAAAAAAACACACACACATTGCTTTGTAATGTCTAACAATATTTTGGTTTTCTACTTTGCATTGTTTGCTGTAAAACTTTTAATAAAGAAAAAAAGTTTAAACAAAAAAAAAATCACATCAACTTACAGGAAAAAAGCAGAAGATGTTAAGGTTTTGAAAATTTTCAGCTGTCAAAAAAATATATGCAGACTCAAAAACATATTATTCCAGAATATAGTGCCCTAAGCCAAAATAAAAAGTAATACACTGAGTCCCAGCCTGAGAGAGCTTATTATAATGTAAGATAATCATGGCATATTGCATAAGCGGTCACTATAAAAACATTCCACCACTTCCTTTCCTCAATTACACCCTTAGACCTGCCTCCTGGCATCGAAACCGCCCGGTTACCATTTGTGCTATTACAACTATATCAGCAGGAAGGAATCCAACTTGGACAGCTGCCACAGCCAGTTTTCCTTAAACAAACACTGAAAATACTCATTGCTTCTCTTTAAAAAAAAAAAAAAAAAAACGCTTCCTTTAAACATTTTCACAAGCTTCACCCATTTTTATTTCATCCCTCTCAAGTCTCTTTTAGAAGGATTGGTATCACTTTTCCCTCTCCCCAAACATTTCTTTTGCTGCGGCAGATTATATCCTGGTACTGTGGGTATTTCTCTATCCCCAGAGGGCTCACAATTAAGTTTGTACCTGCAGCAGGAATGAAGGGTGAAGTAACTTGCCCAAGCTCACAAGGCGTGGCAATGGGATTTGAACCCTGGTTCTCTCCCCCCTAGGCTGCTCCTCTCTTTGCCCAGCCTCATCCCCCTTTTTTCTTGCCTATCTTTGGGCCACACTAACAAATACCTTTGAGCTTCACTGCCTACACACTTTCTACATGGACATTTTCCCCATTATCCCTTTGCTATCTTCTGTATACAGACAAGATTTTTTTCTAAAAACAAAGGGGTCCTTTATTCCATTTTCATGACTGTCTACATTTTCTACAGTCATGACGCACAAAAACCATTAAACAATGAAGTGGCTCCTTGCATGTAACACTATCACATACACCATGCTTATAATCTTATGCATGTTTCCTGGACAAGCAGTCACGCTTGCTGTCAAGAAACTCCAGGCAGCAGTTATCTATATTCTCATGCACATGTGATTACATATATTATCTAGGAGGAGAAAGGCCAGTTACCATATTCATGGAACCATAGAACATAGTCTCTTACTTTCTGATGTACTGCCATCACAGACCCCGGTGTATCTCTAGCTTTCCCATCACTTCTTCAGAGCTAGGGATCCTGTGTTTTCCTGAATTCCATTACTGGTTTTGTTTCAAGCACCTCCCCTGGGACACCACTGGTTACTTCCAACACCCTTACCAGGAAGAAATATTTTCAAAATGTTACTACTGTTTCTACCCCCTTAAAACCCCGTACAGAAATCTATGTTGGCAGAAAAAGGATCAATAGTCTCCACATTAATATTTCTATAAGGAGAGAGTTTAGACTAGTAGAGTCCCATAGTTTCCAAACCCCCTCCAGAACCAGTGAAGTGACCACGGGTTCTTGGGCTGCTCGAGAAGATCACTGGGAGGCCCAGAGTTCTGGCATGGAGCAAGTCTCAGTCACTAGTGGGTGCATGTGAACCTTAAAAATGCAAACACTTGGCTGTTTGCCCAAATTGGAGACCTTTTTAGACTTTGTGGTATTGGCCATGGGGGGGGGGGGGGGGGGGGTCTATCATTGATGAATCCTCCTGGTCTGGAATACCTCCAGGTTGGACCATTTCAAGCCCAGAGGTGCAAACGCAATCCACCACCAGCAGTACTACTTCCTGGCATCACAAAATGCAAAAACTGCCCTGTGGGATTCCTGGCCTGCATACTGAAGACCTTTCACTAGAACCATGTGACTCTAGATTTGAGCACAGCACCCTGGGTGGAACAAGGATGTTCCAGGGGAAAAAAAAAAAGAATTACCACAGTGGTCCTACGGAGAGCATTTCGTCCACCAGATTGTGTACAAGATGTGGGACTATTCATACCCATCTGTTTCACTTCCCTTCATGGCCGTTGTCAAATGGAGGCAGGAAGACTGGGTGCGGCAGGAGATATACAACTACATAAAGAGGGAAATTGCATATAAAGGCCTTCCCCAGAATCACCCTATGTTCCAGGCCACCATTAACGAGAGGAGTATTCGCAAGCATGCTGAGGTAATAGTGGGGAAGGATTTGAGATAATCAGAATCACTTAAGGATTTTAGAATAGCAATAAAAACATTTTTATTTAAACAATGTTATTTCTGAAAGTCTTGATTTGTATTTGAGACTGCTGTATTGTTTTTATTCATTTGTGCATTGTTGTTTACAAGATTATATTATGTATGTTTTACTGTTCATCGCTCAGGCCGGTACCATGTCAAGCAATTAAGAAATACAATAAATGTACATGGATAGGAAAGGATGATAAGCCATGCACATAGTCAAAGACCCGCACTGATTTGCCATATAACCATGTTTATTTCTACAGTTTTAAAGAAAAAAAAAAAAGTATAACATTTCTTGAAAAAGCTCCATTTCTTTTCTTTGCCTATTCCTTCATTCTGTTTATTATCTATTAGTATGTTACTTCTATGGTTGTCTAACCTTGCTTTTCTTACAGGATGTGTATTCTTCTAAATTTAATAAGTTTTTCACTTCCCTGGGAAAAAGCTTTCAGAGTGTTGAGAATGGAAGAATTTAAAAAGTTTTATGTCCTCCAGAGAAATCATTGTAAAGGAGCTGTGGAATTGAATGATTTGTATTGCAACCTTATGAGACCACTCAGATCTCCACCTGAGGTAAAAACGGTGAAGTAATTCAGAAAATTGGTACTTAAATTTGAGAGAGATCGCTCTAATCCCCACCCGGGATTTAAAATGGCATAGAAAAGAAAGGAAAATTCAAGCCAATTGGTATTGTGTATGTACTCCCCCCTCCAGGGGTACTAGATGGCGAGAATACAACAGAACTCAGGGGAAGTGTGGTTATGAAAATGTCCTTCTCCCAAAATGTATGGGATGTGATATTGTGGTATGTCTAACCCATTATCTTCACAGATTCCAGCCTTACTATCTTATTTCTTGTGCTGGACAAGACTCAAGATGGCAGGTTGATGCCCGCCACCTGAAGGAAGCTTACAGATCACCTCTGGTTCCTATGATGTGTCATGTTGTTGTGTTACATTTAAGAAAGATTGCACCGTTGTGACTTCACAATTTGTCTTTTCACAGGAGGGGGGGGGGGGGAAAGAGATGTGGCCCCTATGCCACAGAAACTGCATAGAGGTTAAAGGTGCTGAAAGGTTTAATGGTAAAAATGCAGGTTTCCTCTTTATGGGAACCTTGAAGGGTTGTGTAAGCAGTGTATTGACATCTGCTGGACGTGCGCAGGATGTGCATGGAGCAAAAGGTTAATCTGGAATCAGCATAGGAATATTCCAGAGCTCTGGGTCAGCTGTACATCAGGAGGTGTAACCTGCCTTATTGATAGACAAGGGGGTCCATCCTCTGAGGGGCTCAGTTATGGAGCAGAAGTGAAAAAGGCCATGATTCTCCCAGAGTCTGGGATTGTATCAGATTGCAAGGAAAAAAAAAAAAAAAAAGTTCGATGGAGCTGTGATCCTCACCCAGGACCTCTGAAAGAAGCAGTAATGAGTGCAGGGATTTTCCCTTAAAAATCCCCAGAGGCTTGAGAGCAGAGAAGAAGAAATAGAAAATGCAGCACAGTCTGGAAGTTGGATGCTAAAAGATGATGTTTGCACTTAACCAAGGTGGGAACTCATCTGTGCCAGGAAGCCAAACTGTGCCAGAGGGAACTTGTCTTGGGGCTCGGAGGAGCCTGATGCTGAACCAGAAGGATCAGGACAATCTTAGGAGTAACTGTTTTGCTATCTGAAAAAACTAAAGAGAGGACCAGACTAGGGGGTGCCAAATCTGAGGAAAGAAGAAAAACAAAGTAACCAGAACTGTTGCTGTAAGAAGAAACTTATTTAAGGAGAGGAGTTAAAATTTTTGGAACTGTAATTCTGTTTCATTTCTGCATCTGCCTGAACTGCCACTGTCATTATGTTTGATCCTGAAGAGTCTGCAGTAAACTATTTATTATTTGGAGCACAACTTGAGTCTGGAGTGGTTTGTCATTGTGGAGTGTTCTCAGCCTGGTACTGGCCCTGCAGGTTATCCTGCCCCCACCTCACAGCCTCGGGGACCTATTTCCCCTACCTTAGGGTAGTAATTACCCTGCTCCCCAAGGCTGAGAAGACCCCTGACAATAGTCATCCTTCATCAGTCCTGTGATACAATTCCTGTCTCTAAAATTGTATTAAAGATGCCCTTAAGCAGATCCACCAGAATCTCCTTGAGCTCTTTATAGCCTAAGACATACCCAATCTGACCCCCTAATTTTCAGTTCTATCTGCAAGAGCCTTCTCTTCTAAAATATCTTCTGTATCAAAAAAATAACAGATCTTATTCCAAAACAATTTTATTTTGTTTTAAAGTTAGGGGTGGGACACAGAGGACATCTCTCATGCAGTTTATCCACTGCTGCTACTTCCAGGAGATGCAAGTGAAGAAGCTGAGACAGTCCCTAAGGTTTAGATGAGAAGGAAGAGACATCATAGGGTTTTCTTCTCTTGTAATCTGCCATGAACTTGGATATTCTGGATAAAAGCAGACTATAACTACTCGATTAGGTTTGATCTAGCTTAAAAGCTGCTCTGTCCTTTTGATCGGTACTGCCTGCAGTCTGGTTCCACCCTGGTTAAGATGGAGCTCTTCTCTTTAGAATATGTGCCCCCTTCCCCAAAATGTTCCCAGGTCCTAACAAATATAAAATCACTCTTCCCTGCACCATGATTTCATCCATGCATGACTCTGGAGCTCTGCCTGTCTCTTCAGGCCTGTATGGGAACTGGGAGCATTTCTGAGAATGCAACCCTCGAAGTTCTGGATTTCAGCCTCCAACCTATAACCCTAAATTTGGCTTCCAGAACCTCCCCTCCTGCATCTTCCTATGTCATTGGTATCCATGTGCCATGACAGACAGCTTCTCCCAGCAATCTCTATAATCCTGTCTAGATGACACAAGTCCTCCACCTTTGTAACAGGCAGGCACATTACCAATTGATCCTCACACCTACCCACTTATCGACTTTCCTAATGACAGAGTCAATAATGGCAGCCCTATCCCTTCCCAACTGGGTACATGCTTCTGGAAAGACATTCTTCATATAATGCTGCTTTGCGTAGTGCAGATTTCTAGTAGCTGTACTGGAGAAAACTTGATTTGTTTGTGATATCTTATTGGACCAATGAAAGAAATACAAAAGGTGTTGTAATACATGAGCTTTTGAGACAACATAGGTTCCTTCTTGACATGTACAACTAAAACAAAAGCTCAGAAAAGAACCACATAAAGGACTGCACTACTTGAAAACACACATGCTTGCTCTCAAACCAAATCATGCTTTTTAGGGTAACTTTTCAAAAATTAGTCAGGATGTATGCACGTAAAAAAAAATAATAATAAAAGACATACATGGGGGTAGAATGGCTACACATTTTCAACCATCTAAAAGCATGTGAGTTCTCAATGCATGTACTTAAGAAGTAGTTTGGAGAGAGAAGGGTATTTCAGAGGCATGACTGAAAAATAAGTGCACACAGTTTTCAACAATATACATGCACAGCTAATGTGCATACTTCATGGCTTAAGTTTACACATACTTTAAGTTGTTATAAATTATCTGCATACCAACCTGATCTTCAAAGGCAACCTGTGTACATACTGTTTGAAAACTAGGTTGATTTGTGCAGTCTAAAAATATGTTCGTACATTGCCAGTTAGGCATCTTATTAAAGATTTACACCTTTTAAGACTTTCACTTTGACCGAGGGCAGCTCTGTTTCAAAGTACTGAGAAATGTGGTTTGCGAATACAGCCTAAATAGATATTACAATATCAAAGCAATAAACATCATGGGGGAAAGCAGACAGTCACTCAGGACAGCAAAGGACAATATGAAATATTCTTTTATGATATTGTCAAAACAGAGTCATTGGAGAATCTCAATAAAAAGGTTCTGATAAGGACTGAGGTAACAAAGATAGATTTAAATAAAGATAATTTGTAATTATTTGTCTGTTCTGTATCAATCGCTAATAAACAGGTTGTGAACAGGAATAAAGCACATACTTTTATTTATCTTGTATGCAAATGCCCAAAGCCTAAAAAATATGATTGCAGTGTTAGAATGTATGGAACTTAAGGAAGAAATAGTCATAATGGGCATCTCCGAAACCTGATGCAAAGTGGATAACCAATGGAACAGTGTAATCCCAGGGTACATGCTATATCCAATTGAAAGACGGCATTTGACAAAGTCCTTCTTGACAGACTCTTCAGGAAATTAAAAAATCATGGGATAGGAGGCAATGTCCTATTGTGTATTGATAGCTGGTTAAAAGACAGGAAACAGAGAGTAGGACTAAAAGGTCAATTTTTCCAATGAATAATGGAGTGCCCCAGGAATCTGTACTGACAAATGATCTGGAAAATGAAGCAAGGAATGAGGTGATCAAAATTTGTAGATGACAAAATTATTCAAAGTTGTTAAAACACAAGCAGCCTGCAAGGAACTGCAGCAGGACCTTGCCAGACTGGAGAACTGGGAATCTAAATGGCAGATTAAGTTTAATGTGGACAAGTGCAAAGTGATTCACAAAGATATACAATGCTGGGTTCTGTATTGGGAGTCACTACACCCAGGAAAAGGATATTGGAGTCATCATGAACAATACCTTGACACTAGCATGTCCCTAGCACCTGCTTTTGGCCCGGAGCGGCGGCTGTCAGCGGGTTTGACAGCAGACGCTCAATTTTGCTGGCATCGGTTCTCGAGCCCACTGACAGTCACGGGCTCGGAAACCGGACGCCGGCAAAATTGAGCGGCTGGCAAAATTGAGCGTCCGATTTTCAACCCGACAGCCGGCCTACTTCAAAGTTTTTGTTTTTTTTAACTCTTCGGGACCTCAGACTTAATATTGCCATGATATTAAGTCGGAGGGTGCACAGAAAAGCAGTTTTTAGCTTTGGGTAGGCGCTAATTTCTGAAAGTAAAATGTGCGGCTTGGCTGCACATTTTACTTTCTGAATCGTGCGCAAATACCTAATAGCGCCATCAACATGCATTTGCATGTTGATGGCGCTATTAGGTTCGGCGGGGTGGACGTGCGTTTTCCACCCCTTACTGAATAAGAGGTAAGGGAAAACGCGTGTCCAATGACAGATTAACAGTGCACTCCATCAGAGCGTACTGTACTGTATCGGCCTGTATAGTAATTACTGGCTTGGAAAAGATCTTCTCTTCTATGAACAATTCTTCCTCCAGCCTGGAACCTATGTCCCCTTGGTAAAAGACCAAGGACTTGGCTTGGCCAAATCTCTTATGCCCATAGTGAATTTGTGCCTTGCTAGCAGTGAAATTTTAGCTTCCCTAAAGCTGCCTTTAGTTCACCCTATTCTTTTAAAAAAAAAAGACACAATAGATCCTAAAAGCTATTTACCTATTTCAAATATTCCATTTTTAATGAACATGACTGAAAAAGTGGTTTTTGCACAACTGAGTGATTTTTTTGTAAAAGTTAATGTATTACATTCTCTCCATTCAGGTTAAAAAAATGTTATAATTGAAACTGCACTATTGGCAATGATCAATGAAATCAGAATAAATATGGATAGGGCGAAAGATGTACTTTTGGTCTCTGATATCACTGCAGTTTTTTATTCTGTTAATCATTCTTTATTGCTATTTTGATTACAAGAACCTGGTATTGCAGAAGCAGTTTTAAAATGCTTTAAATCATATTTAACAGTCTGTAGATTTTTGATGGCCTGGGGTTCTGACACCTCCAACAGCTAAAGTCACTTATGGGATTTCGCAGGACTCTATATTGTTCCCTCTGCTTCTTATTTTAGCACCCTTTCCTGAACTAATTCGAGGGCAAGATTTTAGCTCATATTTATATGCAGATGATTTACAAGTTCTGGGAGCTTTTAATTCTGATTTTATTATTGATATAGAAACATTCAGTGATTGCTTGGACAAAATTGCGAATTGGCTACAGGATTACAAACTACAAGTTTATCCAAATAAGTTTAGTTTAAACTATCTGACTTAGCAGATGCAAAGTAAATGTCAAATTGATTCCTTGTATGCTAAATACTGTCATTCCACTTACAAATGTGCTAAAAAATCTAGGAGTATATTTGAATGAGTCTCTGTCAATATTGAAACAAGTATCTTTTTAAATCACATCTGTTTGTTATACTCTTAGAATGTTGTGAAAATTGGCTCTTTTATTAGCAAAATCTGATCTAGTAATGCTATCATGTGATTGTCATTAGTTCACTTGAGTGCACAGAAATAAAGCTTTAACAAAAATAATGTGATATCTTTTTTATTGGAACATCAATACATTTCTTGACTAGCTTTCAGAATTAACATTCCTTGCTCAGGTCCTATCAACTCCCAAAAGCTAGTCTAATATAAAGATATCACCTTAAATTGTTTCTAAAATAATACACTGAGACAGGGTCCATGTGCCCCACAACCAGGCCAACACAGAAATAAAAATAGCTAACAAACCCAAGGTCATAAGACAGGTTAATAAAGTTAGGCAGAGAAAAAAAAAAAAAAGCCTCCAGGGATGGCCCTAATGAGGTTGGGTTGAGGCTCCACCCCCAATATCCATGCCCAGAGACATAAGAGGAAGAAAAGGCGGAAGACAAACAGATGTGGCCTGCAGAGTGAGAGCTAAGTTGGAGTGCTAAACTACCACTGTGCATAATGGATGAACAAACCCCAAGGTACAGGAGGATGTCCTTAGAGACTAGCTCTGGGAGTGAAAAGAAAGCGGACTTAGCTTGGCTATGAAAGTAGAGAGTGAGCAGCAGCAAGATTTAAGGGATTGTGCATTTGTTGTAAAGCTCCTGGTGAACCTGCTTTGTTTCGTGGTGGGTTAGCCGTGCCACTATCCTACACTGCTTGATAGGTAGCAGGCAGACTTAAGCCAAAATTAAAGAACCATTAACACACAATGCATATACATAAGGAATATTTCCATGCATGTCTGCATATATTCATTGTGGATGTCCTGAAAACCAGACCTGTTTTTGGCACTCCAGGGCCAGACTTGCCTACCCCTGTGTTAAAGTATCCAAGGGACCCTCCATGTCCATATTTTGTATGAGATACCAGGATACTGATAATTCACCTATTTCTTTTTAAAAATAGTGGGGAAGTTGTGCCAAAATATTTAGGTTTTCAGGAGTAGTGACCTCCAATTTCATAAAGTTTTTTTCTTCCCAGCACATACCTTTTAAATCCTGGTGAATAACTCAGAATCTCTAGTGACCCTCATAGTGGAAAAATATACCACCAACATGGAATATCTTAAACAGATATTCATTTTTTGGCTTAAGCTATTGTTAATTGTAAATTAAGAGAGTGTCCAAGGTATGTCCTTTTGTTTTATTTCAATTGCTGCCATCTAAAGGGCTAGCTCAGCATGTACGTGTGTTGACGCACGTCCAGATTCACAAGTGCTTGTGCACACATCTCTTGGCCCTGTCCCAAATTGCCTGCGCCCACCCACACAACGCCCCTTTTTTCCTCAGATGTGAGATATTTGTGCATTGGCACTTGTGCGCACCTTAAAAAATTGGGTGAGTGTGCGCATCTCTCCTGATTTTGGCACGTGCACACCTTTTAAAATTCACCTTAAAGGGAGAGAGAAAAAGAGTGTGCATGAGTAAGAGAAAGAACACGAGAGAATGTATTATAATTTTTTATCTTAATTTGTATGGTTTTAATTGATTTATTAATTGTTCTTAAGACCATAGTTTTACATTATGCTTTTATGTTTTCATTACTGAATTATTAATTTTATTTTTGTTTTTATATCTTTTACTGGATTGTGTATGTTTTGAAATGTTTGTAAACCGTTGTGACGGCTAGTCTAAACAACGGTATATAAAAGCCTAACAAATAATCAGTCAATCTCTCTCTCAAATCTCCTGTTCACCAAGAAAAATTACAAAAAGGTCCCCCCTGTAATGAAACAGGTCCTCCCAAAAATGCGAAAAGGAAGGCATCTGCCCTATAAGGGGGAGATGCAATATAGTGCAGTCAGATGCGAGTTAAATAGGTGCTAAGCCACCCCCTAATGCAATAAGGGGATTAGCACCAATTTAACGCGCATCCGATGTGGAGTGAATGGGATAGCGCTCATCACATGCAAATGCATGTGATGAGCGCTATTACTCATTCACTCTAATGAAAAAAAATAAATAAATGTGCATCTCAGACGCACATTTAATCGCTCAGCTATTAATGCCTGCCTGGAGCAGGCATTAATAGCTGGGAAGAAAAAGCATTTCTCAAGGCCAGTGAACAGTGTCTTGAGAAGTAACAGCAATTTCTCCATGAATGCTGTTTCGAGGAATACTCCTGCCATAATTACCAGCTAGTTCCATTTTGGAGAACAAGTTGAGCCAGTCCTAGTTTTACCCCATTGCATGCATGGACAGAGATCCGATTCCCCTCACCTCCCTCCCCATCCAATTGAGTTAGTAGCAGACCAAGACCTCAGTGAGTGTCACTGCATGCACTGTGATGCAGTGAGATAAAAACAATAGAAGTACCAGAGTATAGTCTTTATTCTATACATCATTAGAGTAAAAGGATAGACTAGCGCGGGAATACCTAATAGGGCCATCAACATGCATTTGCATGTTGCGGGCGCTATTAGGTTCTGGGGGGTTGGATGCGCTATTACCTCTTTCTGAATAAGGGGTAAAGCTAGTGCATCGAAAACGCGCGTCCAAATGCTGGCTAACAGTGCGCTCCGTCTGTCCGTTAGCAAGAGAAGGTAAATGAGAAGTTTTTAAGATTTTAAAAACCATAGTCAACACCTTAACCCGAAATAAATTTGGCAACCAATGATGCTGATGCAATTGCAGAGTTATATGTTCACGGGATGGCGTTTTCATTACTAAACACACTGCTGAGTTTTGCAATTGCAAGACTCAAAGGCAATTTTGCAGTAAACCAATAAATACATAAATAAATAATACATACATAAATTATAAATAATAAATACAATAAATAAATGCAGTAAACCAGTAAATACAATGAATTATAATAATCCACTGTTGACAAAATAAAAGCTTGGACAACTGTTCTAAAATCTGCCTCATCTAAAATTGGTCTCAAATGACATAATAGACAAAGTTTGAAGTAGCCAGAAGAAAGAATATTATGCAACTAGATCTTAAAGTCCAGATTAGAATCAAAAATGACCCACAAATTTCTAATCTGATCCACAGAGAGAGTAACTTCCCCTCAAACCGTGATGGCTGGTTAATTATCTGGTCTAAATTTATGAGAGCTCCAAAAAGCTTTAGATTTAGCAAAATTCAAAACAAAATCATTAAAATGCATCCATTCCCCTACTGCTGTCAGACATTGAATAATCTGATCAAGAAACTGAGTCCTGTTTTCAGAGCCTGAAAAGTACAATTGAATATCATCTGCATAGCATTTAAAGAAGATATCAAAGGAACCCAATGTCCCGAACCCAATGTCCCAAATAATACCATATCCCATTCCTTATGTAAAGTACCCTAATCGATAAACCACTAGTTATCGCGCTATATTATTATATTACATTATACCATTATACCTGTTATTTCCCTTTATATCCTACTTGTTGGGTTAAATATTATCTCATCTTATCTAATGCCTAATTCTGCCAGTTTACGTTATGTTGTAATATGGTTTCTATACATGTATTTTGTTGTTACAAATGTAAACCGGAGTGAAGGCCTCTAGCTAAACTTTGGTATATAAAAACGAATAAATAAATAAAAACCCAGCATTGAACATGAGCGCAGAAAGATATTAAAGAGTGTAAGTGACAATTTTGACCCCTGAGGAACTCCTACTTTAGATACAAACCAATCAGACATATTCAAATTACATTTCATTTGCTGTTTGAGCGAGTCAGTTTATTGTTAGGGAAATGAGCAAAATGCATGACAGGTGCATCACTGCTTGCTCATTTTTAAACAAAGTAGTCCTCTGGTGCCAAATGTCACTGTAAATGAAAGCAAAATTTGGATGGTTATTTTCAGGAGATGACAAACAATAGGATAGTATTATCTGATGATCTCAGCTCCTGAAAGACATCCCTTTATTCACTGAGCAGTAACACATCTGTTTTTGCATCTGCTAAACTGGTAGATATGACCTGAACTTCAGAGCAACCACTTGTGAACATGGCAGAGGCTGGTAAACTATGCAAACCAAATAGGCCCTTTACAGCAAATCATCAGTCCTGTTTGTGGCATCAACACACCTAGTTGTCATTACATCACATCCTGTCACCTTCTCCCCACCCCAAAAACACTTTCATCCAATGGTTACCACTTCATAATCATTTGCTACATGTCCGTTTTCTTCCACTCTTTACAACTAAATTAGCATGCTGCCACAGTGGAAGTAATGTCTATAATAACTTGCGTATCAATGAGATGCAATCATTAACAGATCTACTGGTGAAGAAATTATATGAGCTCCGTGTACCATCGAATTTACAAATGACCAGGAAATCTTTGCCCAATGAAAGCCTAATCAGACTAGAACTGCAGAAGGAAAAAACACGTGACTGAGATAACCACGCCTTTCACAACAATCTCCATTAAATCTGTCCTTCTCCTGCGATGATGGGATGGCAAAAGCATTTCAGTTTTGCCGGTGACTTTTCCAGTTAAAAGGTCTGGAACTCAATAATTGTATTGCCTCAGGATCCACTGCAGGCAGCCTCCTGCTCTCAAGCCATGCTGACTGCACATAACATTATTCACACAGTTTTTCCTTGGTAAAGGCAGATAGGAAGCCAACCAGAGGGGGGGAGAGGGGGGACGGGGGGAGACCCTGGAGGGAAATTAAAGCAGCAGTTCAACCTAGCCAACAGTCATTTTAGTCAGATCGCTGTCCAAATTCACTTTACTGCTTTGCAGTTCTGCAGTCCTGCGGTGTCTCTCTGCTGGGGCAGTGTCTCTGAAATAGGTTTGTTTTGCACATACCATGACAAGAATGAACCTCACTCGTAATGCTGAGTACAATCTTAGTCCTTCAAAATGTACTGCTGCTGCTCTGTGCAAAAAAGAGATTCCTTCTGGAGTTCATAAGCTGTAATACACACAAGTAACATCTCAAGGGGCACTTGGAAGCTCTTCTTAAATCAGGCTGATGGAGCTCCTGACAACTGGGACTACTTCTGTATCTTGCTGACACATTTTTCCAGTCTCTGCATCTCTCTCCACTTATGTAAAGGAACTGGCTACTAATTAATTGATCTTTTTATGTATCTAAATAACTGCTTTTCTAGTAATGCTTAACCGGGTTTGTTTGTTTTTTTATAAAATAGATCTTTTACAAAAACAAAAGTAACATCTCCTCCCCTCTCTAAATGAATAGCCATGCACTGAAAGGTTGGTTGGTTAAAAGTAGTGCAGTATTTTAGGGGGTTTTTTTTTTGTTTTTTTGTTGTTGTTTTTTAAGGCTACTCTTTTTTCAACCCAGCAGTTTCCTCTTGCTTTCTTTGGACTTCCAATTCAGCCAGAATCAGGGCTGGAATTGGCACCCTGAGCCTTCATGTACAACTTCTTGAGGATTTTCCCCCTTATTTTATATTCT
This sequence comes from Rhinatrema bivittatum, assembly GCF_901001135.1. NCBI lineage: Eukaryota > Metazoa > Chordata > Amphibia > Gymnophiona > Rhinatrematidae > Rhinatrema > Rhinatrema bivittatum. Next base: position 39,901,325 of record NC_042628.1, read on the forward strand.
AACAACATGTAGTAACATAGTAATGATGGCAGAAAAAGACAAAAAGACCATCTGGTCCATCTAGCCTGCCCAGTAAGTTCCTTATGGTAGTAATTGCCACTCTGGGCAGGTTACCTCCATGTTTCTGTTCAAGGTAGTAGTAACTGCTGCTCCATGCAGGTTACCTCAGACCTGTGAGCCTACTCTAAACCCTAGGTGGGCAAGCACCAGTGATGGGTCCTGCTGTGAGAGACAGTGAAGGCAGAAGAGATATTTTTGGACTTAAGAAGAGTGGGGAAGTTTTTGGATTCCCCTTCTCCCCCACTGGGATTTCAGAGCAGAGAATTAGCCTGATCCCACTGACTTTTCCCCAGAAAGATCAGAGTATAAGGATGAAAAAAATCTTTGAAGAAGAATAAAAGCAGGAGACTCAGTCCTGATCTCTACCAAAAGACCAAGAAGGGCTGGGTGTCGGACAAGTTGTCAAAAGGTAGGATTTTTGCAGTAAAGTTGGGGACCCCTCCACTAGGATTCCCGCACAGCCGCTGGAAGAGTTTGTACATTTAAGATCACCATGGGCCTTATGCAGAGGTCTGGAAAAAGGACACCTACCTACCTAGAATTATACCTGTACCATCAGTCAGATGTAAATTCACATTTCTGGACAATGGACAAATAAAAGCTCACTGATAATCATAAGTTAAACACCCAGACCATTTATTGTTCTTAGATTGACCATGATGACAGATAGAGCTAGTTTATCCATTTTCCCTTCCTGTTGTAACACTGCAAATCCCATCCAATCTCTGGCTTGTCCTTTACTTCCCCACCAGAGAAGATCTGCTGTAACATTGGCCAGTCGCAGGAAGGACCCGTGACCATCCTCACTCACCCGGGAGTCCCCGAAGCTGTAACTGCGGCAAAGACACAGCCTATGCCTGCCTACCTGAGCCACATGTGTGACTGCACTTACTATACAGGCTCTGCAGCAGGAGAACTCTCACAGCACCCTTGGAGGATGTTATCGGCCCCTGCTTTAAGGCCCACCTGGACTGCTCTCCCTTGCCTCAGCAACAGGTCCTCCTGCTTCCAGCAAGGCGTGTTGCTCCAGCATTCTTGATATTTATTTGTTCCAGCATTTTTTCATCTTGCCTTGCCTTGTCCAGCCTATCCTGCCTCCAGCCTTGCATCATCCTAGATCCTCACCTGTCTGACTGGTATTGACCCCTGCTACAAGCTCAGACTACTCTCTCACCTGCCACAGACCTCCGATACATACCTTGTCTACGCCTTACTTGCAGCCTGCCCTGAACCTTGACTTGTACCTGGTAATTGTCCTGACCTTGGCCCAGCCCTGGACTCTCTTATCCTATTTTGGGAGGAGGAATAGCCTAGTGGTTAGAGCAGTGGGCTACGAACCAGGAGACCAGGGTTTGACTCCCGCTGTCGCTCCTTGTGACCTTGGCCAAGTCACTTTACTCTCCATTGCCTCAGGTACAAAACTTAGATTGTAAGCCCTCTGGGGATAGAGAAATACCTACAGTACCTGAATGTAAACCGATGTGATATCTCAGATCGAATGTCGGTATATAAAAAATAATAAATAAATAAATAAATATTTGTCCAGTTGGACTCTCGCCTAAGTCCTTCTGACCCTGGAATCCAGAAGCTCATCTCATTGGGTATGGAGCTGGTATAGGTGAAGCTCCAATCTTGTCCCAATCCAGGGCACATTCACCGGCTGTCAGCATGGGCCTAGTAGACTGCGCCAACCACGCCGTAGCACAAGGGCCCACTATCCTTACACATGCCTTTTTTTTTTTTTTTTTTTTTTTTTTAACTCTAACTAGGTATTTATAGGTCTCTTTCATAGCACCCTTTCCCTCTTCTCTATGGACAGTGGTTCTCGAAACAACCAGCCAGTCTGGTTTTCAGGATTGAACAAACATGAGAGAGATTCCCACCCATGGCATCAGTTCAAACTAATCTGTCTCGTGCATGTTCATTGTTGATATCCTGAAAACTCCACTGTCATGAGAACCATGGCTCTATGTATACAAATTTAAATCCTTAAGTCTTATCTCATCAAGTTTATAGTGCAGACACAGCACTATTTGTTAGCTCTCCTCTAGACTGACTGATCTTTTATATATAATTTATTTTTTTTTTTTTAGATAAGGCCTGTAAAATTGTTTCACTAATGATTTCTTTTTCTATTCTGCTTTTTGGCACTTCAGAGTGGATTACATTAAGCAAGTGTAAGTATTTGCACAGATGCATTATCTTCTATTTTTCTGCAAGTTATGCCTATACAAAAGACTTTTATCATTCATATAAATGTATAACTAGGTTAACGATGCTCATCTGAGAATATACTTTCTGAAGTGGATCAAATGTTTTTTTTAAAAAAGTAACTGACTTATCTAGTTACTTTGCTATTTGTATACCTAACAATTAGTTACAGTTTTGGAAGCACCCACTATTAACTGTAGCTAGTTAACTTGTAAAACGTTTTTTGTTTGGGTTTTGTTTTTTTTTTAAACATCTCTCACCTTCCTCCAAATAGCAGCAACTATACACCTACAAAAGACTGTGTCCACTGACCGACCTCTGGTTGTGAATTCTACCACTAAATAAGTATTTTGGCATTTTTCTCTCTTTGCATGACCTCTCTCCTTTCGATCAACCAGGGATTCATTATGTAAGGTGTCCTGTATAGGACCTGGCTTCTTTCATAATACAGATTACGTCCTGCAGCCGAGGTTCTCTGTTATTATTACTTATTTGATTTATATTCTGTTTTTTACAAGCACATTACATTCAGGTATTTCCTTATCTTGCTGTAGAGGTAAGCAAGATGCAGATCTCCAAATTATATTTCCAGTACAGCTCTTCTGCCAAATCTTTAGGTGCCAGGACTTCCCTGAATCCTGCTCCCTGGAGGGGGGGGGGGGGGGGGGGGGGGGGGGGGGGGGTGGGGGGGGGGGAGTGGGTTCTTCACCAGCAGTCTGGCCAGGGTTACCACCTCACTAGGTTTAACCCAGAGCCTTAGGATTGCAAGAGCCCATCTGGGAGTTGCAGGCCAAGCCTGTGAATCTCCAGGAAAGGGGACAGGACTTGACAGCATGCCTCCCTCTATTTCTGCCTCCCAAAGTTGGGTCTGAAGAAGTTGGTACTATGTAGGGAGGATGGCAGTGGCAGTCTCTGTGGACTGCAAGGAGGGTGGCCTGTACACACAGAGTCCTCCTAGCCTGCACCCCTCTCACTCTACTCCTCTCTCTCACATCCCTGCTGGGGCTTCAGATGACATCCCGACTGCCCACTGGAGACAAAGAGGAGAATTTAAGATTTTGTAATATCATTGTTAAGAGTTTACAAAAACAAATACATTCCTAGTTATTACACCAGGCTGAGGGACAACGACATGGCATTGTTAGGAAAGAATTTTCTGAGAACATGTTTTGGGTTTTTGGTTTTGGGTTTTTTTTTGTGCACATTTCTGGAGTAAAAAGACTTTTTTGCTATGAGTCACTGTCCTTCGAGCTTTTCTTCCTGCTGAGGAGGAGGATGCTTCTGTGACTCCACTGTTCACACCGATTTGTCCTCAACTTGGATGCTAACTTACTTTCAAAAAAAGAAAACAAAACGCCTCCCAAGCCATAATGGAAGTAGCTTATTTCTCAAAGTGAAAAATCCACCTTTAGGATTATAGGCATTTTTATTTTTGTCCTCTAAAAATATGAAATCTTTCCAGCTTATTTTTCAAATTCCAGAGTGTATTAATCTAAAAACACAACTACAGCTAGTTATGGAAAACTCTCATCATAAAAACAAGCACAAATCAAAGAGCTTGTTTCATGCAATGTAAAAGACAAGCAGCGCAGCGAGTATAATAGGGGGGAAGCGAGCGAGAGGGAAGGGTATGAGTTAAAGGGGGAGAGGAAGGTAAGATTAAGAAAGGTGGGAAGAACGAGCAAGGAAGGGGAAGGGAGGGGGGAAGGGAGACAGGCAGTTGGGAGCAAAGTTTTGAATAGGAGGCACTGATTGGGCTGCAGCTGATGACATCAGGAGGCGGGCACCAGAATCGGGCGGCAAGCAAGGAGAGCGCTGGAATTTTCTTCCTCAGAAAAAACATCCATTGAGGGCCTTTGTGAAGCGATTTTCGCGACATGAGGGGAGCGGAGAGCGTACCTGCAGGTCGGGGATGAGCGGGCGAGCCGTGGAAGGGAAGGGCCGTCGAGGCGCCGTTGCGGCGCAATTCATGCGGCCAGCTGTGGAGAGGGATAGCACCCCTCCCCCCCGCACACGTGGCCCACGCAGCCGGGTCTCCTGCGGCCAGCCGTGGACAGCGCGGTCCTGAGGCGAGCGCGGGAGAAGGTGGGATGGGACCATTGCCTGGATTGTCCCTACACACCTCAAGAGTCAGTAATGGAAGCAGCGATATGGTGGGAGCGGGAGGGACTAGGGCCCGGTGCGGCAGAGAGAGGGAGTCGGGTCTGGTGGGGGCCGGGGATCCAGGACCAGCGTCGTGACAGGGGGCGCCCAGACAGTGACAGAGGTTGGGGGTGGGCGGTACAAGGAGGCAGGAAACCAAACAGCGTGTGAGGGGGCCTGCACCGCGGCGAGGGCGGGGAGAGCTGCAGGACGCGGATGGCGCAAAGGCCTCATCATCGAAGAAGGAACTTTGGCGGAGCTTCTGCGGGGGAAAAGAGGGTGCAGGCGTGCGGTGAGTATGGTAGACGCCAGTGGGAGAGGGCGAGGGAAGCAGGGGAATTACAATAAGATGTCCAGGGGGTTTTCCTGCAAGACGGGACATAGGAATAAGGGGATTTTGGGGTTGGCCTGCGTGGTCTATGGAACACACAAGGGATCCCAGGGCAGAGAGGCAGAGACCTCAAGAGTCGGGAAGTAGGGCTGTATGGGATGTGTCCAGTGAACAACAGAGGCTCGTGCTGGGAAGCTACTTGGGTTCTTGAGGGTTCTGCCTTTTTCTGGATCAACATTAAGTAATACCAATCAGAGCCACTGTTGTAATCATGAGGCAAGGCTACGCTTACAAACACCTTTGTGTTCCAGAATCTCCAATTACAAATACAGAAACACAATTTACAACTTGAGTATAATGAAGTCAGACAGAAGAGGCAGCAACACGTCTATACGTTCCTTATTCCGTGCAAAGTGAACCTAGTCTGTTTCACTCTTGTTTCAGACAGATGACTAGGAAAACTATTTTCTTCTCTGAGACAGGCATTTTTGCATGATAAATTAAAATGAGTGCCTATATTATATTCAGTTTAGTGCCTTTTATATTTGTTCTGTTTACCCCATATTCTCTCATTCAGTCTTTTTAAATTCTTTGCTTGCTTTTGTTTCATTCACTCTTGTTTTGCATCACTTCTCATTTAATTAAGTACCATTTACATTAATGGTCCATATGTACTGTACAGAGCCCTAGGTAGGAGCACTATATACAGCAAGTATATACAATTTGGTGAAGTGGGTGCTTCCAGTGTGTAAGTACATTTTGTAGTCTTGTGTTTTTGTAGTTCTATCGATCCTCCAGTAAGCTGAAGCAATTTGGCATTTGCTGCGGATGGGGACTGAGTAGGAGGGGCTAGCACTGACATCAGCAGGGGGTAAGCAGCCTTGCACAACAGTAAAGCTGAGTTACAAGGACCAGGATGTGAACTACTTTATACCAACAGATAAATCATTGCAGATACATTTTCTGAAAAGAAATAGTCTAATTTTCTACTTTCTCTGTCATGGATTGTAGGCACCTCCTCAGCAAGTCCCTTTAACTCCTAGGATCAAATTAAGGCATAGGCAACATGGACAACTGCCCTGGGTACCAAATTCTGAAGGTGCCAAACACCCAGGCCAAAGAAGACAGCAACTGTGCCAAAGAGGAGCCACTCCTTCTGTCTACTTCAAATGGTTGCTGCCATAGCAGTCTGGGTCTCTCACTGCTGTGACTGTGGAGAGACCAGGGTCAAAGTCCCACTGTTGCTCCTGGTAACCTTGGACAAGTCGGTTTACCCTCCCTTGTCTCAGGTACAAACTTACAGGCCGATACAGTAAAGTTCGCGGGAGAGCGGGCACGTGCCCAGTGTCCTGTGCGCGTGATTTAGTAAACCAAAATATTTAAAATTAGGGCCCGCAGTAAAAAGAGGCGCTAGGGACACTAGCGCATACCTAGCGCCTCTTTTTGGACAGAAGCGGCGGCTGTCAGCGAGTTTGACAGCCGATGCTCAATTTTGCCGGCGTCGATTCTTGAGCCCACTGACAGCCACGGGTTCGGAAACCGGATGCCGGCAAAATTGAGCGTCCTGTTTTCAACCCGCGAGCCGCAGGCTGATTTAAAATTTTAACTTTTTTTTTTTTTTTTTTTTTTTACTTTTGGGACCTCCGACTTAATATCGCCATGATATTATGTCGGAGGGTGCACAGAAAAGCAGTTTTTACTGCTTTTCTGTGCACTTCCCCGGCACCGGCAGAAATTAATGCCTACCTTTGGGTAGGCGCTAATTTCTTAAAGTAAAATGTGTAGCTTGGCTGCACATTTTACTTACTGTATCGCGCGGGAATGAATAAATAGGGCCATCAACATACATTTGCACGTTGCAGGTGCTATTAGTCTTGGGAAGTTTGGACGCCCATTTTCGACATGCTATTACCCCTTACTGAATAAGGGGTAAAGCTAGCGCATCGAAAACACGTGTCCAAATGCTGGTTAACAGTGTGCTCCACCAAAGCACACTGTACTGTATCAGCCTGTTAGATTGTAAGCCCTACAAAGAAGAGTTGTATTCCAGCCCTCAGCAGCTTTTTTTTAAGCTTTTCCCCCTCCAACGTGGCCACACCCATTACATGGTTAAATAAATCAAAACATTGCTGCGTTGAACCTCAAACTCCATGCAGACCCCATGGCGACACATGGACAAAAGAGATAAGGATCAAATGACTGAAAAGTGGATTCCACATTTCTAAAAGCATAAGTTGTAGCCATAATTAAAGTTGTATACCTTTAATTTGAAAAATAGTGTAGAAATGCTATAGATTGTCTGATAAATGGATGAAAAAAATGAGACATATATGACTCAAACTGCTAAAACTATAGATGTTCATCAGTGGCTTTCAGTGTGTTAAGTTTTGATTTGTCTATAGACTGCACACTTCACACCACAAGAAGTAAGCTGGAAATGGGTCCACATAGTTTTCAGATGGAAGACTAGTCTTCAGATTCTCCACGAAGTTTCAGAGTGTGAACTGGGAACTTTACTCTTTATAAAAAAAAAAAAAAAAAAAAAAAAAAGGAGGAACAGGTTGCTCAGAATATTAATTTGCCTATATCCCCAATATCCTGCTTCACTTCTTAAGGCTCAGACATTTTACATAAGAACATAAGAAATTGCCATGCTGGGTCAGACCAAGGATTCATCAAGCCCAGCATCCTGTTTCCAACAGAGGCCAAACCAGGCCACAAGAACCTGGCAAATACCCAAACACTAAGAAGATCCCATGCTACTGATGCAATTAATAGCAGTGACTATTCCCTATGTAAACTTGATTAATAGCAGTTAATGGGTTTCTCCTCCAAGAACTTATCCAAACCTTTTTTGAACCCAGCTACACTTAACTGCACTAACCACATCTTGCACTAACATTTTTGGGGCTGGCTCAAATATAATTTTTAAAGGTTGTTTTTTTTTTGGTTGACTTGAAAAATAAGGATGTGCTTTTGAAATATCATTGCACCGAAGTGTCTTTCACTCTTTAAAGGTGACATCCTCCACCCCTAGCTTCTCCCCGTCTGATTGTGAATTACAGAAAGGGCAGGGTCTGAACTCTAGACTTCTGCTGACAATGTCTGCCTCTCCTTTAGGAGATTTCAGATGCGTGATTTATGAAAGCATCTGTGCTATTAGACTGTCTTTTATAGGTAATATTTATTAGTTGACACTAGAAGGACAAAGAAGAAACCTAAGTGCATTTGCCAGGGCAGTCACTGGACCAAATAGTGCTCAGGGCAAGGTTGCTTTGGGCATTCCCTTCCCTTTTGAGTTTGTGTGCTCACAGGATTGACTCAGAAGGACAGCGTGACATTTCCTCCTCCCCTCCCCACTTGCCTACCACCTCAATTGGTCACCCTGTTTGTCCATCCCTCACAAGGTCCCCAACATTTGTTGGCTCAAGCCCCTGATATTTGGGACAGAAGAGCACTCACACTCTTAACAGAAGGGTAATCCGAGTACAAGGCAAACACCAATAATGAAAGGCAAGAAGGTCCAGGCACCCCACTGATAACTTATAAGTAGGAAGTAATCGGGGAAAAAATGGGACCATAAAAGACTGGCTTCTAGATAAGCCCCCCTTATGTCCTACTAACATAGAAATGTCTAAACATTGAGACAGAATTTTTCTGTTAATAGAATACACACACACATGCCCCACATGCAGTAAAAATGAAGATTTGAATGAAAAAATATTAAGCACTAAAAAAAAAAAAAAAAGGCACAGAAGCATGACAATTTGATTTAGAGGTGAATCTGCTAGATAACACGATGGCACGGCCTTGGGTTAACCAGCGACAGTTTTGAAAAGCCGGAGCAGAGGAGGAGGAGTGACTTAGGGATTGCTCCTATCCCAGGAAGACGATGGATTGAGGGGGCACTTTAGTTTTGCTTTTTGGTCTCAGGGTTTTTCCAAGGGGAGGGGGAGGTATTTTGTTTTGGGTAAACACAAAGCAAACATGGAATAAATAATGGAAGAAAATGAAACAAGAACAAAACACACTCCTTAAAAAAAATATATATATATCCCATTATACTATTTTGATTAGATTTTTTAACTTCTGAATGAAACATAGAAACATAGAAATGACGGCAGAAGAAGACCAAATGGCCCATCCAGTCTGCCCAGCAAGCCTCCCTCATTTCTTCTCCCATACTTATCTGTTTCTCTTAGCTCTTGGTTCTAATTCCCTTCCACCCCCGCCATTAATGCAGAGAGCGGTGGAGGAGCTGCATCCAAGTGAAATATCTAGCTTGATTAGTTAGAGGTAGTAGGAGTAGTAACCGCCGCAATAAGCAAGCTACACCCATGCTTATTTGTTTTTACCCAGATTATGTTATACAGCCCTTATTGGTTGTTTATCTTCTCCCCTGCTGTTGAAGCAGAGAGCTATGCTGGATATGCATCGAAAGTGAAGTATCAGGCACATTTGGTTTGGGGTAGTAACCGCCGTGACAAGCCAGCTACTCCCCGCTTTGTGAGTGTGAATCCTTTTTTCTTCTCCCCTGCCGTATATGCTGTATATTGTCTAAGACCTAATCAAAGAGTAGGAGACTAAAATGAAATTAACATACAAAATTATCAGAGGGACACACACACACAGCAATCTCAAAGGTTTCTTTTCCTTTGGCAAGGAGGTTAAAAAAAAATTAAAAAAGGGCATCAATTTTATTTTAACTGAAAACAGAAATTTGTTTAAAAAATTGGTAGCCATGCTGTTTTAGTGGAAAGGCAATTCATTGTCCATTCTGAGAACTTGCTGCGCCCAGCTATTCAGTTATCTGGAGACTCTTGACGCATGATATTTATTTTCATGTTGCAAGGAAGCTATTTGGCCTGGCTTAGGGGAATAATCGGTTGTGTCCCAGGGGGGACTTGCATCCAGACATGTTGTTTGGCAAAATAGAGGCTTTCCTGGGTAATCCCACGAAGTATGCCAGTCCCATTTCATAAAGGATGGGCTGCAGTAGCACAACCTAACTAGTAGGAAACATCTAATAAGTGCTGTAGGAGATGCTCGGCAATACACGAGAATCATGATGGAGGAACAAAATCTTCATTTTATTTTTTTTTTACCACAAAAATGTACTGTAAGAGAGCCCCTGAAATAACAAGGAGAAGTAAAGATTTGCCTATAGTAATTCAGAGGGTGATTTAAAAAAGAAAAACCCCAAATAAAAACTCATTGCAAAAATGTTGTTCTTTTCCTCCCTGAACTAAAGTTTTCAGGAGATGTTGACTCCGTGACCTGTTGCATCACTACCTTTGGGGGCTAGGAAGTTTTCTGGTGGGGTTAACTGCACATGAGTAGCAGGTGTGACACAGATTTCTGCTTTCATTTTTGATGCAACGTTTAATGGGGGAGGATTATGGGATAGCATCCTACAATACACACTCTGAGAACCGTGTGAAATGTTTTGCAGAAGCCTGAAGCAAACGGTTCTATACTGCAAATGACTTCACAACGTCCTCCTGTGCGCCTCTTTCTACCCACTGCCCAAGTTCTCTTTGCTACATCACACTACAAGGGACAGGTTACATTCCTATGTGAAATTATCATCATCTGCTTTGAAGAAAGAGTCTTTCCTCTGAACAAGGCTACAGAGCACTTCACAGTTAGAGTGCCTGGCAACCACCTCCGTATAACCCAGGCTCGCTCCCTTCATGGCAGCTTCCAAAGGGAAGAATGAACCATGCTGTGTTAAGAGTTTATACTATTACTACTACCCAGTAACAGCTGGGAAATCAAACTCAGGGAGGGGCAAAGTATCCCTTCCTCAGGGTCAGAAGGTCAGTCCTATAGCTGGAATGAAAAGATGAGGAGTTCTGCTTCAGCCTGTAGTCACTAGGCTTATGTGGCCTACACTCACATCCCTTTGGTCTCTGGCCTTCTTAAAAGATTTGCTTGCTGAGATGTTCTTACAAAATACTACATCCTGATTTCATCAGGGCCTCAGAGGACGGCCCATTTACGTTTATACATTACACGCAATTAAACATGTTACTATACATTAGTGTTAATAAGGTGACAGCCCAGAATCCCAGGTAATAGCAAATGAAGATACAAATTCAGTGCAGACGGCTCTGAAGAGAAAATTAATGGGCCAAAAAAAAAAAAACAACCCACCGTAAGATGACAAACACTTTGAACTTTTAAGAGGTTTTTGTTTTTTTTAAGAATTTGGACTTAATTTTAAAAAATCATGGAGATCATGGAGAAAATAGTTAATAAACAACTCACAGAATTCCTGGAGAAACACAAGATCCTGGCACGGTCACAATATGGTTTTCGTATATCCCTAAACACGGAATCCCTTCTGATCTTTCTCACCGACTCCATCATCCTGAACATGGACAAAAGACATTCTCACCTACTCATTCTCCTTGATCTTTCTGCAGCCTTTGATACGGTCAACCATTCAATCCTTCTAGCCCGGCTCAGGGACATTGGTATCTCTGGTAATGCTCTCGCCTGGTTCCGTTCTTTTCTCGGCAACAGATCATTCAAGGTAAAAATCAATAACAAACAATCTCATCCTATCAGATCTAACCTGGGAGTCCCGCAAGGTTCTTCCCTCTCACCAACCCTATTCAACATATATCTTCTTCCTCTCTGCCTCCTCCTTACCAAACTGAAAATCAAGCATTATATACGCGGATGATGTTCAAATCCTCATCCCTATTAAGGAGTCTTTACAAAAATCCCTTAACTTCTGGGACAGTTGCTTTCAGGAAATCAGTTCACTCCTCGCTAAGCTTAACTTAGTTATCAACAAAGTCAAGACTGAATTCCTCATCTCCCAGTCTGAAAACCTCTTTATTAGGAAAACAGCCATTCAACCAGAGGATCAACCACAGGACGAAAGCCACTCTTGCCCTAACTCCCCTTCAACTATTCCGGACAACCTCAAAAACACGTCGCATGTAAGAGACCGAGGTGTGCTCCTGGACAACCAGCTGAACCTCAAAAGATTTGTCAACAATACGACGGAGTGCTTTTTCAAATTACAAGTGCTTAAAAAGCTTAAACCCCTTCTTCACTCTTATGATTTCTGCCTGGTTCTGCAATCAATCATCCTCACTAAAGTTGATTACTGTAATTCTCTGCTGCTCGGTCTCCCTGCTGTCACCATCAAGCCTCTCCAGATGTTACTGAACTCAGCCGCCAGGATCCTAACGAACTCAAAAAAAGAGGGATCACATCACGCCCATCCTCTACAACCTCCACTGGCTCCCTATCAAATATAGAATCCTCTACAAAGTCCTGACCATCATGCACAAATCCCTACACAACTTAGCACCAATTGATCTCACCTTCCAGTTTTGCCCTAACAACTCCACCAGACCAATTAGAAGAGCATACCAAGGCACTCTTTTCGTTCAAGCTAAAACATCTCTAAGAAATAGGGCCCTATCCACAGCAGGTCCTAATCAATGGAACAATCTCCCATCAGACCTCAGACAGGACCCTTGCCCAATTTCCTTCAAGAAAAAACTCAAAACATGGTTATTCAAACTAGCGTTTCCAGAACCCGCATATTAACCAATATATTCTCACCTTAGTCTCAACTCATCCCTACCAATCTCCTCGCAAGTATGATTTGCTACTATGCACTTTCTATCTCGCTCTTATTCACTCTAAAACACTCGTTCCTATATGAGGGCCTCAGATAGCCTTCAGTCTTGTTTCTCATGTCTTTCGTTCTTTTCAAGCCCTTTGCACCTCATCTTCCTTCCTCTCTCCCTTTAATGCAACCAAGCTCAAGTAATTTAATCGACCGCTTATTGTAACTGTATTGCTATGTAATTTCAATCCGTTTAAGTTGTTATTTAAATTTTTATTCTATGTTACTTAAAGTTGCTTAGTTGTTTCTTGTTCTATGTAAAGCCCACAGGCAAGTTTTACTGTTCACTGTAAACCGGTTTGATTTGTATCCAATGCAAGAAGATCAGTATATAAAAGCTAAAAAATAAATAAATAAATAAAGGTACAAACCACTTGAGTTCAGAGACCTATGCTACCAAGGGTCTATGATAAAGTCTTAAAACAATTTTACTTACGGTAAATTGAAAGCACTACTGATAAAACAGGAGAGAACAAAAAAAAAGGCTTTTCAACCTGAGCCTCTTGATAATGACCTAAACATTGTCAGGTTCAGATCATTTTCATCAAGGTTAGGTGCCAAATTATGGCTAATTTTCAATCCAAGCCTGAAGCCAATCTTACCTCTACATGGACAGAGTGAATCATTCCCTAAGTGCTTTTCCATCACATGTACTTTATTTAAAAAAAAAAAAAAGTTATAACAGTTAAATATTATTTAAATTTATTTATTTAAATTCAAAATTTTTGTGTATAACAATACAAAAACAGCTAGGCATAACACCGTCAGCCAAGCACATATTCTCAGCATTTTAACATGATAAGTATTAATAACCTCAGCATCACAATTATATTCATTGTGTAAGTTCCATTATTGGCAAGCATACACATCTTTTATATATCACCCCTCCTACATACTACCCCCATTCCCTCCCCCTGTTGCTGATAGACCGGTATGGAAGAAACCCTGGGTATCCATATACCCAATGTTTTTCTCTTGAAACAACGGTTGCCTTAGTGTTTTGGTAACGGTGAATATTATTTAAATTTCTGATGAAAATAGCCTTTACATGCCCACTCTCAGTCTTAGTAAACCAGGGTATTTTTGATTCTGATCCTTATCCGAACTTGATATAGATTTACCAGCACAAGGAGCGTCACCACACCTTCAATTAAAAAAAACAAACAATAGAATGAGTTAGGCTAGGACTAAAGCCCAGAAAGAAAGTACTGCTCTCACCTCAGCAACTGGCTTGGGAGCTGACCAAGTTTTTTTTTAAGTACTACGGGAAATGAGGTATAGTCATACTCTTAACCATGGCATCACCTATTATGTATAACAAAATAAAACGTCAATTTTTGCTGGAATAAAACTGCCACGAATCAACAAAAAAAAATTTGTATAAAAACAATGGGTTCCACCCAGAACTAATTGGGTCTTCTTTCCTAGGCAGTATATTTGTGTGTGTGTGTGGATCTGGGGTGGGAGGAGAGAGAGGTCTGAACACAGACTCCAATCAGAATCCTGATGCACTTGATATATCCTCTAATTTCTGATAACAAACAAAGGTTATTGAGGGAAGGAGAAGGGAAAGGGAACAAATGGTCACACACATTTCAAAAACCTTCTTTACCTTCTGAAATGTCCCACCTGAAATTTGCATCTTAGGCTCTGCCAGCAGAAAACAAACCCACATTTTCCAACAGAAAAATCAAGCCAAACTACCATTTGCTGGTTTCTACAGCCACAACTTCTCTTTTGAGCTCTGTTTCTAGCAGAAATAAGAGTAATAAAGGGCTTCTGCTGCATATAGACAGAGAAGAGAAAAGAAAGGCTGGCCAATACAAGTTACTTTTCAAAACGGGAAGGGAAGTTGAGGAAAAACCATGGTTGTCTGGGGGCTACCTCTAGGGATAAGAAATAGTATCCATCCTCTTCTTGCCTCACTTTAACCTTTCTACCTTGTACCATTCATTCTCTTCACTTTACATACAATCATTCAGGCTTGTATTAGATAGCGATTTGCCAGGCCAGCTCACTGCCATGCAGCGAGACACGGCTTGGATTCTGGAGTCAGGTTTTTGCACGATGAGGACACGGGAGTCAACTTTTCAAAACGATCGAGAGTGCTAAATCCAACAGCCGGCCTTGGAGAGAGTGAAGGAGTTTGCTGAATATTAAGGGGTGCGCTGGCACGCACGGAAGAAGGCAGGACCCTCAGCCATTGCGGAAGGATGGTTTCGGCTGCCTAGGGGTCGGTGGGTTAACTTAACACACAAGACACAAAGTGGCACGGTCAGCTGGCTTTCCCAGCGAGATGACATTTAGTCTCTGAGGGAGGATTTTCTCTGGGGCGCTAGGCTGAATTAAGAGGCGAGTTATATATAAAAAGCGCTGAAACACCCCCGGGTAATAACTTGTAAATGAAGGGTCGTGGTGCCCTGGCCCAAAAGAAACCGGCTCCGATGGAGCCGCCTAAAGCAGCAGGAAGAACCCGGGAGGGAGTGAAAGTATTTTACCAAACTTAATGACGCTTAAACTTGCAAACGCACCGTACCACATATCCTGGCGGCCGCAAGGACCGTGAAGGAGCAAAGGTCCGGGCGGGAGCCGGGGAGACTTAACTTCCTCTCCTTCCCAACCTGCCGACTCCACGCCCAAGGATCGGCGTAAATAGAATACAACGCTGAGCGGGAAGCGGAAAAAAAAAAAAGAGAGAGAGCCGCAGGAGAAGGCAAGAGTCGCTTACTATGCATGCTCCCCTGCCGGGGGTCCGTGCCCGAGCCTCCGCCGCTCCCAGGGGTCTGGCTCCTCGTTTGAGTGACTTCCCAGCTTTCCGTCAGCACCGCGGCTCGCCTCACTTTTGTTGTAGTAGCAGTAGTTTGTCTTTTGGAGGGGGCACCAGCGCTTGTTACGCCCGCAGAGAACCGTACTTAGGAGGATCTCGGTGTCCGGGGGGGGGGTGATATTTTTTTTTTGTAGTGGCGTGAGGCAATGTGTTAACTGTCCAGGGAGGAGGGAACAGAAGCCCGGGCGCCGCCGCCGCTCACACTGCAGCGGGAGCAAGTGAGTGAGGCAGAAGCCGCTGCCTGCCCCTGGCTCTCCGCGCGCTGTAGCACGGGCTCGGAGGCAGCCGCGAGCCACTGGCTGAAGCGCGCGAGACTTGAAAGCCTCGCCGCCGGCCTGAGCTCACTTCCCTGTGTGCCAGCAGCCTCCAGAGGGAGGTGGTTAAGGCAGGAGGATCTTTTGCCAGAAAGAGCGTCTCTGGGCCTGGTTTACTACAGTTTGGGACTTTTCTTCCCTCTCAGAAAGGGAAAAAAATGCCTGAGTAAATCTGGCTGTGTGTGAAGGGAAAGGAACATTCCGCAGGCACGCCGCACCGCTCGTCCTCCCCACTCTAATTACAAACCCCCACCCCCTTTTCCCAATAAGCACTGAAACATCTGTTCAAAATGCACAATTTTATTAATTCCTCACAACCTAACACATTTAACTCTGATCTTGCAACAGAAACAAAACAGTGGGAGATATAGGCCACAGTTTTCGCCCAAAATCCCCATACTTGTCTTAATGAACCACTCACTGCTGAGGAGTCTTTTTCTTTTATCATCAATGCCACCTTTCCCACCATTATTTATTTATATCAACCTCTTATTCTCTCACCAAGCCGTAAGGCGCAAGATGTTTGAGGATGGGACCACTCCCCAGGCCAGCCGGATCCCGGCCTTGGGGTTATTTATTATTGCCTTATATTTCACGGTCCTACTTGGGGGCTATTCACAATGTACTAAACGTTAATATCCACTGCCAGCCAGCCAGGTGCCCCCCCTGTCTAATGGCACCTAAGTAGCACCATTTTCATCTTCCTTTTTGCCTGGTGAGCTGCCACTGCTCTTTAGCTGTGACAAGATCCCTGCACCTATCCACTGCACTACTGACTGGTTTCTAGCATAGGTAACTGGGATTGTGGGTGTGGTGGAAGGATAAAACCTCTGTTGCCTCCCTTCCTTTCTGCTATGTTGGTACTGTTATTGAAATTATTTTTAGACTTGAACAATTATAAAACTTTTGCCTACTTATGTATATCTCATTGTGTTGTACTTATATTTTTAATTTTAAACCCCTTTGATTCCAAGTTATTAAAATTTCTCCCAGATTTTCTGGTAGTGCCAACATCGCCCAGTGCCTAAAACTATGATCAGAATAAATTGATCACCCCCCCCCCCCCTTTGCATAGTTATAAAAACCCTAAGTTTAACCACCTAATCGAATTTTCTCCTAGACCTTCCAGTAGCCCTTCCATACACTTTCTGCTTTACCGAGTGTTACTACACCAAGAAAAATCCCAGACCTGTTCACCATACTGGGGATCTTCATGGCTCACCCCTCTCAGGGACGGTTCTATCATGAGGCAGGGTGAGCTAGCAGCCTGGGGTGGTAGAATTTTTGAGTGGCAAAAAGTGCCCCTCCAAAACATCTCTACTGCAGCTGCTGCCTCACCCTGTCTTCAAAGTCAAACATCGGATTGGGCAGGGATAAACCAAACCCCTGCCCAATCTGTTCGGGGGAAACACACATCCCTAACCCTAGGCAGCAGGAGTCACGTTGATACTGTCGTCATCTCCCGCTGCCTAGGGTTAGGAAAGCAGGAGCACTGACGACTGCAGCCAAGACTTTTGGTAACTGCATCTCCTTCTTCCCTCCCCTATGGCTGGAAGAGGAAGTGGTATTGCTTGGTGCTGCGGGGGCAGGAAGGAGGAGGTCTAATCACAACGCACAAAGGAGCAGGAAGAGCTTTGTTCGCCCCCGCAGACCTGAAGAAAGGCATCCTGGGGTGGAGCAGTGTCAGCCATTTTGAAATATTTATTCTTTCTATTAGTATAGTTTTACTATTATGATTGTTATATTTCTTGATTTTATTATTGTTTTATGAGGAATGATGGTGTTACTATTTTTCCATTGTTGTACTGCATACAGGTCTGGTTTCATGCAGTTTCCAGTTCAGTTTTTGTCTGCACATTTCTGTTTATATTTTATTCTAACTTTGGTGTTGATCCGCCTGTGTTCAACATGTGTGATCAAAGGGACTTAGTCTGCTGCCATGTAGTTTGTATGTAGGGATACAGCAGCCTGGCTTATTTTGTTTTCCTAATAGGAGATGTATTGGTGTTTTAGAACCTGGTGTAATAGGTGTAGTGTTGTCTTTTCATAGGCAGGGTTGTTACTGCTTGAGTGCTGGCACTTAGTGCTGTTTTGGTATGGGGGGTTTATTTATTTAAAGTATTTCTAGGCCGCTTATAGCAAAAATATTGTACAAAGCAGATTACAATGTAAATATAAAATACATCATAATATGTTTACTATGTTATCATTGTTATTCAGTTTACTCCTGGCTTTCTGAGGGCCAAGCACACATCAATTGAATTTTACAATACGCCTAATAACAAATGTCTTTTTTGCAGAGTTTTCTGGTTGGCACCAATGCAGTGCATGTAAAAATATTGCTGTGATATTTTTATCTTGGAAGACTATTCATATCTTTTTTTTCATGTCCAATCTGTTATTATAAATGCACAGTTTTTAATTGTGTGCGGTGAGGGTTAGTGTGTAAAGTTCACCTAGTGCGCCTGATATCCTTGTACCAATCTGGAGAGAGTGTGCCACGCACCAACCTACACTTCCCACTTCTCCTGGGAGCAAATGCTGCGGAAATGTGGGAGGCAGGCTGTAGGGTTCCTGGAAGTGTAGCAGGGTTGCCGGCTTCCAAGAAATGTCATCAGGGATGCACCGTCTGCCATTTCTTTGGGAATTCTGACTCTTCCTTTCCCCCTTCTGTAGCATTTCCAATCACTGCAAGGGTCAGACTCCAAGGGGATGCTCTGCCTCCCATGATGTCTGAATGATTTGACCTGTGCTTTGCCTTTGGGGCGGGGCGCCATGTCATCCCTCGCCTCAGTCAGCAGCGTGCCTTGAGCCGCCCCTGACCCCTCTGCCTCAAGATGTCAGTTACCTGCCATAAAACAACTCTACATGTGTAAACACATGACCTTTGGCAGTAAGATGCAATTTTTCTAAACTGTCCAACCCATTTCTGGAAGCAGTTATAGCAGCACGCCTGAAGGTGGGGAGGGGATTTCATCTACCTTTGTTTATCTGCAGCTTATTATTGTGCACAGCAGCTTGGCTTGAGCTCAGCCACACTGAGGCAGACGCTGAAATGCTGCTTCATTCCCCATGCCCCCAATGTAGGCAATTTGCTACCCCAGCTCTGGAAATGACTGATTATCCC